>NW_027094080.1:1200000-1713200 GCF_022702325.1 Drepanopeziza brunnea f. sp. 'multigermtubi' | reverse complement strand
CATTTCGTATTGCATATTAAAGTCTTTTTTTATTAAGCACTTATAATTAAAAGTAAAGTATAAGACGTAATCGATGACTTTATTAATAGTCGGTTGTTTATAAGCGTTAAAGATAATATATTTATTAACGTTAATTTAAAGTATGTTTTTGCTTTAAACCGATCGTCGCTGCTTTATATAAAGTCTAGCTCTTTTGCGAATGTATATAAAGACTCGAAGCTTTTCGGCCTCGAAGTTGTTTTTTAAAGTTCTTTATAAGTTTATTAAAAAGTAAATGTTAAAAGCGGAGTGTGTTTGTGTTTTTGTATTAAAATAAATGATTAGTTTTTATATATATATTATATTTATTTTATACTTGTATATTAAAGAAAGTATAATCTAGTAATTAAGTATAAAGCGTCTTATATTAGCTTATCCGACGTGTATATCGAGCTTAGACCGTATCGTATAGCCGTAGCCGGTTCGTAACGGTGTATTATTTATTAAGTAAATTAAAAAGTAAGTTCGTCTTTTAAGTCCGCGTCCGCGTCCGTTAAAAGTAAGATCTTAAGCTTGACTTTGAGTTTTTGCTTAATTACTTTATAGCTTTTTTAAGCTTTTAAGCGATTGTTAAAAGTAAAGATAAATATCGAAGTTATGCGTTCGTATTCCGTCACCTTTTGTTTTGCGGCGCGCTTGCGCGTTGCTAAAGCTTTCGCCGTATCGATATTTATAATATTAATTGCTTTCGAGCTTTATGTTTAGCGCAATAGATATACCGAAGTGTTTATATTAAAAGTGCTATTGCTAATGATGATAATAGTAATAACGCTGCTTATAAGAGCTGCGAGAGTAAAGCATAAAGTGTTGTTACGTGCGTACTTTTTTTTATAATTTTTAACGCTAACTCGTCGGATAGTTGCGAGCTCTTTTTTTATAAGCCGTATTAGTTTGCCGTCCTTTTTATACGAGATAGCAAAGCAGTTTTAATGCTCGGCTTCGAAAAGGCTATAACAGTTCGCGTACTTCGCTAGCGCTATATAATCGTTATAAGCTAGGCCGTCGTGCTAATTAATTCTTTAATTGCATTTGCTGCAACGAAGATATCGAGTATACTTAGCAAAGTTGCAATAGCTTTAGTATCTTAGATCGTATTTCGTGATCTTGTATTTCTTTTTAATTAGTTTAACTGTGTTTTTTATATTAAAAAAGCGGAAAGGCTTTACTTCTTTTAAAAAAGAAACGATTAAAGTTACGGTGACGTTAAAAGCTTTAAGGTCGACGCTTTTGTCGCCGATTTTAATTTCGATTAGCGTTTATTCCGTTTATAACTACTTCGTCGAGAACGAAGTCTTTAATTAGTATTAGTTTTAGCTCGCCGTTTTTATTAAAGACGTGTATAAAATAAAGGATATAATAGACCGCGTAATTATATTAAAGCTATAATATCTCGACCTTAATTGCGGATAAAAAACGCTTAACCGTTTCTTTTCTTTTTTAGCTAATAAAAGTATTACGTGTTTATAAGTCTTTAATCAAGAGTGACTATCTAGTTTAAGTCGCGTATATCTTAATAATAAAGTCTATCGTAAAATCGCGAAAAGAGTCGATTAGCGCTTTGCGTAAAGCATAAAGATATTAAAGTCGATTGCGCTTAGCTTCGTTTGTGATTATAACGAAGATTCGAAAGTCAGGTTTTTCCGAGTATATAAAAGCTAACGATAACGAAGCTTTACTCGAAGATAAGGTTTTATTAAGTCCGTTTTTCTTAGCTAAAGCCTTAGCTTGAAGCTTAGCTTTTATCAAGGTTAAATCGACTTTCTTAGCCGCTGCTTTCGTAAAGTTAATAAAAGGAGGTAGAAAGGTTTCGATAGAAAGTAAGTAAAAGGATTCGTTACGAATGCGAATTAAAGCAAAGATCTTTCCGCCGGACTTAGCGTAAAAAGCAATAATGATAAAGTTCGTAGATTTCTCGGCAATTTTGCGAGCAATAGCTTTGTTCGCCGTGCTTTAAATCGATGCGACGAATTTGTTATTCATTTCAAAGTATTAAAAGATAATACGTTGCGTATCCGCTCTTTTTTTATTTAATGCTTTTACTTGCGCTTTTACTTTAGCGTAGTTAAAGTTATCGAGCTAGTCTTTAATACTTATAATAAGCTTCAAAAGTATTTAATTATTTATATTTCTTTGCTCGTTTCGAAAACGTTTAGTAAGGTTGTAGTAAAGTGTTATTGCTTTGTTTAGTCGAGTGAAGTCGGCCGTAGTGTTGCTTTGAAAGCGGCGGTTTAGTGTTTTACTTATTATTTTTCGAGCTATTAAAACGAAAGCAGTTCGAAAAGAATAAGAGAAGTTTGAAACGTCAGAAAATAAAGTTGTTTATAAGCTTAAACGGCAAGAAAGGGCTTTATTAAAAGATCTTTCAAATTCAAGAGATGATGTAAAGGTGGCAAAAGCGTATAAAGTTTCTTAAAAGAATTAAAAAGAAGAGTCCTTAAAAAAAGCTTTAATAAAAAGTGCGGCATGCTAAAGTAAAAAAGAAAAAAAATAAAAAAACACCGCTACGGCGATAAGCCGTCGTGTTTTTTAAAAAGTAAAAAAAAAGAATAAAAAATAAAATAAAAAAGTAAAGATTATAAAAAAAATAAAAATTATTTAATACTTAAAAGTAAAAGTAGTACTCGATAATAACGTCCGAAGCTTTTTAAGACGCTGCTTTAATTGAAAATTGCGAGAAAAGTTAAGTCGAAGAAAAAAATAATGCTTTTAAATTAATTTTAATTAAAATAATCTACTTCGAATAAGCTTTAATTGCTAATTTATTTCGGAATCTCGAACGTCGAAAGCGAGTTGAAAAGTTTTATTAGCGTAGTTACGAATTAATAACATAAAGAAAGCAACGGAAAAAGTCTTTTCGAAAAAGTCGGTATTTTGAACCGTCTTTAATTGAATTTGCTTAACAGCTTTATTTTTACGCTTCTTTTCGATCCGTTTATAGAAAGCAGCTTTTAAATAAAAGTAAGCTATTACGCATTCCGGCTTAAAGTGATAAAGCTTTTTGCAATAATTATAAATTATAATAAACTTATTTCTTTTTATAAGTTTGTTAAGTTTTTCGTATACGAAGAAAGCTTTGCTTAAAAAGTGCTATATTAATTGCTCTTTTTTACGGATAGCGATTATAAAGTCAGCGAAAGCAGTTTTAGATTTATCGCCGTCGATATAATCGTTATTCGAGATTTAATTAAATTTAAAGTTTTCGTACGAAAACGATAGCTAATTAAAATAAACTTTAATTATTTATAAAGCGGAAAGTTAAATATTATCGTCGAAAAGCTTAAGTTGTCCGTTTAAACGTATGAATTCGTTATTAAAAAAAGTAACGTCGTCGAATTCGTTAATACGAAAAGCGAGCAACGCAAATTAAAAACGATAAAACGTCGCGACGCTTTTAAATCGAAATCGTTTTTTTAAATCTATTAATAATAGGGTTTTAAAATCGTGCTTTTTAAAGTCTCCGACGATTATAAAGCTTATTTTTTTTCTTTTAACAAAGTTTATAACGGTTAGCTCGAGTTTATTACGGATAAAAAAACAGCTTTAAGTTTAAAGTTCGTCTTATGCGTCGAGTCTTTTTTTAAACGAAGACTCCGTCTCGCTTAAAAAGCGAGTTAATCGGACTTTTATACTTTTAAAGATTTTTTCGTAAAAGTAGTTTTTATTAATAAAAGCGAAGTCGATACGTCGAAAGAACTCGACTTAGTTTTCTTCGTCGAAAAACGGAACGGCGGAAAAAGCGAAAAAAGAAGTAAATTAAGTGTTTGCAATTATTTTTTAAATATCTAAATCTTAATAAGCTTAATAGAATCTTTAACGTTAATTAATAATGCTAAAGTAATATTTATCGAGATATTCTTATAAGTAACGAAAAGGTTTTTTAATTCGGAAACCGAAAAGTAAAATAAATAAAAAGAAACAAAAGAGCTTTTCGTTTAAAGCCGATAAAAAAAAAGTGTTTAAGTCTAATTCGATATCAAAAGGTTAAAAATCAAGATTAAAGTCACGATCTTTAATAAAGTCGAAGGATTAAAAAAAAGTATTAATAAGTGTTTATATATAATTTATAAAGAGATTAAAGCGATAAAAAAGAATAGAGTTAAAAAGTTAAAAGATCTTGCGAGTTTTCGTTTTCTTTAATAATACGAAAGTATCGTCCGTAAAAAAAGCTTTTTTTAAAGTCTTTCGAAGTTCTTAATTAGTTAAGCTATCCGCAGCGTCTTGATCTATAATTAGTTTACGATAAAATAAGTGAAGTTAAGAATAAGATAAAAAATCTATTAAGATTATCCGAGTTTTATTTTATCGTAAAAACTAAAGCGCGATAACGTAATACGGTTAAATCGTTTAAAATATAATAGTCTCGATAAAAGAGTTTTCGATTGATGCTAGATATAAATAAAGTATATATGCAAAGTAGATTTATAAAAAGTTAGATCTTAAAAGATTAAAGTTTATTTCGGCGTATTTTGTCGAAAAGTTTATTAAATATATATATATATATATATAAACCTTAAAGAAATACTATTATCCGAAATAAGTTACTATTAAAGTGTTTTTAAAAACAAAAGTCGTATGTTTTTAGAAAAAGATATAAAAAGTTAACGATAAACGCAAGCAATAAAAAAAAAAGTTGTGTATATCGCTAAAAAATAGTTTTAAAAAAGAATATCGTATTCCGTTCCGTTTTAATTTTGTTTTTGCGAAAGGTTCGACGCTAAAGAAGTCGCAAAGAGTATTAATTATAGTATTTCGGCGTTAAAAAAGTCGCAACGGAAGCTTATAACTTATTGAACGGTAACACGAAGAAGAAGATAAGTAAAAAGATTCTTAATTATTGTTTAATAAACTTAAAGAGTAGCCCTTTACTTATACATCTAGAAAAGTCTTGACACGTAATAGGTCTATCACCTGATCATATCCGACATTTAGCACGAAGACTTTACGTAATATTATTAAAAATGTCGTTACGAAAACGCAAAAACTATTTGCTTTTGCCGAAAAAACAAGTCTTCGATATATATTGCCTTTTATAAAAAATCGTAACGCTTTTTTAATCGATAGCTGAAAAAGACACGACTATTTATTCCGCTTTCTACTTCGCAAGAAGCGACTGCTTATATACGCTTTTTTAAAGCTTCGCTAATTGACTTTTATAGCTTCTTAAAAGTCACGGAGTTTCATTTTAAAATCTGCTTTCGGTATTAATAACGAGTCGATCTTATATATCGAAGCACTATTACGAAGGCTTATACTTATTTAATTTCTAGTTTATTTCTAATATCTTTTCTTTCTTTCTTTTCTTTTTTTTTTATTAAACGAGCTTAAGTGCTCCGTTATAAACTTAGCTATTCGCGTAGCTTGCTTCGGCAAACGATATTAACTTCGGTCTTTTATAAAAACTCGCTTATATGCTTGCTTAATATATTCTTTACACACCGTTTTAATAAAAAGAAACACCGCTGTACTTATACTATATTCTCGAGATCTGCTCTTACGCTATATGCGTCTTATGCTTTTATATATAATAGATAGGTTTATAAGTGAATGATGGAGCTAAGCGAATCCCTCGATTCCCCTACATTAAGCTGGAACTTCTTCTATTCTACTTTCTCCTTCGCAAGTCATTAAACTTTAATAATAAAGATTTTTTTTCGAATAAGATTTAAGCAGCTTTTTTGCTTACTAGATCAATTCCTTTTTATTGCTTTCATGACCTGCATACTCTTTAACCTTTTGATTAAATTTAAGTTAAATACTCCTTCTTCCTTTTCTTTTCTTTTTTTTTTTTTTCTTTATTAATAGTCACTCGTAATAATGCTACTTAGAACCCTTGCGCAAATCGCAAGCACGGCTAAAGCAAACGCGACCAAGGCCGCTAAAAGAGCTGCTCTTTTAGCCGCTAAAAAGAAGAAGGCCCCCGCGCGCGCTTAAACTCAACTCGAATACGAAAATGCAAAAGAAGTAGAAGAAAGAGGTGCTGTTTCCGATAAAAAGATAAAACATATAAAAGACGCGGCCGAATTCTAAAGCTTTTTTAACGAATCTTCCGCTGAGAAGCGCGCTCGACTTGCTTTCGAAAACGACGAGAAGAAGAAAGAGAAAAAACATAAAACAAAGATAGCTGCTTTGCTAACACTATCTACGCCTTTGCTTATTATTAAGAAAGTAATAGACGATTACGGTAAGAGCTTTTTATCATTACAACAGCGAGAGAGTTTGTTTATCTTCCGTAAATATAGCAAAAAAGATGTTATTGCTATTATTAAAAACACTTACAACCTTATAAACTTCTTTCGACTATCACAATTGAACGCTACTTTGCACAGCACTAATAAGCTAGACATAGTTTAAGAAAATAGAAAGCTAAAAAGTCGAAAGACGGTCGGAAAGCTTTCGGCTTTTAAAAACCTCGAGTTTTAATCCGACAACTTTTTAAAATACACTACGATTATCGGCTATTTCTACGAACTAACTTCACTCGGTTTGCTTTAAGCTTTAATAACTTTTTATTAACGAATCATAAAGCTATCGAAGAGCTACAAATAGCACAGCGCTATTTTAAAGCTAGTTATATCGTTCTACGTACAACGAGCTTTTAGCATTATCGGCGACGTTGTTAAGTAAGAACTACTCGCGGATATAATAGAAGAGTATACACGAGATAACCAGCTCTCTTTCTTTCAAAGCGCAAAAGCTATCGAAAGCAGCGTAGCAAAGAAGCTTACGGCTAAAGAGATTGCGGATAAAGCAAGCGCTTGCTGCCGCAATTTTAATAAAGACAAATGCATTCACTCGAATTGCAAGTTCGCATACGTCTATAGCACTTATAACGGCAATCACGCCGCTATTAAGTGTTCCTTTTAAAAATAAGAAGTTAATGCTAAAGAAAGTAAGCTCGTAGCTTTTTATTAGTTCTTAAAGTCATATAAGTGTTCTTTAACACTTGCACGCTTTAATACGACATTAAGATTTCAAATCGTTAATACTTTAAAACCTTTATTACGCGCGTTTGCTTCTTTTTATTATATTCTTGCTTTTAAAGCACTTTTGCAACTTTACTTTAAGGACTTGAAAACACTCTTTTCTTAAATACTTCGCTACGGCGCTTTAACGAGTTACATTAAACTTGCATACCGTAAAGTATAGAAAAACCTCTTTACGATTGATCTTTACTTCGAAGTCATAGACGATCGAATAGCTTTTGATCTCTTACTCAATCGGATTCAAATAGTTTTAAATAATATTACTTTTTTGCTCGTATCACTTTTTAGTTTCGCTTTTAAACACGATAAAACGTAGCGAAAAATTCAACACTTCTTTTACTTTAAGAACTTAAAAAGTTCTGTTAACGACCAAATCCTTAACGAAGCGGCGACGTTACAATACGTCTTTTTCGAAAGACTTTTAGCAATAGTATTAAAAGCAAGCTAAAGGTGCATGCTCTTAAAAAAAAATACAAAAGATGCTTTTCGAACGATCTTAATAGCCTTTTATTAGCGTTAGCACTTAAGCTTTTAATAAAAAAAGAAGTATTATATAAACAACGTACTTCTTTTCGGCTTATCTACTTCTTTTTTTATTTATAACCTTTTGGTCGAAGCTTAATAATAGATATTATAATCTTAATTAAGCATCAAACATATTGAGCACTTCTTTAACGATACGATAATTGCAATTTTAGCTTCTTAAATCTCTTAACTTCTCGAGTTTAAGCGAGCTTACGACGAACTTAAAAAGATCTGCGGAGTCTTTAAAAATAAAAAAAATAAAAAAGAAAAAACCGCGATCAATTTGCTAAGCTTTCGAGTCGATACGTATACTTTTACGGTCTCCGTCCTTTTAGAAAAGCTTTACCGAGTTCTTAACTTTACTTAAAAAGCGATTAAAGACGGGCATTTAATCCTTTTCGACGCTTAATCACTTATAAGCTTGCTAGCCTTTTGCGCTCTTGCAATACAGCTTAACTACGTGTTTTGCCGGCGACTTTAAACGTTCATCGCAACTTTTAGTTTTAAGTAGCAGAAAACTTTTAAGCGCAAAATCCTTCGATTAATAATAAATGATATCAAATAATAGAACAAGCTATTCTTATTTTATAATAGCGTCCGCTTTTTTAATAACGCTTAAAAGCTTATCATACACTTATTTAAAAATGCGTTTCGTTTAAGTCTCGGTGCCTTTTACTTTGACTACGTGCAGCAGCAGCGCTGCATTTAAAAAGAGCACGTATCGATACTACAAATCGATTACGCATATGTTAAAGACCTTTTACTTGCTAGCTTTTTAATTAAAGAATTTGATATTAATATTTATAAGATCCAAGCGGTCTTTAAAGCGGTCGAATTATAAGGCTATAAGTGGAAGCGAAAAAAGCTAGTAGTTTATACGGATAATACTATTACGCAATTAAGCGTAAAGAAGCTTATACTTAAATCCTCCGAGCGAAACGAGCCCTTGCGGAACCTTTTGCTCGCGGCCGCGTAATTGGACTTGTTTATCGAAGCAATCTATTTATTAAGAATTGACAACGAGCTAGCCGACGCTCTTTCTCGTAATAACGTAGATTATATTACTAACGCATATCTTTAATAGCTCTTTACTTTATCTTATACGTTAAGCCTCCGGCCGAATTTATTTATAAAGTAAGCGCTTCGAAGTTGATAAAGAAGTTCTTATATTACGAGGTCGCTTTTAATATTAAAAACACTTATAAATCTTATTAACGTTTTTAAAAAAACTTCGCTTTTGCTACTTTAAGAATCGATAAGTATCTTAAGAGTAAAGCAAAAGACTACGACTTAATTAAATAGATCGCAATCCGAGCGTTCGGTTCTATCGGTCAAAGGCTACTTAAGCTAGAATCTATCAAAAGAGCTTTAGCTGCCGTAAAGTCAACTTACGTCGAACGCTACTTCTTTATCAACGGTTTTAATATCGATTACTTGCGTAAAATACTCGTTAAGATCTCATTGCTGCAAGGCAAAGAGACTAAGAAAAAAGCTCTACCCTTCTTTTTAAAGCAGCTTAAGGCTATCATATCGCTTGTACTTTTTTCTTAATTTAACGAAAATAAGTAAAAAGATCTCGAAACTTCTTTTACCGATAAAGCTTTCGATCAGCTAAACTACGACACAGCTTTAAAAGTAGCGTTCGCAAGCTTCTTACGCATTAAAAAGGTCACTTGCGAAGCGGCAGACCTTACGAACACGGAGGTTTTTAAAGCTATTAAGCTCTAGCGCCGCGATATCACATTTAAAAAAGAATACGTAATCTTTCACTTTCGAAGCAGCAAATCCGATACCGACTACACAAGTATAAAGATAGTTTTAACGCAAACGAACGACCATACTTATCTTATAACGGCTTTAAAAGCTTTATTCGTTTTCGACCTTTAGCTAGCAAAGTCTCTTTTGTTTCGAACTTCCTTAAGAACTTTAAATAAAGCGAAGTATATTAATAATATGCGTTAGAAGCTTCGACGCGCGAGGGTCCCGAATTAGTAACTTTATTCGAGCTATAGCCTTCGCCGAAGCGCGGCATAACACGCTGTAAACAACGAGATAATAGAATACGATATTTAACGATTAAAAAGATAATCCTTAAATGCTTTCAAAAGCTACTTTTATATTAGCTTACGCTATAAGCTAGTCTTGAATTATCGCTTCTTTACTAGCAGATCAGCTCCGATTATTAAAATATCTGCAAACCACTTATAACCGACATTTATCACAACACTTTTTATTTAAAAACAGCTAGCGCGGCAGCGCTGCTCGCGCTATTATTGCTTCTAAATGAAAGCGAAGCTTAGCCTTGATTTTCTATTAGTTCTTTTTTAAAGCTAGCTTATTTAAAGCGAATAAGCTATTTTAGCTTAGCAAGCTGGCCAGATCAAAGAAAACGCTTAGCAAGCTTAGCCTAAAGCGTCCTTACTAAATATAAAGAGTCGTTCTTTACAATTGAGTTCCCTTTTGTTGTGACTTGATACTTATGATAAAAGGAACGATAAAATAGATAAGTTTATAAGTGAATAATAGAGCTAAGCGAATCTTTCGATTCCTTTACATTAAGCTAGAACTTCTTTTATTCTACTTTCTCTTTCGCAAGTCATTAAACCTTAATAATAAAGATTTTTTTTCGAACTTACCCGCCGTTTTTTATTCTTTTTATTTAGTTAGTTTTTTGTTTGTTAATTAGTTTTGCCTTTGACTTTAAGGTCAAAGTGCGTAGCTAAAAGCGAAGCTTGGCTTTGATTTTCTATTGGTTCTCTCTCAGAGCTAGCTTATTCAAGGCGAATAAGCTATTTTAGCTTAGTAAGCTGGCCAGATCAAAGAAAACGCTTAACAAGCTTAGCCCAAAGCGTCCTTACTAAATATAAAGAGTCGTTCTTTACAATTGAGTTCCCCTTTGTTATGACTTGATACTTGTGACAGGAGGAACGATAAATAAGGATTAGCAGCACGTTTATATACCTTTAAGGAGGTCACAGGACTCGCTGTAGAAAGCGACCCGTGGACGTTAAACGAATACTACTACTACTACTACTATTACTTAAGTGTAGCAACCGAGTGCACTCGGTTGTAAATCGAATACTCGGTGTATACTCGGTTGTGGTTCAGATAATTCTAAAAACGTGTACTCGATTTACAACCGAGTGCACTTGGTTATTACACCGAGTACTCGATTTACAACCGAGAGCACTCGGTTGCTATACCGAGTACTCGATTTACAACCGAGTGCACTCGGTTGCTACACCTTATAATTCGATTATAACACTTAATTGAATTACTATTAACTTTATTAATTATTATCATTAAAACCTTATTAATAATTTATTAACACCTTATTAATTTTAACTTTATTATTATTTATACTATTATTAATATTGCTTTGTTACTAGTATCGCCACCAGCGCTGCCTCCAGCATTGCCTTGCCACCTGTTAAACGGTAACACGGGGAAGAAGATAAGTAGAAAGATTCTTGATTGATTGTCTGATGAACTTAAAGAGTAGCCCTCTACTTATACATCTAAAAAGGTCTTGATACGTGATAGGTTTATCACTTGATCATATCCGACACTCTTACTTAAGACTTATTCAGATGAAAAAGACTCTTATTGAAGTTCATAAATAAGGCTCTTACTAAAAGTAGATCCGAAAAGAAAAACAAGAGAGAACATAAGGGTATTTTATAAGGAAAAAACAGTAAAGGCCGAAAAACTTGATTATAAAGAAAAACTAAGAAACTAATTTAATTGCTCGCTTGTTTTTTAAAAAAAAAAGATTATCTTAATCTTTAGTTCTCGTTTTTTCACTTAACTGCATTTAAAAGAGCTTTCTCTTTTTAAGTAAGCTATCTTTTTCTTTTGCTAACTGATCCGAAAAGTGATTAGCAGCATTATTAATTAATAGAAAAAGGTGCTGCGTAATGCTTGTCGAATTTTCGGCGTTATTTTTTATTCGAAAAATAAAAGATCTGCGCGATAAAGCTTAAGAAGATCGAGTTTTAATTTCCGATAAAGATTCTTAACGTAAGATTAAAGCAGCTTTTGTTTATATTTTCCGTTTTGAATCAGATTAATTGATTTTCTTTGCTTTTTTTTATTTAAGCTCGTTTTCCGATAGTAGTTAGTTTTTTTAATTCTCATTGCTTAACGTATTACGTAGCTAAGTAGCGGTGTAAGTTACGTATTAATTGTTTAGATTGCCGTTAATTAAGCCGAAAATCTAAAAATCTTTTTTATTAAAGCTTTTTTATTAACTAAGACATATTTTAATAAATTCTCTTTATAAAGAAAAAAGCGCGGATTTATAGATTTCGTTAAGATCGGTATTAAAGTAATTGCAATTATAAATCGCGAAACTAAACTTCTTGCCGTTTTTCTATTGCTAAACTGCTTAAGCGTAGTCGTTCGGCTATAAGCCTTCCTTTTTCGGCTAGTTATTAACCTATCCTTTTGTCTTTATAATAAACTAGCCGAAACGAAAAGTAGCCGGTCTATTATCACGTTTCGTAAGCAGTTTAACGAATTAAGAAAAGGTATAGTTATTTTTAATCTTAACATAGCTGTTAGCTTGCTTTTTGCAATCGATATAAGAGAATGGTCGAGAAAAGAGAATTTAATATAAAGTGCTAGTTTTGTCTATTAAGTAATATAATTAATAACATTCGAAATTCATCGTTAATAAAGTCAAATAACCCGCTATTTCGTCGGTAGTAGCATTTGATTGTAATTCTTTTAAGTCCGGGATCATTTATTAATTTAGCTTAATAGCGTTGCCGACTTCGTCTGTACCGATAAAAAAGCTTTATAAAAAGAGGTCGTAAAGCAAGAACTAAAGTCTTTGTTTTCTTTATTATAAATTATGTTTCCGAAAGTAAGCGTTTTTTCGAGCTTCTTTAACGAGTACTAACTTACGGGCGCACCCCCTACGTTTAGCAACCGTATGCACACCGAGTCAACACCGAGTTAACATCAATCAACCCATTATACACCGATTATAATCGGTGTATCTTAAGGTTGATCTTAAAGTTGATAGGTTTTTTAATATTTTATTATTATAATCAACTTTTAAACTCTAACATCATCTCTTACACTTTAATATCAACTTTATTATTAATATTCAACACTACGCTATTATTAATCATCTTATTAACACTTCGCTGCTACTAATCATCTTATTAACACTTCGCTGCTACTAATCTTCTTATTAACACTTCGCTGCCGCTAACTTTCTTATTAACACTTCGCTACCGCTTATTATTATTATTAACACTTAACAGATCGCTGCTACCAATCTTCTTATTAACACTTCGCTATTACTAACCTTATCAACACTTCGCTGCCGCTAACCTTCTTATCAACACTTCGCTGCCGCTTATTATTATTATTAACACTTAACACTTCGCTGCCACCAATCTTCTTATCAACACTTCGCTGTTACTAACCTTATCAACACTTCGCTGCCGCTAACCTTTTTATCAACACTTCGCTGCCGCTTATTATTATTATTAACACTCAACACCTCGCTATTACTAATCTTCTTATTAACACTTCGCTGTTACCAACCTTATCAACACTTCGCTGCTACCAACTTTATCAACACCTCGCTGCCGCTAACCTATTTATCAACACTTCGCTGCTATCAATCTTTTTATTAATACTTCGCTGCTACTAACCTTATCAATACCTCGCTGCTACCAACCTTATCAACACCTCGCTGCTACCAATCTTCTTATTAACACCTCGCTGCTACTAACCTTATTAACACCTCGCTGCCGCTTATTATTATTATTAACACTCAACACCTCGCTGCTACTAATCTTCTTATTAACACCTCGCTGCCACCAACCTTATCAACACCTCGCTGCCACCAACCTTATCAACACCTCGCTGCCACCAACCTTCTTATCAATACCTCGTTGCCACCAACCTTATCAACACCTCGCTGCCACCAACCTTATCAACACCTCGCTGCTACCTACTTTATCGCTACTAATACCTCGCTGCTATTTACTTTATCGCTACCAACACTTCGCTATTACTAATAACTTTGTTCTTTTGCTTATTGCTATTTTCAGCTTATATTACAAGTTTTAATATCATATTATATCCTTGCACTTATGATGTCCTTTAGCTTATGATGTCCTTAGCTTGTGATGTCTTTAATTTGTGATGTCCTTAGCTTATAATGTCTTTAGCTTGTGATATCTTTAGCTTGTAATATCTTCAGCTTGTGATGTCTTTAGCTTATGATATCTTTAGCTTATAATATCCTTAGCTTGTAATGTCCTTAGCTTGTAATGTCCTTAGCTTATAATGTCCTTTAGCTTATAGAATGTCCTTAGCTTATAATGTCTTCTAGCTTGTAAAATGTCTTTAGCTTGTAATGTCCTTAGCTTATAATATCCTTTAGCTTATAGAATGTCCTTTAACTTATAATATCCTTAGCTTATAATATCTTCTAGCCTATAAAATGTCTTTAGCTTGTAATGTCTTCTAGCTTGTAAAATGTCCTTTAGCTTATAATGTCCTTAGCTTATAATATCCTTTAGCTTATAAAATGTCTTTAACTTATAATGTCTTCCAGCTTATAAAATATCTTTAGCTTGTAATATCTTCTAGCTTATAATGTCTTTTAGCTTGTAAAATGTCTTTAGCTTATAATATCTTCAGCTTGTAATGTCTTTAGCTTATAGAATGTCCTTAGCTTGTAATGTTTTTTAGCTTGTAGAATGTCTTTAGCTTGTAATGTCCTTTAGCTTATAGAATGTCTTTTAGCTTGTAATATCCTTAGCTTATAATGTCTTTAGCTTATAGAATGTTCCCCAGCTTATAATATCCTTAGCTTGTAATATCTTTAGCTTATAGAATGTTCCTTAGCTTATAATGTCCCTAGCTTATAATGTCCTTAGCTTATAGAATGTTTTCTAGCTTGTAATGTCCCTAGCTTATAATGTCCTTTAGCTTGTAATGTCCTTAGCTTATAATGTCTTCCAGCTTATAGAATGTCTTCAGCTTATAATGTCTTTCAGCTTGTAAAATATCCTTAGCTTATAATATCCACAGCTTGTAGTGTCCTTAGCTTATAGAATGTCCTTAGCTTGTAATGTCCTTTAGCTTATAGAATGTCTTTAGCTTATAATGTCTTTAGCTTATAGAATGTCTTTAGCTTATAATGTCTTTTAGCTTGTAAAATGTCTTTAGCTTGTAATATCCCCAGCTTATAATGTCTTTAGCTTATAGAATATCCCTAGCTTGTAATGTCCTTAGCTTGTAGAATGTCTTTAGCTTGTAATATCTTCCAGCTTGTAGAATGTCCTTAGCTTGTAATATCCTCAGCTTGTAATGTCCTTAGCTTATAGAATGTCTTTAGCTTGTAATATCTTCTAGCTTGTAGAATGTCCTTAGCTTATAATGTCCTTAGCTTGTAATATCTTCTAGCTTGTAGAATGTCTTTTAGCTTGTAATGTCCTTAGCTTATAATGTCTTTTAGCTTATAAAATGTCTTTAGCTTGTAATGTCTTCTAGCTTATAAAATGTCTTTTAGCTTGTAATGTCCTTAGCTTATAATGTCTTTTAGCTTGTAAAATGTCTTTAGCTTGTAATGTCTTCTAGCTTGTAGAATGTCTTTAGCTTGTAATGTCTTCTAGCTTATAATGTCTTTCAGCTTATAAAATGTCTTTAGCTTGTAATATCCTTAGCTTGTAATGTTTTTAGCTTATAAAATGTCCTTAGCTTATAATGTCTTCTAGCTTGTAGAATGTCCTTAGCTTGTAATGTCTTCTAGCTTGTAGAATGTCCTTTAGCTTGTAATATCCTTTAGCTTGTAGAATGTCCCTAGCTTGTAATGTCTTTAGCTTGTAGAATGTCCTTAGCTTGTAATATCCTTTAGCTTGTAGAATGTCCTTAGCTTGTAATGTCCTTAGCTTGTAATATCCTCAGCTTGTAATGTCTTCCAGCTTGTAGAATGTCCTTAGCTTGTAATATCCCTAGCTTGTAATATCTTTAGCTTGTAAAATGTCCTTAGCTTATAATGTCTTTTAGCTTATAGAATGTCCTTAGCTTGTAATGTCTTTAGCTTGTAGAATATCCTTAGCTTATAATGTCTTCCAGCTTGTAGAATGTCCTTAGCTTGTAATATCCCTAGCTTGTAATGTCTTTAGCTTATAGAATGTCCTTAGCTTATAATATCTTCTAGCTTGTAGAATGTCTTTAGCTTGTAATGTCTTCTAGCTTGTAGAATGTCCTTAGCTTATAATGTCTTCTAGCTTATAGAATGTCTTTAGCTTGTAATGTCCTTTAGCTTGTAGAATGTCTTTAGCTTGTAATATCTTCTAGCTTGTAGAATGTCCTTAGCTTGTAATGTCTTTTAGCTTATAAAATATCTTTTAGCTTATAATATCTTTAGCTTGTAATGTCTTTAGCTTGTAGAATGTCCTTAGCTTGTAATATTTTCCAGCTTGTAAAATGTCCTTAGCTTGTAATGTCCTTAGCTTATGATGTCCTCCTCTTTTTCTTTTGCTAATTAAAAGATGTTAGCGCAAGAGTTGCTAGATGGAAGAGTTGCTAGATAAAAGATGTTAGAGTAAGAATTGCTAGATAGAAGAGTTGCTAAATAAAAGAGTTGCTAGATAAAAGAGTTGCTAGATAAAAGGGTTGTTAGATAAAAGAGTTGCTAAATGGAAGATGTTAGCGCAAAAGTTGCTAGATAAAAGAGTTGTTAAATAAAAGATGTTGGCGCAAGAGTTGCTAGATAGAATTGCAAGTTTAAGTAATATATATAATTGATAAGGCCGATAAGCAATATTACGTTATGATATTACGTGATAATAAACTTGAGACTTTAGTAATTGAACGCGACGAACAACTATTATAAGTAGTATATATTATTAGTATAATTAAGAAAGCAACTTTATGAGCCGTCGGTGTATGTAAGCTATATATATTAGCTGATGCTTTATATAAATAGTTTTTTAAATGTGCTTACTTAATAGTATTACACTCTTAAGCTTTTGAATGGCAGTTCGATACGAAGAATAGTATCAGCTTTATCAATTTCGTAGTCCGAATTTTTATTATTTGTAATAATAGCTGTACCGCGGCTTTATTTAATAATTGCGCGAACGAATTCTTTTAATGTAGAAGCACCCAAAAAGACGTGTCATACAGAAGCCTGACACTGAAGCTAGACCTCATGGTCTTACAAAAGAAGTATCAGAAAAGGTGGGTGGAAAGCTCGTTGATTGTTTTAGCTAAGAGATGTGTGCCCTCTTATAAAAGATGGGTCCGTCTAGTGCGGCCTTAGTGGCTATAGCAAGTACCTTATCAAGCAAAGTGTTTACATCCGTCCTTTTATAGAATAAATAAGCGCTTCCGCTTACTATCAAGCAAAGAAGAAAAAAGGGGGGTGTAAAAGAAAGAAAAATCTAATATACAAAAAAAAAGAAGAGTATCTTGTCTTTAAACTCCAAACATTTAAACTACGCTTTAACAGCTTTTTTATAGTCTTTTTCCGTACTTACGTCTTCAACTCCTTCGTTCTCTTTAAGCTAAGAAAGTCTTCTTCTTTTAGCGAAGCTAGTATTAGATAATAACGTGCTAGCAATAGCATCTTTAAAAGTGAAAGAGCGCGTGTCGTTCTTGCGTTTATTAATAGCATCGTTGATAAATGTAAACTTAGCCGACGGAAAGTTAGCGAAGCCAAAGTAAGGTTTAGAGTTATTAAGATCGTTTTCGTTTTCGAGCAAGTCACTTAAAGCTTTTATAGCTTTATCGAATGCGCGGTCTAAGGATTCCGGCTGAGAAAATGATGCTTTAAGGTCGTCGATTTAGCTCGTGAATCGTAGTTTACGAATAGATTTCGCACTTTTTAAATTGATTTTTATACTTGAATCGAAGTCGTTAAAAAACAACTTAATCGGTCGCAAGCTCTTTTTAAAATCTTTTAACTTATCGGCGTTTATAAGGTCGTTAACTCGGCGGCTCTTGCTTTTAAAAAAAGACTTAGCTCCGTAAGTCTTGGCTTTAGCATTTAAGATAATAGCAAATCTTTTTTTAAATACCGAAAACAACTTCTTTTTATGCTTAATAAAGTGTTTTTAAAATTAAGTCCGAGATATAATAAAGATAACAGTTAATTCTTTTATTACTCGAAGTTCGTTTTAATCTATTCTTTCGATTAAAGCTTCCGATACGAAACTAACGTAGTTTAGCTAGATTATAACGGCGAAAAGCTAGCTTGATTTATTAATAACTCTTTATCGAAAAGTTAACGGCATGCGTTTTAAAACGATAGTGTAAGCGTGCTTTACAAAGCTAACTTTATTTTTTAAAGTGCTATCGTTTAGCAAAGCGGTATAGTTGTTAAAGAAGATAGCTTATTCGTAAAAAGAATTTTAAAAAGCGTTTATATTTAAAAAAACACTTTGTTTCGTAATAACGGATATAAAAGTAGCGAAATTTATAATTATAGCGAGAAGTTAGCGTAGCGCAATATTTTTAAAAGCATTTAAAGTCTTCGAATTAAATCTAAAAGCTTTTTATCTAGCGGTCTTTTTAAAAGTAATATCGTAAATATAGCTCTTAAGCTAAATACTTAAGCTTCCGATTTGATTCTTTACGCCGTAAAGCATTAAGTAGTAGTTTAAAACTCTGTTTTTTATTCGTAAACTACAGTTCACAAGTCGTTTAATATTAGCGTCGTGTTTAATCGCAATCACTCGAGCATTATTATTACATTTAAAAAGTTAAAAAAGTTCCGGATAAGCAATAAGCTTATAATTTCCGTTTTAACGATTAAGTAAAGCGGTTAAGTATAGCTTATAATAGCTTCGGAAGACTTGCTAAATTAAAGAGTGTACTATATTAAAAAGTGCATTAGTCGAAGCTCTTCTTAAGTCATTAGTCCGAAAGTAATAAAGATATATTTAAATCTTTTTATTTATAATAGTAAAGAAAGTTTGATTGCCGTGCTTATTATTTAAAAAAGAAGCTTTTAATATAAGTTAAACTTTCGTATAGCTACTTGTATTTATAATATTAAAAGAACTGTTTTTCTAAGCAGTGCTTATCAAGCTAATGCTTTAATTCAGCTTATTAAAAGACATCGGCTTAGCTTTAAACTTAAAAAAGCTTAAGCTAAACATTCTTTTAACTAAAGTATTGCCTTTAGTCTTAATAGCGAACATCGATTAATTACTCGAATAAAATATAAAGTTATTAAGAGCGTTAGTTTAAAAAGCTTTAATAAATCGACACAAGTTAAAAGGGATCATCGTTATTATAAGGCTTTTCGTAGCTAGCTTAAAGTATTTAACGTATTCGAAAGTGTAAACTTCGTAAAAGACTTTTTTTAATAAGTCGATAGCGGACGGTAAGACTTTACGGCTAAAGCGGAGCTTCGTTTAAACGTTTAAATTAAAAAGTTCTTTAAATCTATCTTTAAATTTTAATACGTTTTTTACTTTTTAAAAGATTTTTATATAATCGTAATCGTCGTTATTAAAGCTTAAATTAAAGATCTCGAATAATAAAAAGTAGTTTATTACTTTGCTTTTTTTTTTATTTACTTTTACTTAGCTACGACGATCGAAAAGTCGTAAGATCGCGTTATTAAAAAATTCGTCTTTTAAAAGCTTGCGGATTTAGCTAATAGCTTTTTTAATTGATTCCGCAGCAACTTGAAAAGCATTATCGATATTTTCGTTTAAGTTTAAGCGGTCGAAAGCTAATTAATAAAAGTCTTAGCAAAAGTTGATAAAAGCTACGTTTATACTTATAAAGTCTTTAATCTCGACGAGTCTTAAGCAACGGTTCGATATAGCTTTAATTAATTCGTACTCGAAGCTGTCTTTTTCTTTAACGAATAATGCTAGTAGCAGCTAGTTTTCGAAAAGGTCGCGTTGCATTTCGAGTGTAAAAGTTATAAAAAAGCTCGCGTCGATAGACTTGCGTAAAGTAAACATAATCGAAGCAATCAGTTTAGCATTCGAAGCTTTATTAGCAAAAGATAACGTCGATCTTTAAGATAAAGCTAATGATAGCGAAAAGCGCGCAATAAGTGATTTAAGCAAAAAGGTCTTAAAAGCAAAAGGTTGACTTAGTTTTGCTTTAATTGCTAAGTCATCTTTCATTCGTGAATTATAATTTACGGATAAAGTTTCGGATCCGAGCTCTTTTTATAAAACGAAATTCTAAGTCTGATTTTCGTCGGCAAACTTTATACGTTCTTTAAGTTCGTTGTATTCGCTTTTAATATTATCGAAAGTTAAAATCAATAAGCTACATAATAAGACTTTTAATCTTAGCTTCTTTAAGAGTCTTTCGTTAAGAATAGCGATCTTATCTTTCTACTTAGTATTATTCTTGTTTTTTATAATTTAGCAAGTAAAATTAATTACCGTAGCATTAAGCTTAATAAACTTGCGTCTTCGAGTTATATTAGCTGTAATCTTTTAAAAAGCGACGTAAGCAACAATATAATAGTTGATAACTTAAATAGTATAAGCGTTAAAAGTGCAGTTTTCCAGAATAACGCTTAGTTAGCGAGCGCTGCGGATTAAAGTGTATATAACCTTAAGGTAGTCGTCGTATAGCAATTAGCTTCGAGCGTTATCGAAAGCCTTCTTGATTCGTTTGTATCTTTCGGCGTTTTTATTACGTAAAGAGTAAATAGCGGTGACTTTAATAATAAACTAATCGTAAGCCGAAAAAAAGTCTTCGGCGTTTATATTTTTCTTTACGTATTCGGCTCGCAAGAACTAGTCGTATTATAAAATCAAGTCGTCTTCTTTACTTAATCTATTATTAAAGTCGGAAGTTGCTATTTTAAGCATAGCTAATTAATTAAAGTTGCTTATTTAACGGTAAGTCTAAAAGAATTTATCGAAAGTCTTAGTAACTCGTCTTTCGAACTTTAGCTCGAAACTCGATTATCGAGCTAAAGCAGCTTGCTCTTCGCTTATTAGTAAGCTAAAAAGTATATCTCGAATAAAGGCTTTTCTTTTAATAGCGGCTGACTTAAAAAGCATATCTAACTCGTAAACTACAATTTACGAGCTAAATATAAGATAGCGGAATAAAAGCTGATAATAATAATGATTAACTGAATAATAATTAAAGTCGTTGATATAAGTATAGTATTGTGTAATTGTGAAAAGAAGATAATAATAGTATTATTATAATTGTTATTGTATAAAAAGAAAAAATGTTAAAAAGAAAGAAAAAAGAGCTTTTTTATATAAGTATATTTATAAGGAAGACTTACTCTTTTTAACAGCAGTTCACTTTCGAATACACGTAATTAAGCACGCTTAAAACAAAAGAACAGTTTTAAATAAGAAATAAGAAATAGCCGTATAAGCTTAAACAAGTGAAAAAACAATCAAATAATAAAAACAATCTATGTAAGACAAGTGAATAGCTAATAAAGTAAGAAGAACAAAAAAAAAAAAACAAAGAATATAATAAAAAGCAAGTTTAAAAATGAAAGAACAAACGTAAGAAATACTTTTCCTTACTAAAATAAAGAAAGTGATCATTAAGGCACGTCCTCTTATAGAATAAGTATAGAATAAAAAGAAGATAAAAAAGTAAGAAAAACAAAGTAAAAGAAACAAACTAAAAAACAATTTTGTAAGCTAGTTTTTATTATTTCGAAAGTGTTAAAAGAATGATTTGGAAATTAATAGATTTAAGTTTAAAGGTCACTTTTAAGTTAAGTAGTTCACTTTTGCCGTCGTCGAAAAGCTCGTATTCATTAAAGTCTAAGTTGTCCGAGGAATTCGAATCTTCTTTTTCTTTTTCTTCGTCGTTCTTATTAAAAAGAAAAAAAGTTTAATCGCGGCGGTAAAATCGCTTAAAGCGATTGGTTGCAAAAATGCTTTTAAGCTCAGTCTTATCGGTTTCTTAAAGTTTATAATATTTTTTATCGTAAGCTTTAAAAACGACATAAAGTCTTAGCTACTTGTAGTCCAGTTTAATATTCGTAAACATATCGATACTACGTTTAACGTCGTAAAGCAGTACCAAGTCTTTCTTTTTAATAGGTTCCGACTTTAAGACTTTAACTCGTTCTTAAGTAGCTTTAATAGTAAGTCGATAGCGCTTTTTCTTTAAAATGATTTCGTCGATATCTTCGTCTCGAAGTTCTAATTGTTTAAACCTTATAACAAGTAAGTCAACGCGAGATCGAACTTCTTGCTAAAGTAATAATCTTTAAACTAGCTATCGTGACTCTAAAGATAGCTCAGCTTCTCGTTTATAATTTAAAAAGAAAAAAGTGATTTTAATAAGTACGTGTATCGATGTCCGGACCGTAAAGAGCATTTTATTAAATTTGCGAATTTAATTTTTGAATCTTTCGTTTATAACTTTCGATAAGCTATCTAAAATGTTTTTATAGCTTCTTTTAATTATTCTATTAGCTTTTGAATTATAGCTTAAGATTTAGACCCTTTTAATCTCGTACTTAATAGCGAAAGCCTTAGCAACTGCTTTATTCTTAAGTCTTTTATCGATAATCAGTTTTTCGAATAATCTATAATAACAAACGATATCTTTTTAAAAGAACTTAATAATAGATTCAGCGTTAGCCGATCGAAATAATCGCTCTTTTAACTATTTAAATAGATCTTCTTTAGCTAATACGAAGCAGGTCATCCTTTTGTCGGTAATAAGAACTCGTAATACGTCTAAGCTGACTTTTAACTATATCTAAGTAAGCTAAGTCGAATATAAAAGGTTTTTTATTCGTCTAGCTTTGCGCTTTTAATAAAGCTTATAGCTTTAAACAAAGGCTTTGCAATCTTCGTAACATCTATTTTAAAAGAAGAGTTTTAACGTGCGATAATAAGTTGATTCGGCTCTTTTATATCCGGATTCTCGATAAGCGTCGGAAATAATAATATAGCGTTTTTAAGTTCCGTCGATAACTAACTTAATCGAATAAGAATTATTTGCTCGCTTATAAAAGTAACCATTTCTAACCAAGTAGTTGAGTGCTTTGTTCTTGAACTTCTAAAAGTCGTAAGTCTTAATCGAAAAAAAGCGTTTAAAAGTAATAAAGAATTAAGCAATAAGCTTAAAGTCGAGCGAATAATCGTACTTCAAAACTCTCTTTTTAGCTCGTAAATTATAATTCACGAGTCGTTTAACCGAGAATACTAAAATAGTGCTCAGCTCGTTAATGACTTAATCGTTAATATCTTTTTCTTTTTTTTCTTTAATATCTAAAAGATACTTTTTTTTTTTTAAAAAAAAACCGTTCGCTGCTATATTTTTAATCTTAAAGATATGCTTAACTTTAAAGTCTATTAATCTTATCTACGCAATTTAATTCGTAACGAAAGCTTTAAGCAAATCGCTCGCTAATCTATTAAATTAATCAATTAATACTTTAGCGTTGGTTTTTAAGATAAAGTGAACTTCGTATAATTCGCTTTTTATCTTTTTTATAGCTTTTAAAACACCGCGGCATTCTCGCTTAATCGCGTCGTACTTACTCTTCGCAAGGTTTTAAAGATTACTTTCGAACTTAATAAGATATCGCTTTTTATCGAAATCTTCTTACTGCAATATTACTCTTTATCTTTTAAGACTAGCGTCTATCGTCAAGTAGATCTTCTTTCTTTCTTTGCTATAGTCGATCTTAATAAAAGCGAAAGCAAAGAGCAAGGCTTTTTTAAGCAGCTTTATCGCTTTTTGCTAAAGCTTTAACTACTCGAATTCGACCTTTTTTCTTATAATCGCGTAAATTAAAGCAGCAATTATAAAGAAGTTTTTGATTTAGATTTTATAATAAACCACGATCTTAATAAAAGCTCGAGCTTTTAATACATCTTCGCACTTAATCTATTTTAATATCTTTTTAATTTTAACGGTTTAAAAGTGCCGTCTTTCGTTATCCGTAACGAATCTAACGATATTAAAGCCGAGCATGCAGTATTAAGACTTAGTTCCGACGGTCGTCTTAGCTCTTTTAAACCTTACGAGAACTTTATTAATGTTTTAAATGTATTTTAAAACGAATCGTTGAATTCCGAGCAAAACTTCTTCGTAATTATAAAAAGATCGCGATCTTTTAACTTTTACGTTATTTATATAAAGCAAGCAAACGTTAAGAATGCAATCTATAAAGATCTTATAAATAACTTTAATAAATTAAGCGATCGAATTAATAACTTTTATAAATATCCGAGTCATTCGAAGCAATCCGATAAGCGTTTAAATAGCTATTATATCTTTAAACTTAACGTTAAAAAAGAATTGATCGTATTTAAAAAAAAAGTTTAAAAGTATAGCTATCGTAAGACCGGTAAATTCGTTCGAGAACTAGTCTACGTTCGAAGCAACATTAACGTCTTTAACCGTTATATAATTCATTTTAATTATAATAATAATCAGCTTGTATTTTCTTTTTTTTTTCTTTGCTATAATAAACCACTTGTTTCGATAAAAGCTTTAGCATAATTCGAAGACCTTTTACTTTAATCGTTCTTTTAGCATAAAAATGACTATCTTTTGCAAAGCTTTCGATACCGTAAACGTCTTTTTTTATTAAGCTTCGTAAAGTACCGTCTTGATCTTTTAAAATAGCATAACTTCTTTCCGGACTTAGTTAAAATAAATAAAATCTTAAGCTATCGCTTCTTTTCGATTTAAAAAGCATTAGTAAAGCAGCTTTTTCTTTTTTAAAGTGATTTAAAAGCTAATCGTAAGTGCTTCGAATCGTTTTTTCGTTAATCTTAATTTAACTTTTAAGTTTAAAAACTTATTAATAAAGTATTCCGAAAAAAGTCTTTTAAGCTTAAAAGGTTTCGCTTTCTTATTTTGCTTAAACTAATCGTCGATCTTTCTAAGTATCTTTCTATCCGACACTTTTAAATCCACCGGTTTAACCTTCTCCGCTTTCCTTTTATACATCGTATTAACTTTTATTATATTCCTTTTTAAAAGGTCTTTATCGTTATCGATAATAAATATAAAATTTTCCGATTTATCGAGTTTAATTGCAAATATTTTTAATATTTTTAATTTTAATAAGCTTTGCTTAATATTAAGTTGAATTGTTTTTTTATGATTTTATTATTTTTATGCCGATCTACTTGTAAATTATAGTTTACGGGCGGAATTTCTTTTTAAGCTTCTTTCTAGCTTAATATCCATCTTAACTTGTATACTAGCTATTAGTTTCTCGAGTCTTCGATTAAATCCGACTTGTCTTTTGCAATAATAATCTAACTTTAAGTAAATCGATCGTAGTTTTAACAAAAAGCTTTTATCGTGCTATTATCGAAGTAAGAAAAAAAGAATTAAGATTCTAAGAAGAAAAGCATGCTTAAGATAACTTCGTAATTGTTATTATTAATAATAAAGAAATCAGCGTAGTTAATGATTCCGTTAATAATAACCTCGACGTCGTTTATCTACTTATCGAAGTTATAAAGATCTTCGGACACGATAATATAAACTAAAGCTCGATCCGTTATAATAAATAATTTAATTATTTTAGCTACTTTTTTGTTTATTACGTTAACCTTAGATCTATTATCGAAAAAAGATCTGCTTTTAATTATACCGTCGATATTAATAAAAACCTTTAAAGTCTTTATCGTTACTTCGAAGCAATTGCGAGCGATAAGTTATTTGCGAATTTGCGTCGTTAAAAAGTCTAGCTTGCCTTTTTTATTCCGACTTAAACGTTCAATAATTAAAGCGTTTATAAGAATAAGCTTATCTTAAAAGACTTCTACGTTTTCTTTAACATCGGAGACTATTAAAATATAATAGCTTAATAGCTTGTCGAAGCGAAAGCTGAATCCGAATAAGTTTTTAATTTAGACTTCGATTCTCGATTTCATAATCGCTGCTATTGCTTTTTCTTAAGCTTTAATAGTAACGTAAAGGTTAATAAACTTCTTTCGTTTATAAATCCTCTTCTTCCTTCTTCTTAACACTCGCTAAGTGATCTTAACCTCTCTTTCCACATCTTTTATAGCTTCGTCGACTCTAGCTAATTTAAAAGACTCTTCTTTAATTACACTATCGAACAACCTATCTTTTAAATCTATCTTTATAACAGTATTCGATTCTTAAGAAGCACGGGCTTTAAAAGTGCCGTAATTCTTCTTTTTTTATAATCGGACATTCTTTTTGATTTTAATAAGCTTAAATCTTTTTAAGAGCGAAAAAAGCTTTTTAACTTTATCTCTTGCGGCGGCGTTAATCTCGACCGAAGCAACTTCTATGCTAGATAAATAGCTAAGCGTATTAATCTATCTTATAATATTAATATTCTTAATATCGACTAGTCTTTTAAAGATAATAGTAAGCTTCTTTAACTAGTTGGTTAATTGCTAAGCATTTTGATCGAGCTAGTACTAAGCTAGCTGTTAAATTAATTGTTAATAAAAAAGCAAATGTCTATAAGTCTTAAGTCCGTTAATAAGTCGATTCTTTAAGATATTATCGTATTCCGTCTTACGAACGTTTAACACGATAGATCTAAACTAAGTCTTTCTTTGTTTCTTTTAAATAATAAAAGCACCGATCTTTTTAAATCTTAAGCAAAAGCGTTCGTAATCATTAATATAAATACATCTTTTATTAACTATGTCTTTAAAAGCTTTATATTTATCTCGATATTAATAAAGAGCTTAAGTTGTGTCTTTAAAGTTTTCGCAAAAGTTATAATCTTGCATCTAGTTCTCGTATCTTTTACTTTTTCTTCTTCTTCGTTTTTATAATCCGTAGCCGATAATAGCAATTTAAACTCTACCTTTAAAGCTAACTTTACTTCGAGTATTTTAAGCGGTATATTTAATAAAAGCTTCGTCGCGGTCTTCGAATCGAACTTAAAGTTAAGATTAAACAAAGCGTCGAGAAGTTAAGTTAACGACTTAGTTTTCGAAATAATCAATTCGATTATAAATCGCATTAATTTATAAGTTAAAAAACTTCTTAATTATAAAACTTACTTTATCAATTCCTTTTTTTTCATTTGTAAACCGTAGTTCACGAGTAAACGGCATTACTATTAAAACTTTCTTAATAGACTTATGAACGCTAGCTAGCTTAATATGCTTTTTAACTAAAGTCTGAATATCTTTAATAAAGTTAATTAAAAAAGACTTTTCTCGATTCATAGCTTCGATAGTCTTAGTACTTTGGTCGATTTTAAAAGCGAATGCAACGAAGTCGTTAAAAGCGGCATAAGAGTTTAAGTCGAGTTCGTCGACTTTATAATGCTTAATCGTTTTATTTCGAATTCCGACGAGCAAGTCGAGAAAGAACAAGCGGCTTTGTTCGATCTTACTTAAAAAGTGCATTAAAGTAAGTCTTTCGAAGACTCGAAAAAAAGTGCGATAATAGTTTTTTAAATCATTAATATCTCGTTCTTGCATAGCAAATTCTCGCAAGAAAGCGACTAAGTCTTTGATCTGCTAAGTATCGTTTTTACGAAACTCGGCTTTTAAAGCTTTAACGAAAACAGCTTAATCTTTTTTAGCTTTTTATTCGAGCAAGCTTTTAATAACCTCTTTGCGAAAGTTATCGCAATAATAAAGAAGTTTAACAAACCGATCGTTTTTAAAAATACTAAAGTCATTATAAGTCTTTTCGTACTTTTCGATAAAATCGATAATATTAGCATTATTAAAGCAAAGAGCTCTTAAAGCACTTAATAATAGCATACGAATAGTTATAAAAGCGTAAAAGATAGCAAGGTCGACCATAACTAGTATAAGGCCTAGTAGAAAAGCAAAAAGAGCAAAAAAAAAAAAGTAGTATAGATCTTAAGACCGGTGTTTATTTTAAAAAGCATTTCCGAAGCAAGTGTTTCCGATAAAAGTAAAAGTAAAGGTTCTAGTTAAAAGTCGAAGTAAAATAAAGATAATCCGAAGCTTATAAGAATACGATTAAAAGATTTAATAAATTCAAAAGATTCTAACGAAAAGAGAAGTGACTCGGCGCCGACTTCGATATCAAAAATCTTAAAAAGGTTTTCGGTATTTTAAAAATTAAACATATATATATATTAAAAAAGATCGAGTTGATAAAAAGTTTTTGAATTATTTGATTTTAACTCGTGAACCGGATTCACGAATAAAATAAGCGATTTTCGTAAAGTATTCTCGATCCGAAATTAAAAAAAATAAACCCTTTGCAAAAGTAAACTAATAAACAAAATCAAAACTATAAAAAACTTAAAAATCAATTGATTAGCTTCGTTGACAACTCCGGACTATATCAATTGCTTTAATTCAAGATGAAAGCTAAAGTACGGAAAGATATTTTTATTAATAAGTGAAAATTCTTTCTTATTAACAATAGAAAAGAGTTTTTGCCGAAGAGCCGAAATATTACACTTTAACTATTTCGGCATTTCGGTGTCCGAACTTATCGAAAATAAAGTTTTAATTGTTTTAAAGTTGTAGTTGTAAAGTGAAGTGCTAAATGATGAACGAAGATCAACTTGACTGCGAATCAAAAGATTATAATAAGCTATATAAAGACAAAGACTAAAGGTTTGAATCCTTGCGTAAGTCACTAATATAAAAGCACTTAAAAAGACGTGTTATACAAAAGCCTGACATTAAAGCTAGACCTTATAGTTTTATAAAAGAAATGTCAAAAAAGGTAGATAAAAAGCTCGTTGATTATTCTAGCTAAGAGATATGTGCCCTTTTATAAAAGATAGGTCCGTCTAGTGCGGCCCTAATGGCCATGGCAGGTACCCCATCAGGCAAGGTGTTTACATTAAGCTGAAGGGTTTAAGTGTAAAATGCTGAATTCTATCGTTTAATGCTTAAAAAAGGTTGCTATTATACTAGTACTATAGTTCTCTCGATAATTTTAAGATCTAAGTTATTAATCTTTTAATTATACGTAAGCTAACTTTTAATAAGATATCTAGTTCAGCGAAGGTCTTTAAGATCGATTTTATAATCGAATTAATAATTACGCGGCTTTAAAATGAATTAGAATAATAGATCTCGAAGTTTTCTACGTCGTAGATCTGCGCAATTTTTCGTAAGCGTTTACGAGCTTAGCGTAGTACTCTTTCTGAAAGTAGAGCATTAAACTTAATAGAATGATTACACTAGTATTGCAAATTCAAACCTTCGCTAGCTACGTACTAATTGCTATTAAATACCTTTGTATTAAAGTCCGTGCAAAAAGCTTTTACGGTTTTGCTTCGAGCAGTTTTATCTAGGTCAGCAGAATAATAGACGTTTTTAATCTGAAGAAAGCTAAGTACTCCGTGAATTAGTAATTGCGTAGTTAAAATAGCGCACTAATTAATAAGCTTGCGTCTTTGCAATATTATTAAATCGGTTATAATACGTAAGAACACTTTCATTTTCGGTAATCTACGGTAAATGATAGCTAAAAAGCTAGCTATATCGTTTTCCGTAAATAATATAAGAATTTGATCTTCTTTACTTTTTCGCATAAAAGTGATCATTATATATATCTATATATAAATGATTCGAATCGAGTTTTTTTTTTATATATTTAAGTTATCGGCGTAAATCGCGTTAAAAATTTAATAAAACCTTAACTAGCTGTTGTTTAGCATTAATTTTCGGCTTTATTTCCGATTCTATATAACTTTGCTATTGCTTAAGTACTTAATAAGCTTTTTCTCGGCTTCGTATAATATAATGCAATACTTATTATATTCGTTAAGAGTAAACGAGCATTCGTACCGGCGTATAAAAAAAGAACATAGCTGTTACTTAATGTTTTTTTCCGAGTATACTAGATTTTTCGATATTTAAGTTCGACGAATCATATAGTACTTTTATAGTATTGTTAAATATAAGCTTTTCGGGTTTGTATTTAAGGTGGCCGAAAAAGGCTTTTTCGGTATTGTCTTAAAGTTATCTTTTATAATAGTAATATACTTTTTTATTGCTTTTAAAGTATACTTTAAATAAGCAGCTAGATAGTCGTCGAGCAAGTCAAATGGGTTTACTTTTGGCGAAACATTTTATTTTTTTAAATTATTAAGAGTTTAAAGATCGATTTAAGACTCGATAAATAAAATATATCTTTAAAAATCATCGATTCGATTTAAGATTACAAAAGCAGTAGCTATAATCAAAAACTTAGCTTTTAGCTATAAGATAATAGTATAGCTATTAATTTCATCGTTCTTTAAACAATAAGCTTTATTAATTATTAATATATCGAAGCAGCTTTTAAAGTTGCTTTCGAACTCAAGGTCATTTACTTAACGAAGCATATCGGTAGTCTTAAGCGTAAATTCTTTTTTCTTTGTTTTAAACATCTTTACTGCATAAAGACTATATCGTTATCGAAAGGTTTCTAATAATATAAAAAGCAATTTTAGCTTATTATTAAGAAGCTCGGTGAAATACGGATAGCGCTTAAATAGATGACCTTAAATCTTTTTTGTATTCGCTATCGAAGAATTTCGGTTGTCTTCGTAATATACGGTAAGATTTAATATATTTGAAAATGCTTTTACTTTTAATATTTATTGCTCGATTAAATCGGAGTACATAACTATTAAGATAAGCTTAAGGTATACTAGAAGCACCGGTTTAAAAAGAACTTCTTTAAGATATATTAGTATATCGGCATTATATAGATTATCGTAGTCTTGCTTTTATTGCGCTTAAGCTTTTATTGTATTATTATAAATGATATAGTTAAGTTCGTATTATTCGAAGTCATTTTTGTACTTTAAAAACATTTAAATATTAAGTTAAATAAAGTTAATAGAAAACGGCTTTATTAAAGTATTACTTACGAAGTATAGCACGCTAAAGATAATAATAGTCTTGCTTAAGTTAGTGCTATCTATTAATAATATAGCTCGCTTAAACAAGTCTTTTTATATATTTAGAATCCGACGGATACCGATTACTTATTAAGGTTAGAAAACTTTATTAAGTATTATGCCGGGTAATTACGGCCGATTAAGATCTATTTCGTATAAACGTTTATAAGAGTTGGTATAATCTATAAGCTAATAAGATGAATTATCTTGCATGCGCTTTGCATTAATAAGCTTTTTCTTTTTTGTATTAATTAATAGTATAATATTAAGACTTTGCTTTTTATTAATTATTGCTCGAATCTTATTTTGCTATGTCTTTTTAATATGTTTTAGTTTAGCAGTATTATTATCCGGAGAAATTGTAAGCGGATTAATTAAGCGGCGGAGTGCTTTTTTATTATTGTATTTGTTTAAGATAATATAAATAGTAACGTAAATATTATAAAAGGTAAATAAATCTTAAAGATTATTAGAGTTTTTAATAGCTAAAAGTCTTTTTTAAATATTGTGGAGGGGAAGAGCTCCGACATATACCCAACGTCAAATCAAGAGATATATGTGAATATAGCTATAATAGAATCGTAGGTAAATAAGGGGGGGAAAAAAAGGACGATCGAAGGACATTCGAATGTGTGCTGTAAGTACGTGTATTATATTGTGTGGTGATGTAATGCTGGTTCAGGGAGGAACCAATTACTCGTTTATATAAGAGCTTGCACGTGACTTAACCACGTGACTTAACTACGTGCTTAGCATCAATACTATATATATGGACAAAACAAATACAAAGCCTTAACTCTACTATATACGTTCTCCTTTCGAATCAGACTCGCTTTCGAGTTACCTTTTATCAAGATAATAAGGTTAGGTTTGCAAGACGAGCATATAGCCGAATTGCATAATCGCAATGCGGTCTTAAAGTACTACTTAATAATGCATCGCCGGATCGGTATTAATACGAAACGTATATAATATAATAAAGAAAATAAGAATAGCAACGAAAATGCAAGATAATCTTTCGGGTTTAACTTTTTTTTATATCTTTTGTAGCTCTTTTATTCAATTATAAGAACAATATCAACTCGAGCGTTAGTATTGTTATTAAGACAAGCGTGCGCCGGTTTAAGCGGTCAAGTGATGACGCATTATCGAATCGGTAGTAGCGCGAGGCTTAAAGCGGTAACGTGATAAAGAAAACAAAAGCGGCAGTATATACTCGAAGTCTTGCTATAAACAATCAACTTTTTTCTTATATTAACCTTATACTTTTCTATCTTCTTTTTAATATTATCACTTATTAACTTTATCTTTTATTATTATATTATCGATTTGCTTTAAGTGCGTAAGCTACGCAAGCAGAACTATCGATAATACTGCGAGTCGGTGCATCTTCTCCGTTGATAAATCTATTAAATGCGAGCGTTGCCGTATTATTAAGTCAACTTGCATCTTCGTAAGTTATTTTACTTTTTGTTTTATACTCGTTTTAATTTCGATTCGATAGCTTTTTGTAAAAGTCGTTAGCGCCGGCATAGTTTTGATAGATGCGATGACGGCTATAAACAATAGAATTAAAACGGCCGACGATATTTTTCGTAAAAGCATAATTGTAAATAACCTTTTTATAAAGACCCGCTATGCTTTCGCTTTTCGAGTTAATGATGCTTTCTTTTTTCTTTAAGCTCGTGTCGCCGCTACTTCTTTTGCCGCCGCTAATACTAAAGGTCTTTTGACTAGCTTAAGTCTTGTCTCGGCGTTACGCTTATTTGCCGCTGTTATTACCGCCGATTTAGCTTCGTTAAATTTGTTGCGTTAGATTTTAATTGTAATAGATCGAAATAATACTTTGCTAAGTAACTTCTTTAGTCGCGTAAGTGTATATTGCGAACTTTTTATAATTCTTTTTCGATTTAATTACGATAGATTATTAAAAAGTCTTTGTTTTTTTTATTTTTATTTTCGAAATCGCTAGCATTTCTTTAAGCAAAAAGGCTCCGCCGAAGTGCTCGCTAAGCTTTTAATCGCAGCAATACCGGTGGTTCTTTTTCGCGAAGTTCTAGCCGTAGCAATACTCGTAATTTTACGAAAGGTTCGAGTCGTAGTAATATCGATAAGACTTCAAAAAGTAAAAGCAGTGCTTAAAGTGCTGCGAAAAGCTCTCGCACTATTCCACTTAGCTTTAAGTTATGAAATTAAAAAGGTTTTTTATCGCGTATCGGCAGCTTATTAAGTAGTTAATATAATAGATTTTTCATATGCTCTTTTTAATTAGCCTTCGAATAAAGTCCGCTTTATATATATAATATGCTCGTATATAATAGATCGAAAGCATATAAGTATAATAACGTAAAGCTTTTTAATACAAAAAAAGAAATAAAAAGAGTATAAAAGAAAAGAAAATAAAGAAAATCAAACTTAAATAAAGAAAAAATTAAAAAATCAAATCTAAACTCGCTTTCCTTTTACGTATAATCATGCCTTCATAACTTAATCGCTTTCTATTGCTTTTTCATCATTGCTCATAAAGACTTTTGCGTATTAGCTCCGTTGCTTTTCCGTAAAGCTAAGTAATCGAATAACAAATCTATTTAAGCGCTTGATCTAAAGGCCGGACTCGGCCGCTTTATCTAATAAAAGTTGTTTTAAAGATCTTTTTATATAAAGCTTAAAGCGAAGTAGTAACGCTTCGAAAGTATATCGTACGTAAAACTTTTTTAATCGATTGCTAGCAAATGTTCCGTTTAGCAAAGCTTCGTCCTTTTTTAGCTCTTTTAACTTATAATATCTTTTTGTATTTACCGACGAAATTTAATAAAGGCTAAGCTATCGAAAATCCAGCTTCTTAACGTTAAACATATCTACTTTACGTACCGAGTCGTGCTTAAAGATTAAGTCACTTACTTTTAAAAGTTTGATTCGGAAGTTCTTTTTATTATTAAAAGCATCTTTTCCTTTTTAATAGCAACGGGTTTTCTTAAGTATAGCTTTTATAGCATCTTCGTTTCGCATCCGGAACTAGCGTGCTTTTAATTCGATAGCTCGTACTAATCAACTTTGCTACTTAATGCTGCTCTTACGCCGTTTGCTTTGTTAATTAGCTTGATCTTTTTATCTTTAGTTTTATATATATCGAATACTTTAGCCGAGTCCGAAGAGATCTTTTTTCGAGTCCGATAAAGTGTCGAATTTTAATAATCGATATGATCGTAGTAGCGGGTCATAAGGTTATCGGTGCCAACGGCATTTATTTAGCAAGTTATTAAAAGATCGTATTCCGTAGAAGCAAAAACATCGATAAATTGCTTTTAAGTAATAGAGTCGTCTTTTCTTCGATATTGCAACGTTTCGCTTTCGAAATTAAGCGAAAAGCAAGAAGCTTTTAGTATATCGACTTTAGCGCTTTTAACGAAGCCGGTTATTAGTTTTCCGAGTCGCTACCGCTGCTATTTGAAGACTTATCGTAATAAATAAAGCTTATACTTTATTCTTTTAAGCGATCGACGGCTTCGTCGTATTGATTCGTTTTATCGCTCACTTTAGCTTAAGTAATTTAGCTCGTAAACAAATTAGTAACTATTGCAATAATAAAGCTACTTTTATAGTTTAAAAAGTATCGAAAACCGATTCTTGCTTTGCGTATAAAAAAGTAATCGAGTATAAGTCGAAACCTTAACGAATTTATAATATAGAATCGAGTACGGATCGTAGCACTCTCGATGTTAATAAATATATTATTAGCGTATCCGATAAAGCGCGATAATAAACTAGTGATTATTCGAAAGCTTATCTTTTAATCGTAAGCTATAAAGACTTCGAATTTAACCGCGGCGTCGTAAGTGATAACGCTAACCTTCGCACTTGTATCGAGTATAGCTCGCGTATTAATGATAAAAGATTGTTCGAGTATACTAACAATGACTTTAAAAATTAGCGAATAATAATAAAAGTATTTAAAGAATAGCTAATTAAACGTCGAAGCAAGGCCGATTTCCGCTGAAAGAGGTTTCGAATCGCTTTCGATTGCGGTTCGCAAAGTACGTCGATCTTTACGAGTAAACTAGTCGAGAAAAAGATGTTAAAACTAAAAAACACCGTAAAACACGGCTGTAAAAAGAATCGAAATAAAGCCGATAATAAAAATAAAGTAAAGCCGCTTTTAAATCGAAAGAGATTCGAGTGCTTAAAACGTATTGCGTCGGCGATGCTTAGTTTAGCTGCTACGAATGTTCTTTTGCAATTAAAGTTTAGTTATTTAAGAGAATTCGAATAAGCGTTCGAGCTAAGACCGCTAAGCAATAGTATTTTTATATAAGATCCGTCTTAATCGAGTAAAGACTTGTATAAAGTCCGCTTTATTAATGATTCGGCCGTAAGTCGAAGTAGTAAAAGAAAGAAGAGAAGGTAAATTCTTATGATAAAGCGCTTTATCGATAAAGCGACTTGTTACTTTGTAAAATAAATCGCCGTTAGATGAAGAAACATTACTTTCTTTTTAAATAAGTCGCTAAGACTTCGAAGCAAGTCCGTCTTTCGCCGTATTATCCGTCGCTTTCGGTATAAGCTTGCTACTTATGATTAAGTAATCTTTTAAAGCTTTCGCAACGCTAATTATAGCTTAAAAGCAGTTAATAGCGCTCTCGCTAATAAAGGTTTGCTAAATCATCTTATCGATTATACTTTCGAAAGAAGATCGTTTAGAAGTAAAAGGAGCAGCGAAAAACGTAATAGTTTTATTAAAAGTTAAGTTCTTAAGCAAATCGCGCCCTTTTAAAAGCTTAATACGAGTCGCTTCGTAATCTATTCTTAAGAAAGAGATCACTTTATTAAGCTTTTCGTATGATTTAGCAGTTTTAAAAAGCTTGGCCTTAAGTTTAAGTGCAGCTTTAAGAGCTTTTAGCAATATAACGAGCAGATTCCGTAAGTCTTTTAATCGTGAAGCGTTTCGGTTAAGAATCGCGGTATAAGCGAGCTCGGGTTTATTTATTTCTATTAGCTTAGCGAAAATAACTTTAAGCTAGCTATAAGTGGATTAGACTTTTGCTTTCGCCGAAAGAGCGTTTTTTAGCGAGTATAGCGTAATTCGAAAGGCCGCGTTGTACGCTCGAGTCTTTACCGATGCAATAATAGCTTCCGTATTAAACACGTAAGCATATGAATCCGCCGATATAATATATCGTTAGCGAATTATATCCGAAGTATTAAAGTCGTTAATACGAAAAGCTTTCGCATTGCCGCTATTAATTATTCGAATAAGCGTTTTAGTACGTTCTCGTGTAGCTTCTTTAATAGATTTTCGTTATGCTTTTAAAGCTTTATAACGACGCTTAAAATTAAGATCATTTATTATCTTACGAACCTTTTTTAGAATTTGCTCGTACTTAAAAGTGTCGTTTCGGAATTAAAACGAGATCGATAATATCTTTCTTTAATACGGTCTTATATATATCAAGTCCGCTTCGTTAAAGTGAAAAGCTAGTCTATATTAAAGTATAAACAAGTAGCATTGATTTTAGTATTTGTAAAGCTTTTATTAATAACCAAGTAAGTCAGAAGTTTGCTAGCATTAATAAAAAATGCAGTTAAAGTCGTTTAAAGACCGTTTCTTTTCCGATGTAGCGTAGCTTCGATTCGAATAAGTGTCGGCCGCATTAATCTCGTAGACCCGGTATAAAGCGATCTTTTAAGTCTCTTTGTATTAAGCTGCTTTTAATAAGTTTATATAAGCCTTTTTCGGTACGAAAGCAAAGCTATCGATAAGTTTTAAATGAATATTAACCTTTGCTAACTGTTTTATAAAAGCTTCGATCTTTAAGTCAAGATCGATAAACGAAGTAATCGAACTCGTAGCGGTAGTGCTTGCGCGGTAAAAAAGAAAAGGATAAGTACTATCGGAGTAAATGCTATAAAAGAGCGAAACGTATAAGTTTCGCTTGCTCTCGGGAATGATAGACAATACTTAAGGACGAGAGTTTTCGTTTTAATAAAAGTTATAGCGAAAAAAAGCTTTAAGGATTTCGGCGTAGCCGTATTCTTTAATCCGTTTCGTAATAATCTGTTCTTACTTGATCAAGTTGCTAATTATAATATATATTATATTATAAGTTTGCAAGTGATCTTCTTTAGGTTTAACGTTCTTTTAAGTCCGATTTTGTATCGATAATAATAAGCAATCGAAGAACTTTTACTTTAATTGCTTATCGGTTATATCTTTATTAGCGAAGCAAGCAAAGCTCGTAAAGTTGAACTATCGGGTGAACTGTAAAAGCTCCGCTTTAAAAGCTCTTTCTTTTGCTATTTATTTATTGCTTAAATCGTTTAAAAAGCTAATATTATCTTTTTACTTAGCTAAGTCGAAAGCTTTATACTCTTTTTTGACTATCGATTTAAAGTCGTCTTAAGTCACTTTCGGATTCGAAAAGCCGCCGAAGCTTTCGATATTGTAACGTATATTGTAACCGAAAAGGCTAGAAATATTGTATTTAGTAAAGCATTGCTTCTTTTTCGAATCGGTAACGATACCGTAGTCTTTAAACGCTCGTTCGAGCTAGCGAATATAGTTCGTGATATTAGCTTTATTAAAAGCAAGTATTCTAAAAGCTTTAAGTCTAAAGAAAAGTCTACGAATACTTACGTAATTCAAAGCATTTACGAAAGGTAAAAAAGCTTGAATCCTTTTTACTTCGTCTTCGGTTATCTTACGAGTAGTATCTTCGTTAAATTCGAAATCCTTTTGAGTCGAAAAAGTCATAGCTCTTTTTGATTTCCGAAAGCTTTAACGTAAGCTCGTTAAGTTAAGTTAATAAATATCGATTAAAGTATAAAGGTGTTTCGAAACGGATGCGAAAAAAGAACGAGAATGATATAAATGTAAATATGAATAAATAATAGAAATGAAATAAGTACAATTTATAATAAATATTAAATATACAAAAAAATATTATAAAGATATAAGATTTCGATGCGTCGAAAGTAATTTAACAAAGAGTCGAGTGTCGATCGCTTCGAGTTAGATAGTCGAAACTAAATCGATATAATAGATATTAGTAATACGTTTAACTTTTAAACGTAAGATCCGTAATAAGCGGAAGAGTAATTGCCGAGATTAAGTATATCGAAATAAAAACGAAGTCGAGTAATAGCCGAGCTTCCGTGCAAGCATATAGCCTGCTTTTAATATAATACGACACCGAAACGGTTCCGAATTGTATAATACTTATTTCCGCTTGTCGTATCTTTTATTTATCGAAACGAAAGATGTTCGAAAGCAATTCGGAGTCTTTATACGTAATCTCCGTTACGAAGTAAGTATTGAATTTTCAATTTCTTAAGCTTAACGTAGTATTTCTAATATTTAGCTATTGCTTACTTTTTTAAAAAAGAAAAAGCAATAGATTCGTATTAGAATCGATATTAAATCGAAAAAAGTAAAGTATACTAAACGAATAGTACTTCGGGCGTATCGCCGTGCAAAGTAGCTTAAATGAATAGAACTTTATAAATACCGAATTGAACTTTAGCTAGCTCGATCCTCGAACTAAAATAACGACTTCTTAAGTAGTACTTATCGAGTATACCGAATAGCATGCTCGACGGATACAAATCGAAAGAAGATCGCTTTTAAAGCAATAGCCTCGAAGCTTATATGCAAAAGCACTTGACTATTAGCTTAGCGTATATCGAATACTCTTCGAAAGAGTACCGCAAAAGCATATAATCAATAACTTAGCGTGTGACGTGAACTTCGAATATATAGCTTTTCGTAAAAGAAGCAAGTTTAAAAAAAGTATAAAAACTAACTTTTGGTTCGATTCTTTGCGTAAGTTATTAAATATATATGGAAAAGAAAAGCTTTGATATATACTTAACGTTAAATCAAGAGATATATATGAATATAGCTATAATAGAATCGTAAGTAAATAAGAGGGGGAAAAAGAAGACGATCGAAGGACACTCGAATGTATACTGTGAGTACGTGTATTATATTGTGTAATGATGTGATGCTGGTTCAGGGAGGAACCAACTACTCGTCTATATAAGAGCTTGCACGTGACCTAACCACGTGACTTAACCACGTGACCTAACCACGTGCCTAGCATCAGTACTATATACATGGACAAAACAAATACAGAGCCCCAACTCCACCACAATATCTAATGACTTATCGTTTAATGCGAACTTAAAGTTCTTAGTTAGATTTTTGATCTTTTTTATTTAAGCCTTTTCTTTTAAATATTGATTAATAGTTAAAAGTCTGCTCGAAGACACTGGTATACGCTAAGCGAGTACTTTAAGTTTGCTTAAGGGCAATGATATGCGCTAAGCGAGTACTTTAAGTCTATTTAAAAGCAATGATATGCGTTAAGCGAGTACTTTAAGTTTGCTTAAAAGCAATAGTATGCGTTAAGCGAGTACTTTAAGTCTGCTTGAAAGCAATAATATACGTTAAACGAGTACTTTAAGTCTGCTTGAAAGCAATAGTATACGTTAGACGGGTATTTTAAGTCTGCTTAAAAGCAATGATATGCGTTAAGCGAGTACTTTAAGTCTACTTAAGAGCAATAGTATGCGTTAAGCGGGTACTTTAAGATAATCACTTAACGGATCATAAGGCTAGTAAGTAGTATCGGTATATAGTTCGGTAGCTGAATATAAAAGAGCACTTGTAAATGGCTTTTTTAAAAGGGACTAGTTTAAAAGTACATTTGTATTAAATCGCTTGTTTTTTGATTAGTGTATAAAAGTAGTACTTATAAGATTTAATATATTAGTAAGTGCTGCTTTTTATGCGATTATTTTAGAAGATACTTTGGCTTGGTGACGTTTTATAATAGCGCGCTTTATAGCTGCTTATAAACGGATATCTTTTTTTTTATCGATTATTATGCGAGCTCGGAATACGCTATTTTTAAACGTTGAATTGATAGTTGATGTGCAAAAGCAGACCTGCAATGCACATTGCAGTAACCAGTCTTATAACCTTATATTCCCGCACGACACACCCCCCAGAGCTGGCCGGTTGATTTACCGACTGCTTTGTAAACCACGTTGCGGTTAATAGCTTTTTTATTACTTATCGAAATGGATTTTTGGTCAGCGATTTTATTTGCGCAATTGCGACATCGCAGCTTGACTACTTATGAGTCACCATGTCTTATCGATAAGGATGCCCCGCAGCTAACGATGGCGGGGTGGCACCGGGTTTTCGGCTAAGAAAACTTTGTTCTGCGCTCAGCGTAGCTCAATGACAGCTAGCGATCGATCGACCAACTGAACTATCGGAGCGAATGTGGCTCTTAACTGATGTGCAAAAGCAGACCTGCAATGCACATTGCAGTAACCAGTCTTATAACCCTAATATTCCCGCACGACACACCCCCCAGAGCTGGCCGGTTGACTCTTACCGACTGCTCTGTAAACCACGTGGCGGTTATAGGCTTTCTGTCACTTATCGAATGGATTTTTGGTCAGCGATATTATTTGCGCAATTGCGACATCGCAGCCTGACTAATAAGTCACCATGTCTTATCGATAAGGATGCCCCGCAGCTAACGATGGCGGGGTGGCACCGGGTTTTCGGCTAAGAAAACTTTGTTTTACTGCGCTCAGCGTAGCTCAATGACAGCTAGCGATCGATCGACCAACTGAACTATCGGAGCGAATGTGGCTTTTAACTGATGTGCAAAAGCAGACCTGCAATGCACATTGCAGTAACCAGTCTTATAACCCTTATACCCGCACGACACACCCCCTAGAGCTGGCCGGTTGACTCTTACCGACTGCTCTGTAAACCACGTTGCGGCTAATAGCTTTTCTATTACTTATCGAAATGGATTTTTGGTCAGCGATTTTATTTACGCAATTGCGACATCGCAGCCTGACTAATAAGTCACCATGTCTTATCGATAAGAAGGGTGGATGCCCCGCAGCTAACGATGGCGGAGTGGCATCGGGTTTTCGGCTAAGAAAACTTTGTTCTGCGCTCAGCATAGCTTAATGATAGCCAGCGATCGACTGATCGATCGACCAACTGAGCTATCGGAGCAAATGTGGCTCTTAACTGATGTGCAAAAGCAGACCTGCAATGCACATTGCAGTAACCAGTCTTATAACCTTATATTCCCGCACGACAATAGTTTTAAGACTTAAAAGACACTTTGCGTTATAATCTTTATTTAATTAATCACTTATGTTTAAATCTTCTTTAAAGTATCTTATATCTCTAGTATTTTTACTAGCGGCAATCAGTTATTGAATTCTAAATAATTGAAGTCTTTAAGGTCTATCGATTAAATCACGTAAAAAGATGATTTTAATATAAAGCTTTTCGTATAGTTTTTTGAATTCGAGAGAATCCATTTATTAATTGATAAATTTGCTATTTATAAGCTCGAGCAACTAAGCTAATACTTTAATATTATTATCTAGGTTTTTCGAGATATTTACGCCGTGCAGTTTTATAATACTATAACCGTTTTCTTTGTATAATTATAATAACATAAGTCTTTCGGCTAATAATATGATCTTGTCTTCGCTCGTAAAGCTGCGAGTACTACCGGTAAGAATCGTTATTTTTTTTATTAACAACTAAAATAAATATTAATAAAAGCATATTAGATAAGTCATTTGTAATATTACAAGATGTATAATATACTTGTTAAATCGTTAAGATATCGTATTTAAGTGTAATAAGATTTAAAAGTTAGAAATTAAACGTTTAAAATTAAAAGTTAAATGTCGGAAGTTAAATGCAGTATTAAAAGTTAGATGCAATATTAAAGGTTGAATACAATGTTAAAAGTTAAATGTAATATTAAAAGTTGGAAATTAAAGGTTGTAAGTTAAAGGTTGAATATAAATTGTTAGTGTTAGTATTAGAAATTAAAAGTTGAATATAAAGTGTTAATATTAGGTTAGTATTAGGTTCGTGTTGGTTTCGTGTTTTTATAATTGTAATAAAGTTGAAAAGTAAAGTTGTAAAATGTAATTATAATTGAATTAAAGTTGTAATAAGATTAAGAGAAAGGTATAGCGGGGTTATGTAATTGTAAATCGCAAGATTGCAATGCTATAATAACGCAAAGACGTAAAGTTGTAAGATTGTATAACAAAGTATAATATTAGTACTAAGTAGTAAATACTATTTTAAATTTCTAAGCGATATAATTTAATTACTATTATTATTATAAATTATAAATAAAATAATTTGCTATTACTATTTTAAAGTAAACAATATTAACTAGGCCGAAGCTGCAGCTTGGTAGGCAAGCTAGAAAGAGTAGAACTAGAACGCTATAAGCGTATCTTCTTTTTATAAGTAGTTATTAGAAGTTGCGTTGTTAATAAGAACTTTTAAGTATTAACTTGTTAGCTTGTCAACTTTTTAACTTGTCGATTTATCGACTTATTAACTTATTAACTTGTCAACTTGTCAATTTGTCAACCCGTTAACTTATCAACTTTCTAACCTTTTAACTTTTCAACTTTTTAACTTTTTAATTATCTAACTTTTAACTTGTCAATTTGTTACTATTACTAGTAGCTATGCATATACTTTAAGTTGTTTGTGTTAATATTTAACATTTCCGATCTTTGCTAAGATTATTGTTAAGATTAAGATTATTAGTATTGCTATAGTGGTAAAGTTCGAAAATGCTACTTTTTTAGCTTCTTCGTTAATTGATTACGCTGATTAAATATAGATCCTTACATAAGGCCTTAACTTACTAGGTTGCATTTGTTTATTCGCTCGAGTAGAAATGAGTTTTTTAATTGTTTTAATAATATACACTTATCAATTGGATCAAGATGTTTAACTTATTTAATTTATTTTCTAGCGAGTTTACGATGATTTTATAACTAATTTAAAAACACAAACGTAAATATATTTTTAAGAAAATCGTACTTCCGCTTATTTATAAAGAGCACTCGACGAATAAGCAGAATTTAAATCAAAATGAAAAGGATTTCGAATACTTAAACTCGCAATTGAATACTCGAGATATAAACGAACTCGATCGATTTAGACTTCGCAAACGAATTATATTCTTTAACGATACGCTAGATTTGAAAAAAGATGTAAAAGATCTGATTCGAAACAGCTCTTTTCGCTTTAAGAAGAAGCTTAAAGTATATAATATGCTTAGCAGACTTGAATATATATTGAAAATGGCTTTTTTAGATCGTACTTTTTATAAAAGTTATAAGCATTCGCGCGCTTAAAGCCTTATTATACAATTTATTATACAAACTTTAAAAGGTTCTTTTTATTACTTTTACGAAATCTGCTAACTTTATTAAACATATAGCGGCCGTTATAATTATCTCTCGCTTTTTTATTAATCTTGCTGCTTTTAAACCTGCTGCTTTTTAGAATGCCGTTAAACTTGCTTTTTAGAATACAGCCAAACTTGCTTCTTAGAATGCTATTAAACTTGCTTTTTAGAATACTACTTAACTTGCTGCTTCTTATAGTACCGTTAAACCTGTTGCCTTTCAAAATACTATTAAACCTACTGCTTTTTATAGTACCGCCAAACCTGCTGTTGCTAACCTACTCCTTCGCGCCGCTAATGTACTTCCGTTTATAGAAAGCGATTTGCAAGGCTTAGCGGAAGAAGGCGAAGTTCTTAACGATAAAAAGAAAAAGAAAAAACGCAAGGTAGCAACATATTTTTTAAAAGCTATCGACTCGAAAGATATCGAATTTGCTATAGCAACTAAAGTGTACGTCGAATATACGAAGACTAAGAATAAAGCTATAATTGAGTTAGAACTTTAGAATCGAAAGATTTTTATTACAGGTTTCAATCGGAAGAACGCGCATATCTTAATATCGAAGGTTTTCTTTAGATTATCGAATATTAACGCGATATTTAAAAACTGTGCGGCTAAATTTATTAGTAACTTTAAAAACTAGAAAAGCTATTTGCTACGAAAGATCAAGAGTTTTATCGAATAGTTTTTCGTAGATAATAAAGATAATAAGGTATTGACGCGGTTTATAAATTATAAAAAGCTTAAGTCGATTATTAATTCGAAATTCTAATTGCATTAAATCATAAGCATTTTTTTTATGTTTATTATAGCTATCGACTTCAAAAAAGCAATTAATTTGGGGCTGAATTTCTTGCGATGTAAGTACTTATTTTATTTGATTATTATAATAATAAAAGGCTAATTGAATAGATGCTACCGTGCATTTAATCGTTTATAAACGACTAATAACTTTATTGATTTATATTATAAATTAAACGCTGTTTAAATATACTCGTCAACATTCTTTAAGTGCGTTTGATAGTTATTATTAATATAGCGTATTTGCGGGATTAAGCATAAAAGATTTTTTATTTATCGATTTATTTATTTTAATAAAACGAAATGCTAAAAAGGCTATCGATCTTAATAGCGATAAGGATATAAAAGTCGACGAAGAGTTTTTCAAGCAGACGGCACGAAAAGAAGCTAAGCTAGAAAAAGCTATAGAAAAAGAAATCGAAGATAAACAAAAAGTTGGAAATGATAATTTAAAAGAGTATAATAGATTAAGCGAAGATAATCAATATGCTAAAAGTTAAAGCGACGATAATAAAAATGTTAAAAGCTAAAGCGACGATAATAGAAAAGTAATAGATGATTTTTAAGTTCGAAGCGATAAGGTATATGATGATTAATAAGTATTTTGATTTTTTTTGCTTTTTAGTTTATAATATTTTTTTTTTATTAGAACTTATTTAAGATACCTTTGCTATTTCGGCGTTATAACAGTTTAAAAATAGCTTTTTCATTATTACATAATAGTATAATTCGGCTGACCTCGGTCCGGCTTTAATTCTTGTCGCTACGCGACGTAAACAAGTCGCTTTTAGCTAGCTTTACTAGTCTATACTTGCTTGACTCTTTTTTTTGTAGTTTTCTTTTAATAAAAGGTTTTTTTTTATATGATCTATCTTATTTGTAAGAAAAAAGCGCATGCGATAATAGCCTTCGCTATAGCACTTTGAATTGCTTTTTAAAGCCTTCTTATATGTAACTTTTTAGCTTAGCACGTCGCCGTACCTTATAGAAGGTCTTAAAGCGGCAGGCTTCGCTTGCTACCCGCTCGACGTAAATAAATACAATAATAATAACAATAGTAGTATAACTAGTACGAGCTATATTATATATATAAAACGCTATAATTGAATGATATTTATTACGATTATTATATGTTATAACGATATAATAGATAAGGAAAATCGGCACAAGTGCACGTCACCTTTTATATTCTTTTTTTAATTGCGAGTTGCAGCTTTATTAATTGCTAAAACCGTTATTATTATAAGTAATATAGTTCACGCGCGCTAACTATTATTTTTTAGCTATTACTTACGTCTTTTACTAGCAACATCCTTTAAGCAACACCCTTTTAATAATTCTATTACTAGCAACGCTATCACTAGCAACGCTATCACTAGTAACGCTATCTTTTAAGCAACACCCTTTTAGTAATTCTATCACTAGCAACGCTATTACTAGCAACGCCATCACCAGCAACGCCATCACCAGCAACGCCATCCCTCAAGCAACACCCTTCTAGTAATTCTATCATCAGCAACGCTATCACCAGCAACGCTATTACTAGCAACGCTATCATCAACAACGCTATTACTAGCAACGCTATTACTAGTATTACTTCTCTTAACAATTACGATATGCCTCGACGCTTTAATACGTCTCGATTAATCGTATAGCAAAGGCATATTAGATCTAGATTAGAATCCTTGAAATCTTCGTCTTTATCTTCGTCCTTAGTCTTTCTTATACTTACTACGTTACTTGCTAAGTCTTTACCGTTGCTTACGCAATACGACGCGTTTGACTTAGCATCTTTCGATTCTGCTTTATTTAGACACGAATCTGCAGCATCCTCCGATTCTGCTTTATCTAGATACGAATCTGCAGCATCTAAACACGAATCTGCAACATCCAGACACGAATCTGCAGCATTTAAATACGAATCTATAGTATCTAAACACGAATCTGCAGCATTTAAACACGACTTTAACTTAGCATTTTCCGACTTTGCTTTATTTAAACACGATTCTGACCTAGCATCCTTCGATTCTACTTTATTTAAATACGAATCTACAATATCTTTTGCTTTAGCTTCGGACGAGTTAAAGTTATATTCCGAAGATAAAAGTGACGTTAATATATTAGATAAAGCTGATAGCAATAAATATAAAAGCGATATAAAAGTTGAGACGGATAACGAGCTTTAAAAGTTTTACGATAATATATTTAATTTCGTATTATATACTTTATATTATATGCTAATATATATATATACAAGACGTTATAATTGCACCGGACGAAGAAAAAGAAATATTAGATACGTCCGACCTCGATATATTTCGACTTCGAGACTTGAAAATCGATTATTTAAATCTATAATTATTACTATCATCTTTACTTTTAATATCCGAAGACTTTTTTAATATAAAGTCTATCGCTATTCTTGCTTTAAAAGATCTTATATTTTTATTTTATTTAGCATTCGAGCTATAATGCGAAAAGAATTCGATATTACGTACGGAGTATGTTTAGCTTCGATAATTGTTTATAATAGCTTCGAATATTATATTTAAAAGACTTATAGATAAAGATGAACAATTAACACTTCAATTGCTGTTGCGAGTCGATACTTTAAAGCGCTAAGTGCGTGCTTACTTATTATTATTACGTTTTTTAAAAAAGCCGATCATTATTATATTAAAAAAGCAAGCTATACTCGCAGAAAGACAAAAAAGCAAGATTGAGCATATATATATCGTGCGTAAAATATAGCATTACTAGTACGATTTAATAGACTTAATTACTTACTTCGTTCGAGCTAGTGTTATTATAAATAATATATATTTAGGAATAGCATAGTACGTTGAATACTTTTACGAGTTTTATTATTTTAAAGCTTAAGGTTCTTTTGCAATAACTACATTTAGCGACTTTGCAAAAGACATAGACGAGAATATTATATTGCTTAATAATATTGTTAAATTGATAAGGCTTATCAATAGCTTTTTTAAAGGACGTATTACTTTTATTAGTAAAGAGCACCGGACTATTAATCTTATAATAAACGTTAAAGATATAATGATTATATTGCAAAGCGTTGCACTTTAACGAAAGCTGCTTTTCGATATAAATATTGCTTTGGACTATCGAAAGCTTATTGTTTTTTACGAGTTATTCGAAGTATTATCGAATGCAATTGCTTATCGAACGGAAGTTAATATTAAATAAAAATACGATAATACGAAAAAAACGGATATATTAAACTTACTCGAGTTTGATTATTATATTAAGTATATATTAAGTTTAAATCGAAGCAAATTAACACTAATAAAAGAAACACATTTAATTCGAGCTGAACTAGAAATACATATATACGGACGAGAGATATTAAAGAACTTCGCTGCCTTTAATGCTTTAGCTGCCTTTAGTGCTTTAGCTGCCTTTGGTGCTTATTTTTCTTTTATTTCAATTCTATTTATATTGTTTATAGACGACTTCGGTATTTATAAGACTAATTATAAGTTTATTAAAAGCTTTTATCTTATTTTCGCCGGGCTTTTATACGATGAACGGAAGCGCTTTAAAAATAATCTCATATTAAGTCTCGGTCTTTACGATGATCTTATATTTAATATAATAGCTAATCTTCGATTAAAGCTAGATCGATTAGCAAAAAAGGTTATCGTGCGCGTTAAAGATAAAGATATGCTAATAAAAGCTTTTCTTATTATCCTTTTAAAAGATATGCTATAATAAGCTGATAACTTTAGGTTTATGCGATACAACGCTGTTTTTAAGTGCAAAGCTTGCTATGCTTAATCGCAAAAGCGAAAGGATTACGAATTTGATTTCGATATTATATCGCGCTATTATTAAGATACGGTTTTCATTCGCAAAATTAATTAAGATATCAATGACGATAAAAAGAAATCGGATTTTTTTCTTAGCTATAATATGCGAAAAGATAATCCCGATATCTTATCTTTTGTTTTAGCATTTGATCTTATACTTAGCAAAGCTTACGACGCACTTTATTCGAAATAAAAAAAGATAAGCAAGATACTTTTTAAGCTGTTATTGTAAAAGCACCCAAAAAGATGTGCTGTATAGAAGCTTGGCTCTGAAGCTAGACCTCATGGTCTTACAAAAGAAGTATCAGAAAAGGTAGGTGGAAAGCTCGTTGATTGTTTTAGCTAAGAGATGTGTGCCCTTTTATAAAAGATAAGTCCGTTTAGTGTAGCCCTAATAGCTATAGCAGGTACTCTATCAAGCAAAGTGTTTACATCCGTCCTCTTATAAAATAGATAAGCGCCCCCGCTTACTATCAAGCAAGAAGAAAAAAGAAGGTATAAAAGAAAGAAAAAATCTAATATATAAAAAAAAGAGGAAGGTATTTTGTTTTTAAACTTTAAACATCTAAACTACGCTTTAACAGCTTCTTTATAGTTTCTTTCCGTGCTTACGTCCTTAATTCTTTCGTTCTCTTTAAGCTAAAAAGGTCTTTTTCTCTTAGCTAAGCTAGCATTAGATAACGACGTGCTATTAGCAGCATCTTTAAAAGTAAAAGAGCGCGTGTCGTTCTTGCGTTTGCTGCCGGCTGCGTCGTTAATAAATGTGAACTTAGCCGACGAAAGGTCAACGAAGCTAGAATAAAGTCTAGAGCCAATAGTTAAGTCGTCTTCGTTTTTAAGCAAGTCATTTAAAGCTTTTATAGCTTTATCGAATGCGCGGTCTAAGGATTCCGGTTAAAAAGATGATATCTTAAAGTCGTCGATTTAGCCCGTGAATCGTAGTTCACGAGTGGATTTCGCACTTTTTAGATTGATCTTTATATTTAAATCGGAGTCGTTAAAAGATAACTCAATCGGTCGCAAGCTCTTTTTGAAATTCTTTAACTTATCGGCGTTTATAAAGTCGTTAGCTCAGCGGCTTTTGCTTTTAAAAAAAGACTTAACTCCGTAAGTCTTAGCTTTAGCATTTAAGACGATAGCAAATCCTTTTTTAAATGCCGAGAACAACTTCTTTTTATACTTAATAAAGTGTTTTTAAAATTAAGTTCGAGATATAATAAAAATAGCGATTAATTCTTTTACTATTCGAGATTCGTTTTAATTTATTTTTTCGATTAAAGCTTTTAATACGAAACTAACGTAATCTAGCTAAATTATAACGGCGAAAAGCTAGCTTGATTTATTAATAACTTTTTACCGAAAAGTTAACGGCATGCGTTTTAAGACGATCGTATAAGCGTGTTTTGCAAAGCTGACTTTATTTTTTAAAATACTATCGTTTAATAAAGCGGTATAGTTATTAAAAAAGACCGCTTATCCGTAAAAGGAATTTTAAAAAGCGTTTATGTTTAAGAAAACACTTTGTTTCGTGATAACGGATATAAAAGTAGCGAGATTATTAATTATAACGAGAAGTTAACGTAGCGTAATGTTCTTAAAAGCATTTAAAGTCTTCGACTTAAATCTAAAAGCTTTTTATCTAGCGGTCTTTTTAAAAGTAGTGTCGTGCGTATAGCTTTTAAGCTAGATAGTTAAGCTTTCGATCTAGCTGTTTACGCCGTAAAGTATTAAGTAATAGTTTAAAACTTTATCTTTTACTCGTGAACTACGGTTTATAAGTCGTTTAATATTAGCGTCGTGCTTAATCGCAATCACTCGAGCATTATTATTGCATTTAAAAAGTTAAAAAGGTTTCAAGTAAGCGATAAGCTTATAATTTTCGTTTCGGCGATTAAGCAAAGCAGTAAAGTATAGCTTATAATAGCTTCGAAAGACTTGCTAAGTCAAAGAGTGCATTATATTAAAAAGTGCACCGGTCGAAGCTCTTTTTAAATTACTAGTCCGAAAGTAATGCAAGTACATTTAAATCTTTTTATTTATAATAGTGAAGAAAGTCTAGTTGCCGTGCTTATCGTTTAAAAAAGAAGCTTTTAATATAAGCTAAACTTTCGTATAGCTACTCGCATTTATAATATTAAAAAAGCTGTTCTTTTAAGCGGTGCCTATCAGGCTAATGCTTTAGTCTAGCTTATTAAAAGACATCGGCTTAGCTTTAAACTTAAAAGAGCTTAAGCTAGATATTCTTTTAATTAAAGTACTACTTTTAATTTTAATAACGAATATCGATTGATTGCTCGAGTAAAGCATAAAGTTGTTAAAAGTATTAATTTAAAAAGCTTCGATAAATCGATACAAGTTAAAACGGATTACTACTATTATAAAGCCTTTCGTAGCTAGCTTAAAGTATTTAGCGTATTCGAAAATATAGACTTCGCAAAAGACTTTATTTAATAGTTCGATAGCGGACGATAAGACTTTGCAGCTAAAGCGGAGCTTCGTTTAAACGTTTAAGTTAAAAAGTTTTTTAAACTTATTTTTAAATTCTAATACGTTTTTTACTTTTTAAAAGATCTTTATGCAATCGCAATCGTCGTCGTTAAAGCTTAAATTAAAGATCTCGGATAGTAAAAAGTAGTTTATTACTTTGCTTCTTTTTTTACTTACTTTTACTTAATTTAATTACAACGGTCGAAAAGTCGTAAGATCGCGTTATTAAAAAATTCGTCTTTTAAAAGCTTACGGATTTAGCTAATAACCTTTTTAATCGATTCCGCTGCAACTTAAAAGGTATTATCGATATTCTCGTTTAAGTTTAAGCAATCGAAAGCTAATTAATAAAAGTCTTAATAAAAGTTAATAAAAGCTACGTTTATATTTATAAAGTCTTTAATCTCGACGAGTCCGAAGCAGCGGTTCGATATAGCTTTAGCTAGTTCGTACTCGAGGCTATCTCTTTTTTTAACGAATAATGCTAATAGCAGCTAGTTCTCGAAAGAATCGCGTTGCATTTCGAATGCAAAAGCTAAAAAAGAGCTCGCGTCGGTAGACTTACGTAAAATAAACATAATCGAAATAATTAGTTTAACGTTCGAAAGCTTATTAGCAGAAGATAACGTCGATCTTTAAAACAAAGTTAATAATAGCGAAAAGCGCGCAATAAGTAATTTAAGCAAAAAGGTCTTAAAAGCAAAATGTTGACTTAATTTCGCTTTAATTGCTAAGTCATTTACTATTCGTGAATTATAGTTTATAAGTAAAGTTTCGGATTCGAACTCTTTTTATAAAACGAAATTTTAAGTCTGATTCTCGTCGGCAAACTTTATACGTTTTTTAAGCTCGTCGTATTCGCTTTTAATATTATCGGGAGCTAAAATCAATAAGCTATATAATAAGACTTTTAGTCTTAGCTTCTTTAAGAGTCTTTCGTTAAGAATAGCGATTTTATCTTTCTACTTAATATTAGCTTTATTTTTTACGGTCTAGTAAGTAAGGTTAATTACCGTAGTATTAAGCTTAATGAATTTGCGTTTTCGAGCTATATTAGCTATAGTTTTCTAAAAAGCGACGTAAGCAATAATATGATAGTTAATGACTTAGATAGCGTAAGCGTTAAAGGTGTAGTTCTTTAAAATAACGCTTAATTAGCGAGCGCTGCGGATTAAGGTATATACAGCTTTAAGGTAGTCGTCGTATAATAATTAGCTTTTAACGTTATCGAAAGCTCTTTTAATTCGTTTATATCTTTCGGCGTTTTTGTTGCGTAAAAAGTAGATAACGGTAATTCTAATAATAAACTAGTCGTAAGCCGAAAAGAAGTCTTTAGCGTTTATATTCTTTCTTACGCATTCGGCTCGCAAGAACTAATCTTATTATAAGATCAAGTCGTCTTTTTTACTTAATCTGTTATTAAAGTCGGAAGTTGCTACTTTAAGCATAGCTAATTAATTAAAGTTGCTTATTTAACGGTAAGTTTAAAAGAACTTATCGAAAGTCTTAGTAACTCGTCTTTCGAACTTTAGCTCGAAACTCGATTGTCGGGCTAAAGCAGCTTGCTCTTCGCTTATTAATAAGCTAAAAAGTGCATCACGGACAAAAGCTTTTCTTTTAACGGCGGCTGACTTAAGAAATATATTTAACTCGTGAACTACGGTTTACGGATTAAATATAAGATAACGGAATAAAAGCTAATAATAATAGTGATTAATTAAGTAATGATTAAAATCGTTAGTATTAATATAGTTTTATATAGTTGTAAAAAAAAGGTAGTAATAATATTATTATAATTGTTATTATATAAAAAGAGAAAATGTTAAGAAAAAGGAAAGAAAAGCTTTTTTATATAAGTACATTTATAAAGAAGACCTACTCTTTCTAACAGCAGTTTATTTTCGAATACACGTAGTTAAGCACGCTTAAAACAAAAGAACAGTCTTAAATAAGAAATAAAAAATAGCCGTATAAGCCTAAAACAAATAAAAAACAATTAAATAATAAAAACAATCTATATAAGACAAGTGAATAGCTAGTAAAGTGAAAGGAATAAAGAAAGAACAAAGAATACAATGAAAGGCAAGTCTAAAAGTGAAAGAACAAACGTAAAAAATACTTTTCTTCGCTAAAACAAAAAGAGTGATCATTAAAGCACGTCCCTTTATAAAATAAGTATAGAACAAGAAGAAGATAAGAAAGTAAGAAAAACAAAGTAAAAGAAACAGACTAAGAAACAGTTTTATAAGCTAGTTTTTATTCTTTCGAAAGTGTTAAAAGAATAATTTAAAAGTTAATAGACTTAAGTCTAAAGATCACTTTTAAATTGAATAGTTCACTTTTGCCGTCGTCGGAAGGCTCGTATTCGCTAAAGTCTAAGTTATCCGAAGAATCCGAATCTTTTTTTTCTTTTTCTTCTTCGTCGTCTTTATCAAAAGGAAAAAGGGTTCAATCGCGGTAATAAAATCGTTTAAAGCGGTTAGTTGCAAAAGTGCTTTTAAGATCAGTCTTATCGGTTTCTTAGAGTTTATAGTATCTTTTATCGTAAGCTTTAAAGACGATATAAAGTCTTAGCTACTTGTAATTTAGTTTAATATCCGCGGACATATCGATGTTGCGTTTAACGTCGTAAAGCAAAACTAAGTCTTTCTTTTTAATAAGTTCCGATTTTAAGACTTTGATTCGTTCTTAAATAGCTTTAACGGCAAATCGATAGCGTTTCTTCTTTAAAATGATCTCGTCGATATCTTCGTCTCGAAGTTTTAATTGTTTAAACCTTATAGCAAGTAAGTTAGCGCGGAATCGAACCTTTTGCTATAATAATAACCTTTAAACTAGCTATCGTGATTTTAAAAGTAGCTCAGCTTTTCGTCCGTAGTTTAAAAAGAAAAGAATAACTTTAGTAAGTGCGTGTATCGATGTCCGGATCGTAAAAAGCATTTTATTGAATTTGCGAAATTAATCTTTAAATCTTTTATTTATGACTTTCGATAAGCTATTTAAAATGTCTTTATGTCCTTTCTTAATTATTCTATTTGCTTTTAAATTGTAGCTTAAGATTTAAACCCTTTTGATCTCGTACTTAATAGCGAAAGCTTTAGCAACTGCTTTGTTTTCGAGTCTTTTATCGATAATTAGTCTCTCGAATAGTTTATAGCGGCAAACGATATCTTTTTAAAAGAACTTAGCAATAGATTCGGCGTTAGCTAATCGAAGCGGTCGCTTTTTTAGCTATTTAAATAGATTTTCTTTAGCTAATACGAAACAGGTTATCTTTTTGTCGGTAATAAGCATTCGTAACACGTTTAAGCTGACTTTTAATTATATTTAAATAAGCTAAATCGAGTACAAAAGGTTTTCTATTCGTTTAGCTTTGCGTTTTTAATAAAGCTTATAGCTTTAAACGAAAGCTTTGCAATCTTCGTAACATTTATTTTAAAAGAAGAGTTTTAACGTACGATAGTAAGTTGATTTAGCTTTTTTATATTCGGATTTCCGATAAGCGTCGGAAATAATAGTATAGCGTTTTTAAGTTCCGTCGACAACTAGCTTAATCGAATAAGAATTATTTGCTCGCTTATAAAAGTAACTATCTTTGACCAAGTAGTTAAGTGCTTTGTTTTTAAACTTTTAAAAGTCGTAAGTCTTGATCGAAAGAAAGCGCTTAAAAGTAATAAAGAATTAAGCAATAAGCTCGGAGTCGAGCGAGTAATCGTGCTTTAAAACTCTTTTTTTAGCTCGTAAACTACGGTTTACGAGTCGTTTAACCGAGAATATTAAAACAATGTTTAGCTCGTTAATAACTTAATCGTTAATATCTTTTTCTTTTTTCTTTTTAATATTTAAAAGATGCTCTTTTTTTTTAAAAAAAAACTATCCGCCGCTATGTTTTTAATCTTAAAGATATGCTTAATTTTAAAGTTTATCAATCTTATTTACGTAATCTAATTCGTAACGAAAGCTTTAAGCAAATCGCTCGCTAATCTGTTAAGTTGATCAACTAATACTTTAACATCGGTTTTTAAAATAAAGTGAACTTCGTATAGTTCGCTCTTTATTTTCTTTATAGCTTTTAAAGTACCGCGGCATTTTCGCTTAATCGCGTTATACTTGCTTTCCGCAAAGTTTTAAAGACTACTTTCGAACCTGGCCGGATATCGTTTTTTATCGGCGTCTTTTTGCTACAATACTGCTCTTTATCTTTTAAGACTAGCGTTTACCGTCAAGTAGATTTTCTCTTTTTCTTTATTATAATCGATCTTAATAAAAGCGAAAGCAAAGAGCAAGGCTTCTTTAAGCAGCTTTATTGCTTCTTATTAAGGCTTTAACTATTCGAATTCGACTCTTTTTCTTATAATCGCGTAAATTAAAGCAGCAATCGTAAAGAAGTTTTTAATTTAGATTTTATAATAAACTACGATCTTAATAAAAGCTCGAGCTTCCGATACATCTTTGCATTTAATTTATTTTAGTATTTTCTTAATTTTAACGATTTAAAAGTAGCGTCTTTCGTTATCCGTAACGAATCTAACGATGTTAAAGTTAAGCATACAATATTAAGACTTCGTTCCGACGGTCGTCTTAGCTCTTTCGAACCTTACGAGCACTTTATCGATGTTTTAAATATGTTTTAAAACGAATCGTCGTATTTCGAGCAAAACTTCTTCGTAATTATAAAAAGATCGCGATCTTTTAACTTTTACGTTATTTATATAAAGCAAGCAGACGTTAAAAATGTAGTTTATAAAGATTTTATAAATGACTTTAACGAAATAAGCGATCGAATTAATAGCTTTTATAAGTATCCGAATTATCCGAAGCAGTCCGATAAGCGTTTAAATAACTATTATGTCTTTAAATTCAACGTTGAAAAAAAATTAGTCGTATTTAAAAAAGAAATTTAAAAGTATAGCTATCGTAAAACTAGCAAATTCGTTCGAAAACTAATTTACGTTCGAAGCAATATTAACGTTTTTAACCGTTATACGGTTCATCTTAATTACGATAATAATCAGCTTATATTTTCTTTTTTCTTTTTTTACTATAATAAACTACTTGTTCTAATAAAAGCTTTAATATAATTCGAAGACCTTTTGCTTTAATCGTTCTTTTAATATAATAATAACTATCTTTTGCAAAGCTTTCGGTACCGTAAACGTTTTCTTTTGCTAAGCTTCGTAAAGCACCGTCTTAATCTTTTAAAGTAATATGACTTCCTTTCGAACCTGGCCAAGATAAGTAAAATCTTAAGCTATCGCTTCTTTTCGATTCAAAAAGCATTAATAAAGCAACTCTCTTTTTTTCGAAGTAACTTAAAAGCTAATCGTAAGTGCTTCGAATCGTTCTTTCGTCAATCTTAATTTAACTTTTAAGTTTAAAAACCTATTAGTAAAGTATTTCGAAAAAAGTCTTTTAAGCTTAAAAAGTCTCGCTTTTTTATTTTGCTTAAACTAATCGTCGATCCTTTTAAGTATTTCTTTATCCGACACTTTTAAATCTACCGGTCTAACTTTCTCCGCTTTTCTTTTGTATATCGTATTAACTTTTATTATATTTTTTTTAAAAAAGTCTTTATCGTTATCGATAATAAATACAAAATTTTCCGATTTATCGAGTTTGATTGCAAATATTTTTAATGTTTTTGATTTTAATAAGCTTTGCTTAATATTAAGTTAAATTGTTTTTTTATAATTTTATTATTTTTATACTGATCTACTCGTAAATTATAATTCACGAGCGGAATTTCCTTTTAAGCTTCTTTTTAACTTAGCATCTATCTTAGCTTACATGCTAGCTATTAGTTTTTCGAGTCTTCGATTAAATCCGATTTGTTCTTTATAATAGTAATTTGTCTTTAAGTAAATCGATCGTAGTTTTAAAAAAAAGCTTTTATCGTATTATTATCGAAGTAAAAAAAAAAAAGTTAAAATTTTAAAAAGAAAAACATGCTTAAGATAACCTCGTGACTGCTATTATTAATAATAAAAAAATCAGCGTAATTAATAATTCCGTTAATAATAACCTCGACGTCGTTTATTTATTTATCGAAGTTATAAAGATCTTCGGACACGATCGTATAGATTAAAGTTCGATCCGTTATAATAAGTAATTTAATTATCTTAGCTATCTCTTTGTTTATTACATTGACTTTAAATCTATTATCGAAAAAAGATCTGCTTTTAACTATACCGTCGATATTAATAAAAACCTTTAAAGTTTTTATCGCTATTTCGAAGCAATTGCGAGCGATAAGTTGTTTGCGAATTTGCGTCGTCAAAAAGTCTAGCTTGCTTTTTTTATTCCGACCTAAACGTTTAATAGTTAAAGCGTTCATAAGAATAAGCTTACTTTAAAAGACTTTTACGTTTTCTTTAGCATCGAGAATTATTAAAATATAATAGCTTAATAGCTTGTCGAAGCGAAAGCTAAATCCGAACAAGTCTTTAATTTAAACTTCGATTTTCGATTTTATAATCGCCGTTATTGCTTTTTCTTAAGCTTTAATAATAACGTAAAAGTCAATGAACTTTTTTCGTTTATAAGTCCTTTTTTTCCTTCCTTTTAACACTCGCCAAATAATCTCAACCTCTCTTTCCATATCTTTTATAGCTTCGTCGGCTTTAGCTAGTCTAAAAGACTCTTCTTTAATTACACTATCGAATAACCTATCTTTTAAGTTTATCTTTACAACAGTATCCGATTCTTAAGAAGCACGGGCTTTAAAAGTGCCGTAGTTCTTCTTTTTTTATTATCGGACATTCTTTTTGACTTTAATAAGCTTAGATCTTTTCGAAAGCGAAAGAAGCTTTTTAGCTTTATCTTTTGCGGCAACGTTGATCTCGACCGAAGCAATCTTTATGCTAGATAAGTAGTTAAGCGTGTTGATTTACTTTATAGCATTAATATTCTTAATATCGACTAGTCTTTTAAAGATAATAGTAAGCTCTTTTAGCTAGTTAATTAATTGCTAAGCATTTTGATCGGGCTGATATTAAGCTAGCTGTTAAATTAGTTATTAATAAAAGAGCAAGTGTCTATAAGTCTTAAGTCTATTAATAAGTCGATTTTCTAAGATGTTGTCGTATTTCGTTTTACGAACGTTTAACACGATAGATCTAAACTAAGTTTTTCTTTGCTTCTTTTAAATAATAAAAGCATCGATCTTTTTAAGTCTTAAATAAAAGCGTCCGTAATCATTAATATAAATATATCTTTTATTAACTATGTTTTTAAAGACTTTACACTTATCTTAGTATTAATAAAGAACTTAAGTTGTGTTTTCGGAGTTCTCGTAAAAGCTATAATCTTATATCTAGTTCTCGTATCTTTTACTTTCTTTTTTTCTTTATCTTTATGATCCGTAGCTAATAACAGCAATTTAAACTCCGCTTTCGAAGTTAACCTTACTTCGAGCATCTTAAACGGTATACTTAATAAAAGCTTCGTTATAATCTTCGAATCGAACTTAAAGTTAAGATTAAATAAAGCGTCGAGAAGTTAAGTTAGCGACTTAGTCTTCGAAGTAATCAATTCGATTATAGATCGTATTAATTTATAAGTTAAAAAACTTTTTAATTATAAAACTTATTTTATTAATTTCTTTTTTTTCACTTGTGAACCGTAATTTACGAATAAACGGCACTACTACTAAAGCTTTCTTAGCAAACTCAAGAACGCTAGCTAGCTCGGTATGCTTTTTAATTAAGGTCCGAATATCTTTAATAAAGTTAATTAAAAGAGACTTTTTCCGATTCATAGCTTCGATAGTTTTAATACTTTAATCGGTCTTAAAAGCGAACGCGGCGAAGTCGTCGAAAGCGGCATAAGAGTTTAAGTCGAGTTCGTCGACTTTATAATGCTTAATCGTCTTGTTTCGAATTCCGACGGGTAATCCGAAAAAAAACAAGCAGCTTTGTTCGGTTTTGCTTAAGAGGTATATTAAAGTAAGCCTTTCGGAGACTCGAAAGAAAGTGCGATAATAGTTTTTTAAGTTATTAATATTTCGTTCTTGTATAATAAATTTTTATAAAAAAGCGACCGAGTCTTTGATCTATTAAGTATCGTTCTTACGAAACTCGGCTCTTAAAGCTTTAACAAAAGCAGCTTAATCTTTCTTAACTTTTTATTCGAGCAAGCTTTTGATAACCTTTTTGCGAAAGTTATCGTAATAACGAAAGAGCTTAATAAACCGGTCGTCTTTAAAGATACTAAAGTTATTATAAGTCTTTTCGTACTTCTCGATAAAGTCGGTGATGTTAGCATTATTAAAGCAAAAAGCTTTTAAAGCACTTAGCAATAGCATGCGAGTAGTCATAAAAGCGTAAAGGATAGCAAGGTCGACTATAATTAGCGCAAGGCTTAATAAAAAAGCAGAAAGAGCAAGAGAAAGAGTAATGTAGATCTTAAGACCGGTATTCATTTTAAGAAGCATTTCCGAAGCAAGTGTTTTCGATAGAAGTAAAAGTTCTAGTTAAAAGTCGAAGTAAGATAAGGATAATCCGAAGCTTATAAAAATACGATTAAAAGATTTAATAAATTCAAAAGATTTTAACGAAAAAAGAAGTGACTTTGCGCTAACTTCGATGTTAGAAATCTTAAGAAGGTTTTCGATATTTTAAAGATCAGATATGTATGTGTATTAAAAATGATCGAGTTGATAAAAAGTTTTTGAATTGTTTGATTTTAATTCGTAAACCGAGTTCACGAATAAAATAAGCGATTTTCGCAAAGTATTCTCGATCCGAGATTAAAAAGAGTAGACTTTTTGCAAAAGTAAACTAATAATTAAAATCAAAACTATAAAAAACTTAAGAATCAATTGATTAGCCTCGCTAATAACTCCGGACCATATCAATTGCTTTAATTTAAGATAAGAGCTAAGGTATAAAAGAGTATTTTCATTAATAAGTGAAAATTCTTTTTTATTAATAATAAAAAAGAGTTTTTGCTAAAGAGCCGAAATATTACACTTCGGCCATTTCAGCGTTTCGGTGTCCGAACCTATCGAGAATAAGGTTTTAATTGTTTTGAAGTTGTAGTTGTAAAGTGTGAAAAAGGCTGAATAATAAACGAAAGTCAACTTGATTGCGAATCAAGCGATTGTAATAAGCTGTATAAAGACAAAGACTAAAAGTTTAAATCCTTGCGTAAGTCACTAATATAAAAGCACTTAAAAAGATATGCTATATAAAAGCCTAGCTTTAAAGCTAGACTTTATAGTCTTATAAAGGAAGTGTCAGAAAAGGTAAGTAGAAAGCTCGTTGATTATTCTAGCTTAGAGATGTGTGCTCTCTTATAGAAGATGGGTCCGTCTAGTATGGCCCTAATGGCCATAGCAGGTACCCCATCAGGCAAGGTGTTTACATTATTTTATAAAATCTTTACGAAACACGGTTTTAAAAGTTTTTTTTAAGCTATGCAAGACTTTTTATTTTTTTTTAATTAAGCTCGGATTCAATCTCTTCTTCATTTATTTTCGTAGTTTTTATCAAAAACAAGCCGAGCTTTAATCTTTATTCTTTTTATCTTTCGCTATCGCAGCAAGAAGTCTTAGTATAAGCTTTTATACTTTAATTCTCTCTTTCGCATTTTCGAAGAATACTTTCCGGTGTTTGATTTAATACGCTTTTTCAGATATATAACCGTAATAATTTGCAAGACTAGCATTAAAGCTTTTTATATATCGCTAGATATTATGCGTTTATTATTGCGAGAATCGCGCAAAACTTATAATATCTTAGTTCGCAACGCAAAGCAATTGAAGTGGGCCAAGCATTTAATAATAACGAGAACGAAGAAAGTATATTTAGTTTAATTGATATAAAAAGAATAAAAGCGGATAAAGACGGGGACGAAGATAAGGACGGGGATAAAGATAAGGATAAGGATGGGGATGAGGATAAGGATAAAGATAGAAATAAGGATAAGGATAAAGATAAAGATAAAGATAAAGATATCCGCTTTGCTCTTCGCAAAAAGTTGATTAAATAGCAGAAGATCTTTAATTTGCTTAACTATTATATCGGTTTTCACTTGGCCGACATTGCAGATAAATACGCTTATATTATGAACGGCAACGTATTGTCTAAAGAACTTAAACATAAGTAAGAAATTTCTTTTTTGTTTTGTTATAATTAATAATATATATAATAATTAAAAAAGTTAAGCTGATATCGCAGCGCTTCTTAACTTGATAGCGTATTTGTTTTTTAAAAACGTTATTTAATAATCTTTTAGACTCGGTTTCGCTAAAGCTTAAAAAAAAACGTATTTAAAACTAAATAAACTATTGTATATTATTTAAGATCATTGCTTACGACTCGTTTAAGGTTTTATCTTTCTTTACGAACGAATGGATAATAACATTGATGAGCTAAAAGAATCGACTTTAAACACATAATAGCATATCAAAGTCAATATCGATATAAAAAGATACAGCGCTTTAAGAATAACTGCGGAAAAGCAATTATATATAAGCAGAGATATTAATGTATTGAATATTGCTCTTAAAGAGTTTCTTGAACACTTGAAGATTGCGTTTCATAAAAGTAGCTATACTTTCTTTTCCTTTCTTCCCCCCCTTCTTTTTTGTCTTTTTCTCTTAGTCTAATACCTTTTCTTCTTTTGGTAATAGCTTTTCTAACTGATTAATTGAATAGAATATAATATACGTAATATTATCGCATTCAATCGCAAAGACAAGATTATATAGTATAAGCGATTATCTTGTACGTTTTCGAATAGCCGTCGGCGAACTTTTAATGTTAGCGATTTTTGCTTTTATATAAAAGATGCAAACGATAATCACGATAAAAATAATACGTATCGTATTGATCAATTTTGCGTAGCTTAATTCTAAAGGATTCTATACGTATTCGTCGTTAGTTTATATATTGAAAGAATAAATATAAAAGATAAAGACTTAATAAAAGATAACGTATTAGATATAAAGGTTTAACGGATATCACGTATTAAATCGTTATTCGAGCTCTTTGCTTTGCGATACGCAAAAGATTACTTTGTTTCTTGTTTAATAGACAAAGAGTATGAATAAGATAAAGAAGATCTTAAAAATAAGTTAGTATATTTGTGTAATTAGCTAATAGAATACGTATAATAATAGAATTGATTCTTTTAAATTAACGGGTTAATAAAGTGTTAGTCGCGATGAAGTAAGTAATAGCGAAGTGTTAATAGCGATAAAGTAAGTAGCAGCGAAATGTTAATAGCGATAAAATAAGTAGTAGCGAAGTGTTAATAGCGATAAAGTAAATAGCAGCGAAGTGTTAGTAGCGATAAGGTAAGTAGCAGCGAGGTATTAGTAACGATAAGGTAAGTAGCAGCGAAGTGTTAATAGCGATAAAGTAAGTAGCAGCGAAGTGTTGGTAGCGATAAGGTAGGTAGCAGCGAAGTATTAGTAGCGATGAAGTAAGTGGTAGCGATAAGGTAAGTAGTAGCGAAGTATTGATAGCGATAAAGTAAATGGCGGCGAAGTGTTGATAGCGATAAAATAAATAGCAGCGATAAAGTAAGTAATAGCGAAGTGTTAATAGCGATAAAGTAAGTAGTAGCGAAGTGTTAGTAGCGATAAAGTAAATAGCAGCGAAGTATTAATAGCGAAGTGTTGATAGCGATAAAGTAAGTAGCAGCGAAGTGTTAGTAGCGATGAAGTAAGTAGCAGCGATAAAGTAAGTAGCAGCGAAGTATTGATAACGATAAGGTAAGTAATAGCGAAATGTTAGTAATAGTAACGAAGTATTAATAAGAGCGAGTAATAAAATAATTAAGTATAGCAACCAAGTGCACTCGATTGTAAATCGAGTACTCGGTGTTCACTCGGTTATAAATCGAGTACTCGGTGTTCATTCGATTGTAAATCGACTATACGTTTTTAAAGTTATTCGAACCACAACCGAGTATACACCGAGTATTCGATTTACAACCGAATGCACTCGATTGCTACACTAAAACGTTAAAGTATAAGTAAAGTGTAAGTAAGGTGTTGCAACCGAGTGCACTCGGTTGCTACACCTAGGGGTTGCGCCCGTAAGAAGTTATTAGCTTTAATAATTCTCGTACGAGCTTTAATACGAGTGCGAAGCTCTTTATCGATCTTGATTTCGGAAGAAAGGAGATCATCGCGGTCGGATTTAAAAAAGTTTAAGTTATTAAAACGTATAGTTCGCTTAACGATCTTTTTTGTTCGAAGCATAATTTAAAAAGAATAGAGTAATAAAGTGTATAATTAAAAAGAAAAGTGGATTATAATTAGTCTTTTATATCTTATCGGTCGTAAAGATCTTAAAAGAAAAAGGATTTTGTAAGTTTATAAAAATATTAGTTTAAGTTTGCGCCGCTACGGTCAAATCTTTTAAAATTTTAATAATTGAATAAAGTGATTAAAAAGAATCGATCTTTATCGTTTAAAACTTCTTTTAATTAAAAAAGGCTAAGTTGAATAAGTCGATAATAAAAGTGCTTTAATTACGTGATATCAAACTTTTAGCACTTTAATCGCTTTTTTAAATTCTTTAAATTATCGCTTAGTTAATAGCTTAGTTAGACCGTCGGCGATTTGATTTGTAATAGCGACTTATTTTAAATCTATCAAGCTATTTCGTACGGCTTTTTAAATAAATATATAACGAAAGTAAATATGCTTAGTTCGATAATAAAATTAAGTGTTTTTAATTAATGCGATCGCTTTTTAATTATCGCAATAGATCAAAATTAAAACCGTTTTTTTTTTGCGAAAGTATTTCGATTAAGAAGCGCTAAAGCTAAATTGCTTTTTTAACGGCTTTCGTTTCGGCTATCAATTCGGATTCGCACGAAGATAAAGTAACGGTAAGTTGCCGTTTCGAAAACTAATTAATTGCTTCGCTTTCGACGTTAAAAATAAAACCTCTTATAGATTTACGTATTGATTAACAACCGCTTTAATCTGCGTTAAAAAAGCCGGTTAAGTCGCTTAAGTCTTTTCGGTAAACGAGTTCGTAACGAATAGTTTTTTTTAAATAACGAACGATGCGTTTCGCTACTTTTATATATTTTATAATTAAATTTAAAGCAAAACGATTAACTATAAAGATTAAGAAAGCAATATCGGGTTTAGAACTTAATATAACGTATATAAGCGAATCGATAAGTCGCTAATATTCGTAACGAAGCTCGAGAAAGGCTTGATATTTTAATAAAAGTAAGATTAAGACTTTAAAAGAAACCTTTATCGGTATATTATAAGTATTATAATCTTTTATCTCGAAGTCTTAAATAATCTTTTCGATATAAGCTCGTTGTCCGAGATTAAGCGTTCGATTAGCGCGATCTCGAGTGATTATTATGCTTAAGTAATAAGCTATTAGTCTAAGATCAATCATTTGAAAACGTTTAAATAAAGCAGCTTTAAGTTTATTAACTTTAGCGCGATTACGGCCGGAGACAAGTAAATCATCGACGTAAATAGCAATAATAACTCTTTTTTTATAAAAAACGCTTGCGTCGATGCCGAAAAGTTTAAATCTTATTTCGATAAAGAATTCGAATAAAGTATTATACTAGACGTAAAAAGCTTGTTTAAGTCCGTAAAGTGCGCGGTTTAGTTTGCAAACCTTTTTAATTCTGTTTTCGAGCTTGGTAAGTTGTTTTACGTAAACGGATTCGGCAACTTTCTTATATAAAAACGCGGTCTTAACGTCTATCTGATCGATCTTTTAATTTAAAGCAGCGGCGATAACGAAAATCATTTTATAACTTATAAGCTTGACGACCGTAATAAAAGTCTCGATATAATTAATGCTTTTTTTTTATTGATCTTTTTTAACGACTTAATATGCTTTTTAACGGATTATAAAGCTGTTAAGTTTTCGCTTGTGTTTATATACTTATCGACCGAGAAAGACGCGCTAAGTCGTAAGTAAGTCGATAAAGTCTTAAGTATTATTTTCGTAAAGTGATTTTTGTTTTTCGGTTATAGCTTTTAATTAAGCCGTTCGATTATTATCGGCTATAGCTTATTTGTAAGTCTTCGGTTCGAAAAGTTTAAAAGAGTTAGCTTCGGAGAAAGTGATTTTTACAATAAGATCGAATAAGATTTAAATATAAAAGCTGTTTTTATTTTCGGCGTGCTTGACTTTGAGTTTCTTTTTCGATTTTAAAGTCTGCTTTATTAAAAGTATTATAAAAGCGATTAAGTCAAATAAATCAAAGTCTCGGTAAAGCTTAAGATAAAGTTTAAAAAGAATTAGCGAAAAAGAAAGAGTTCGAAAAGTAAAATCGAACGTACTTTTAAAAGACGAAGAAAAAAAGAAAAAAGTCGAAAGATAATAAAAGCGATTAAAAGTATTAAAACTATAAAAGTTCTTTTAAAAAAGTAAAAGTCGGAGATCTTAAGCGGTAAGCTTTCGAGCCGAATAGTCTTCGTTTTTAGCGGTAAGCGAAAAGCGTAAGCATTTTAGCTTTATATTAAATGAACTTTCGGTTTTGCGCTTTAAAAGCGTTAAAAAGTAAGAATTAAAAAAGTAAGAAGCGAAGTTAAAGTGCGGAAAAGTAAATAATCTTTTTATAAAATCTATTTATTCGATAGCGGCAAAAGCTAGAAGCTGCTTGATTATATGCGCGCTATATGCTTTTTTAATAAAATCGTCGGTCGTTAAAATACGATAAATATAATCACTTTCGTATTTAATTAGCTTTTCGTAAAAGACTTATTTAATATACGGTTTTGTCTTTTTAATTTTGCTTTCGAAAAACTAAGCTTTAAAGCTGATAATACGTAAATGCGAAACGAACGGTTTGCATAAGTTCGTAGCTTTAAAAAGAATTATGCTAATAAAGCTATAAAAGCAACGAAAGTAAAGATAAACGGTAATATAAAGCAGTTTCGGCTATTATTTCGTATCGAACTTAAAACTTTGTAAAAGCGTTTTTATAATATCTTAAAATGTTCGTTTAATCTTTTCGGCAGCTTTATTTATTTATAGATTATACGGAACGGCAAGTTTAAATCGAACGCTTGTCTCGGCTAAATGTTTTTAAAAACGTTGAAAAACGTATTCGCTTTTGTTATCGGTGCGAAGACGTATAATCTTTTTTCGACGAAAAGCTTAAAAGAGTTTAAATTTATTTAGTACTTTAGACTTGTACTTTATGCTATAGCATTCGACCTTTTTCATTTTATCGCAATAGAAGTAGATGAAATAAGTAAAGCCGTCGTACCTTTTGCGAAAAGGTCTAATAGTATTTATATAAATAAGCTCGTCGAAATACCGTTTTAAATTAATATATTTTTTATATGCTCTTTTAGTTATTCGACCGTCGAAGCAGCTTTCGCAAGCGCATAAAAGAAAATGTCGGTATCTCTATATCGACCTTAGCTAGTAGTAGTAGTAGTAGTAGTAGTTGGGGAACTCACCCGTGAACCAAGGTTCACGGGCCACTTGGCATGCCTCGCTTAGCATGTCAGCAGTCAAGGGACCCTCAACTTGACAAGTAAACCTATTAGCTAGCTAGTGCACGTGATTCCTTCTAATCATATAAAAGGAATCAGCTCCCTTAAGCATTAAAAAGCAGACAGAATTCAAATACTTTATCAACCGAGTGTTTTGCAATTGCAAGTACTTTGACGACCGTTACGACCTTACGAATATATATTCTTAATCGCTTAAAAGCAATCCAACACTGATCAGTGGTTGATTTACTATTAAGTGATCAATTATAAAGAAGCTAAGACTCTATAGCGAAGATACTTTTCATTACGATACCTTTCTTTTATAACGGAAGAGCGATTCCGTACCAAGTCGCTTCTTATATTATCGATTTTCTTTATTCTTACGGAAAAGTGATTCCGAACCAAGTCATTTTCAAAACAACAACGTCAACGCTATAAGAGCCGCGCTTGCTTTATATAGCACCCAACTAAATTTAAATCGACTTATACACAAACAGATAATAACTATAGCCGACCGAGCAACTAGACCTTTAAGTAAAGAGTCCAGCCGACAAAGAGCAAAAAGGTATTATACCTTTCGAGTCTTATCACTACTTACGGAACCTTTAGCTATTCAGCCAAAAGAAACATTATACTCAAGACTCTTAAGCCTCTCGAAAAGACTAGACGACGAGATATTAAGCATCTTATTTGACTTAAACGAGCTATTATACGCAAGGCCCGACAATAAGATTACGGCTCGAGCAATAGTAAAAGACTTCTTAAATGCGAAGTGCAAAGGACTAAAGGATTACGACTTATAAAGCTTATTCCGGCACGCTTTCTTACGCTAAGATTAGACGAGCTTTATAATAACGAAGGATAATACGGGACGAAGCCTTAAGTTTGCTACTCTTATTAGCTTTAAGGAACACTTAATATCTAAAAGCGTATAGTGCTCTTTAAAGCAAAAAGGCTACGCTAATAAGATGGTCAAGCTCTTGAACGACGAGTAGCAATACTAATAAACCTTCGAAGAAATAAAAGAGCAACAAGCAACACCCTTAAGCCTCGATTCAAAGTGGACCGCCGAAAATCTTACGGACGACGAAGATACTACACCTCAACCACCTCCACCCTTACGAAGTCCAAAAAGGAAAGAAAAGGAAGTATTAAAGAGAGAGGGGGAAGAGATTCGGAAGTTACGCGAAGAGTTTGCGAAAGAGAGGAAGGATATAGAGCAAAATATAAAAGTAATAGCAAGGCAAATAGCGGAATTACGGACCTACGCTATATAATCTAACGAAGGGCTACGACGAAGCACTTCAACGTACTCAACGCTTTTAATCCATCAATCGCTACGCAATACGCTAATCATCTAAAAAGAGCTAAAATCACTTTAGCGACCTTTAAACCCTTTTCTTAAGAGCTACACCCAGTTTTCTAAAAAGCTTAAGCTTAATAGCAATAACAACAAAGGTCTTGAGATTATTATCGGACCAGATAATACTCGAGGCTACGAGAGCTACACGCCAAAAGAAGACTCGCCAAAACTTAAAAGCATTCCGGACAAAATCAGCTCTTATTAAAGACAGCGTGCAGATTTCCGTGCTTAACTTTAACGACTCGAAAAAAGAATTCAGTAACTCGAAAGAAGGATCCAGCACTTTCAGACGTATTAACAAGCTCTTTAGATCTTTTAACAAGCTACGTATCGATAAAAAGGATACTAAAAGTATGAGAATCGCTAAGAGCGTGCTTAAAGGTACGAATATCATTAAGCTAAAGCTTTAGCCGGTGATTCGAATGACCTTAACGATCTTAACGATAACCGACGAAGCGGGAACGGAAAAGATTAGCAAAGAGATCGAGGCTACGGGTACGGAAAAGGTAGAAATAAGCCTTTTAGACTATTAAAAGGATTCGGAAACGGACCTTCTAAGGACCTCGGATACGGAAATAAGCTTCTTAAAGACCTTAGAAAAGGACGACCTATTATAAGCAATTATATCGGTAACCTTTTACCGATCCGATTATTAGCTAAGCACGGCACGCTAACGTACGGCATTCCAAGCGCCTTTAACGATGATAATGACGATTTCCTTAAGCTAAGAGCAGCAGACCCTTACTTAAGAGCGAAAGAATTAGCTTTGTTCGCGCGAAGCTTTTTTAAAGAGCTGAAGTATTTAAAATCCGACGATGACTTTAAAACTTAATTAAAGATTTTTGCTGATTAAGCAAGTCGATACGGTTTGACTTCCGACGACTACTTAACGGCGTTTTCGATTATGCTTATAAAAGAGGCTATAACCTTTTATTATAATTACGTCATTAAAGCTAAGCTTTTAACTTTTAAAGCGAACGCTATTATAATAAAGGACCACTTCGAAACTGACCACCGGCGGCAAGCAAAATACGACCGCTAAAAGGAAATTTCGCTAGATTTGATTAAAAAAGAAAATCCAAAGACCTCGCTTAGCGAGTGCTTTAAGAAGCTCGCTAAAGAGCTTAAAAGGATTCAAAGCTCTTTACGACCAAGTTTAAAAGATGATCGAAGTTTTGCCGACAAGCTATATTCAGCTTGTAAAAACGTGCTAAAGACTACGATTGCACGAATAAACTTTGCGTTTACTTTTACCGCCGCAGTTGCCGATATTCGCAAAGCTATTGCATTTGCAATTAAGACCTTTCGACCTCTCGCTAAAGCTAAAGCTTACGCGAGCTTTAGCGAGCTACACGATCACACTTGCTCTTAGCACAACACTTCAAAAGACTCCGATTTAAACGAAGAATACAAGTGCTTTATTCAAGACCGCCAATACTTCGGAAGTAAAAAAGCTGCCAAGGCTATTAAAAGTGAAAAAAAGTGTTTTGTTTGCAAAAAGCCAAGTTGCTAAAGCATTAACCACACCCCCGACGAGCGCAAAGCTTTCGTAACTAAGTTCTATAGCTTTAAAGACGCAAAAAAAGTAACGAAAAGCAAATTTTCTTAATACGTAGCGTCGATCGAAAGCTTGCCACTTGTATTTACGAAAGAATTCGATCAGTTCATCGCAAGCTTACTAGACGAGCTACTCGAATCGAGCAGCTACGTTAACATATCGGAAGGCTTTGTGATTACTTACGGCACTTTTAACGCTAACGAAGTATACAAACAGCTAAAGATTCAAACGGCATTCTACGCTTTTACTAGCTAAATCGAGACCTAAAACGTGCTCGCGAGTAAAGCAAAGACTTATATAGCTTTTAAGTACTCGGAAAACGTCTTTATAAGCCTTATGATTAACAGCGGAGCAGCCAATTTCTCTACCGCTAGCTTGCTTTAGCTACGAGCATTTTAAAAGAAGTACTCCGAAATCTAATTGAATATATCCCGAGCAAAAGAGAAGTCCGTCAAATACGGCATCGGCTCTGCTACTTTTATCGAAGCAGTTACTTTACAAATACCTTTAAGTCAAGTAGAGTTCTACGTTGTAAAGAGCGACGTACTTTTCTTATTCTTATTAGCTAATATAAACAAGCACAAAGTGATTTTAAATAACTTACGAAACGTATTAGTTCAAAAGAAAAAGGAAATATTAATAGTAAGAATATTTAAGCACGTGTAGATGCTATTAAGTAAGAAGCACGCTACTGCTTATTATAGTACTAAAAGCGAAGGCGAGACCGTCTACTACCACCTTACGGAAGAGCAATTAAGGACCATCTACAAGCGTTTTAGCCACTTTTTAACAAGTCGATTTGCTGCTATTCTTAAAAAGGCCGGGCACGAATTCAAGCGAGATTTGCTTTATAATATCTAAAAGTTTTGCTACTATTGCTAAGTATTCGGACGCTTTTCGAAAAGGTTTAATATCAAGCTTAAAGATGATACTGACTTTAATAATACGATATACGTAAACGTAATGCACTTTAACGGCAAAAACGTATTGCACGTCGTTTGCGATTCTATTAATTTTCAAGCCGCTACTTTCTTTAAAAGCATGTCCGCATAGCACTTATTTAAAAGATTTAATCGATATTAAATTAATACTTACGTCGGACTTTTTATAAACGTCGTGCACGATCCCGGAACTAACTTTAATTCGGCAACGTTCCGAAGCTACTTTAAAAGTATTAATAGCACTTTAAAGCAGATGCTTGTAAAAGCTTATTATAGCGTCGGGCTAATAAAACGCTATTACGTCCTTGTGCGACGCGCTTTTAAGATCGTTATAAAAAAGCTTTTAAAAGCTTTAAAAGAAGACCGGCTTCAAATAGCTATTAAAGCTATCAACGACACAGCTAGACCTAATAGCTTGGTTCTTATACTCTTTGTTTTTAAAACCTTATTAAAGCTGACGGAATAAGATCGACTTGCCGCGTCTACTTAAGAGCGTGCTGCTGCTATCAATAAAACTATAAGAAAAGTACGAAAATGCTACGCCGCGAAGCAGGTTAAAGACGCGCTTAAAAAGAAGAATAAATTAATTACGGAGCATACTTTAGACCTCTTTATTAGTTCACGGGTACTCGTGTGGCGAGAAAACCAAAGGTAGAAGGGCCTCTTTTAGCTGCTTAGCAAGCAAAGGCATACGTATACAATAGCATATCCGAGACCTACGGAATTCAAGTCAACCTTAGTAAAACTTTATTACTTTAAAGTTGAAAAGCTGCTAAAAGAGTTGCAGGTACTTAAAGTAGAAGCGGAAGAAGAAAAAGATAGAAGCGAAAGCGAAAAAGAGCTGGAACCGCGAAAGTCGCCTAAACCTCAACATTCGCTTAATCCATCGAAGTCGCTTAAATCAGCAAACAGCCCTCCTAACCCTTAACTTTTCAATTCCTAAAGATCAACAATACTAATAATCTAGATACTTTACTAAAAGTACGATCTTAGTATCCCGACCGTGCTCGACGAAAAAGAGAGCGATTCTTACGTTTTATTTACTAAAGACTCCGAAGTGTTGATTACCGATAAAGAACGCCGGGATTATAAGCTTTTAGCTAAGCTACGAGCCGAAAGAATCATTAAGAGCCTTGAAGCACTATTTCAAGAGTCGAGAGCAAAAGAATTAGCTAAATTAATAGCTTAAAATATCCTTTAAGTGATTTCGAGCACTGACTTACGAGCTAAAAGCGTTAAGATCTTCGGATCTAAGTTTGTTAATAAGATTAAAAGCAAAAGAACACTTACGCTATACGAGAAGTTTCGTATAATAATCTAAGCTTTTTAAAACAAAAGCAAAACGAAAGTACTTATCGAATCACTTACGGTGCAGCGAGCGAGCTAAAGACTTTGTTATGCTTTAGCTCTTTCGCTAATAAAAGACTACGGGTGTTAAGTCTATAATAAAAATATTACGCAAGCTTATACTTAGTTAAGCACGAAGCTTATACGGATAATCGTCGTGCGACTATTTAAAAAGATTATCTATCGATTCTTTTTCGGCACTTTGTTCTTTATGACTAGCCTTTTATACAGTATCTTCGAAGCAAAGACGCATTAGTATAAGCGTTTTTCCGAGCACTTTATAGATAACTTCGGCATAAAGCAATCGAGCTTTAGCTTTTGCTTCTTTGTATTAACTAATAAAGATTAGCTAAGAATAGCTGCTTTACAAACGGACGATGTTCTTATAATTGTCAATCGAGCTATAAAAGCAAGAGAAGAGAAAGAGTTGGTTAAATTTAAGCTGAAGAGCAAAGAAATAAAGACCTTTATACACGCCGAACCGATGATTTTCAATAGATACAAGCTATCTTTAGATAAAAACGGGTTCGGACTGTCAGTTGAGCAAAAAAAGCAAAGTGAAAAGCTTGCAATAATCAAGCTCGATTCAGCTACACGAGCTAAAGAGTACTTAAAGCAACGTGCTCGAAAGGCGTATTTAGCTATTATTTACTACTTAAAAGCATCTTGCGCTTTATCGATAGCTGCTCAATACTAAGAACCGAAGGACGAGGATTATAAGGCTTTTAATAAAGTGATTTAATAACTAATCGATTACTTAATTCGAAAGATCTATTACGTGCTTTTAAACTTAAAGATTGCGAAGCTTTTTATGTTCGTAGACGGAGCGTTTGCTAACAACGCTGACTTTAGCTCTTAGATCGGTTTCGTAGCTATCTTTAGCAATAAGGCTTACGTAAGTAAAAACGAGTTTACTTTAACGGGTAATATCTTTTATTAAGTGTTATAGAAGTACAAGAGAGTAACAAAAGCAGTACTAGCCTTTGAGCTATACGCTATGTTTTTAAGTATCGATATAGCTATTGTTATATCGACTACCTTTGCTTAAATCATAGCTCAGTTAAAGATACTTAATTTCTTCGTGGTTGTGTGCATTGACTCTTACTCGCTTTACGAGTGTATAATAAAGCTAAGAACTATTAAAGAGAAGCGCTTCATGATCGATATTATAGCTATTTAAGAGTCATACGAAAGGCGAGAGCTTTTTAAAGTACGCTAGATTAAAGGAAAATCCAACCCTGCTGACGCTATGACTAAAATCGGAGCTAATACTTCTTTGCAAGAGCTAGTTTTGACTAATACTTTAAAAGTGCAAGTAGATGGATAGGTAGAAAGGCCGCTGTAGAAGAAAAAGAAAGGAGATTGTTTTTCCTTTGTTTAATTACTTTTGTTTGATTACCTTCCTTCCTTTTTCGGTCGATATAGTAGTTGGCAAAGCACTGCTTGCCAAAGAAAGAGTTGCCGGTGTCGATATCTTTATATCGACCTTAGCTAGTAGTAGTAGTAGTAGTAGTAGTTAAGGAACTCACCCGTGAACCAAGGTTCACGGGCCACTTAGCATGCCTCGCTTAGCATGTCAGCAGTCAAGGGACCCCCAACTTGACAAGTAAACTTATTAGCTAGCTAGTGCACGTGATTCCTTCTAATCATATAGAAGGAATCAGCTCCCTCGAGCATTAAGGAGCAGACAGAATTCAGATACCTTATCAACCGAATGTTTTGCAATTGCAAGTACTTTAACGACCGTTACGACTTTACGAATATATATTCCCAATCGCTTGGAAGCAATCCAACAGAAAAGGTATACGTAAGTCTATATCTTTTAATAGTTTTTGCATTTTTAATAAGTTTTTTTATCCGAAATGTTTAAAACGCTTATACTAAACAGCTTAAGCTTTTTTAATAAAAAAAGCGGCTAGAGCTCGATATTAAGATCGTTATTAAAAAAGATTTAAAATATCGAAAGTCGAAGCTAATTGAAAGAAATAAGCGTAGCGTCGTTAGCTAAAGTCGAAAGCTTTATGTATATAACTTAAGCGAAGAACTCGATTTATAAACTAACGTAGATCGATATTAAAGCAAAACAAGTCTTAAGCCATTCGAGTAATGAAAACTAAAGAGTTTTTGCTTAATAAAGAAAGCAAAGTACTTTTTTCGTTTAAAATCACATTTATACTTTTTCGAATAAGATTTAAATAAAAAAGAAAGTTGATATTAAAGTTCGAATAATAAATAACGTTATATAAACGAATTTAATCGAAGCTGCCGTCGTTCGTTTTAACGAGTAAAACAATTATGCTTTTCTTTTAAAGCAAAAGTGAATAACCTTTTATTTTAAAGACGGTAGTTACTTCGCTTAAGTCGAGTAAAAAGATGTTTTCGAAAAACTTTTAACGGTAGAATATATGCTTAATGCAGCTATTATTAAAAATAAAAGTGTTTTCGAGTGTATTTAAAAACTAAAAAGCGAAAGCGTATAAAGTTTTTTAAAAGAATTAAAAAGAAGAATCTTTAAAGAAAGCTTTAAGAAAAGGTGCGGTATGCTAAGGTAAAAGAAAAGAAAGATAAAACAATATTATTATAAAGGTAAGCCGTCGTGTTTTTTAAAAAGTAAAAAAGAAAAGTAAAAAATAAAATAAAAAAGTAAAGATTATAAAAAGAATAAAAATTATTTAATACTTAAAAGTAAAAGTAATACTCGATAACAAAGTCTAGAGCTTTCGAAAACGCTATTTTAATTGAAAATTGCGAAAAAAGTCAAGTCGAAGAAAAGAATAATGCTTTTAGATTAGTTTTAATTAAGATAATCTACTTTAAGCAAACTTTAATTACTAATTTATATTAAAATCTCGAACGTCGAAAGCGAGTTGAAAAGTCTTATTAACGCAATTACGAATCGATAGCATAAAAAAAGCAGCGGAAAAAGTCTTTTTAAAAGAGTCGGTATTTTTAACCGTTTTTAGTTTAGCTTGCTTAATAGCTTTGTCTTTACGCTTCTTTTCGATTTATTTATCGAAAGCAGCTTTTAAATAAAAGTAAGCTATTACGCATTCCGGCTTAAAGTAGTAAGGTTTCTTATAATGATTATAAATTATAATAAACTTATCTTTTTTTATAAGTTTATTAAGTTTTCCGTATACGAAAAATACTTTGCTCGAAAAGTGCTATATCAATTGCTTTTTTTTGCGAATAAAAGCTATAAAATCGGCGAAAGTAGTTTTAAATTTATCGCCGTTGATATAATCGTTATTCGAAACTTAATTAAATTTAAAGTTTTCGTATAAAGACGATAGCTAGTAATTAAAATAAACCTTAATTATTTATAAAGCAGAAAGTTAAGTATTATTATCGAAAAGCTTAAGTTATCCGTTTAAGCGCATGAATTCGTTATTAAAAGAAGTGACGTCGTCGAACTCGTTAATACAAAAAGCGAGCAACGCGGATTAAAGATAATAAAACGTCGCGACGCTTTTAAATCGAAATCGTTTTTTTAAATCTATTAATAATAGCTTTTTAAGATCGTGCTTTTTAAAATCTTCGACGATTATAAAACTTATTCTTTTTCTTTTAACGAAGTCTACGGCGGTTAGCTCGAATCTATTACGAATAAAAAAGCAGCTTTAAGTTTAAAGTTCGTTTTACGCGTCGAGTCTTTTCTTAAACGCAGACTTCGTTTCGCTTAAAAAGCGAGTTGATCGAACTTTTATACTTTTAAAGATTTTTTCGTAAAAGTAGTTTTTATTAATAAAAGCGAAGTCGATACGTCGAAAGAATTCGATTTAGTTTTCTTCGTCGAAGAACGGAACGGCGGAGAAAGCGGAAAAGAAAGTAGATTAAGTATTCGCAATTATTCTTAGAAATCGAAGTCTTAATAAGCTTAATAGAATCTTAAACGTTAGCTAGTAATACCGGAGTGATATTTATCGAGATATTCTTATAAGTAGTAAAAAGGTTTTTTAATTCGGAAACCGAAAAGTAAAGTAAGTAAAAGAGAATAAAAAAGCTTTTCGTCCGAAGCCGATAAGAAAGAAGTGTTTAAGTTTAATTTAATATTAAAAAGTTAAAAATCAAGATTAAAGTCACGATTTTTAATAAAGTCGAAAGATTAAAAAAAGATGTTAATAAGTGTTTGTATATAGTTTGTAAAGAGATTAAAGCGGTAAAAGAAAGTAGAGTTAAAAAGTTAAAAGATCTTACGAGTTTTTATATTTTTTAATAATACGAAAGTATCGTCCGTAAAAAAAGCTTTTTTTAAAGTCTTTCGAAGTTTTTAATTAATTAAGCTGTTCGTAACGTCTTGATTTATAATTAGTTTGCGATAAGACAAGTGAAATTGAAAATGAGATAAAGAATTTATTAAAGTTGTTCGAGTTTTATTTTATCGTAAAAGCTAAAGCGCGTTAACGTAATGCAGTTAAGTCGTTTGAAATATAATAGTCTCGGTAAAAGAGTTTTCGATTGATGCTAGATATAAATAAAATATATATGCAAAGTAGATTTATAAGAAGTTAGATCTCGAAAGATTAAAGTTCATTTTAACGTATTCCGTCGAAAAGTTTATAAATATATATATATATATATAGACTTTAAAGAAACACTATTATCCGAAATGAATTACTATTAAAGTGTTTTTAAAAACAAAAAGTCGTATGTTTTTAAAAAGAGATATAAAAAGTTAACGATAAACGTAAGCAGTAAAGAGAAAGAGTTATGTATATCGCTAGAAAATAGTTTTAAAAAAGAATATCGTGTTCCGTTCCGTTTTAATTCTGTCTTTGCGAAAGGTTCGATGTTAAAGAAGTCGCAAAAAGTATTAATTGTAGTATTTCAGCGTTAAAAAAGTCGCAGCGAAAGCTTATAACTTATTGAACGGTAATACGAAGAAGAAAATGAATAAAAAGATTCTTGATTGATTGTCTAATAAACTTAAAGAGTAGCCTTTTACTTATATATCTGGAAAGGTCTTGACACGTGATAGGTCTATTACTTGATCACATCCGACACCACCAGTATTGCTTTGCCACCAGTATCGCCTCCAGTATTGCCTTACTACCAGTATCGCCTCAGTATCGCCACCAGTATCGCCACCAGTATTGCCTTGCCACCAGTATCGCCTCCAGTATTGCCTTACTACCAGTATCGCCTCAGTATCGCCACCAGTATCGCCACCAGTATCGCCACCAGTATCGCTACCAGCGCTGCCACCAATATTGCCTTGCCACCAGTATTGCCTTGCCATCAGTATTGCTTCCAGCATTGCTTTGATATCAGTATCGCTACCAGTATCGCCTCTAGTATCGCCACCAGCGCTGCCTCCAGCATTGCCTTGCCTCCAGCATTGCCTTGCCACTAGTATCGCCTTTAGTATCGCCACCAGCGCTGCCTCTAGCATTGCTTTGCTTCTAGTATCGCTTCCAGCAAATAGTAGCGGCGGTGAGGTAGTGGCGGCGGTGAGGTAATAGCGGCGGTGAGGTAGTGGCGGTGGTAAGGTAGTGGCGGCGGTAAGGTAATAAGAGAAGCAAAGAAGAGTACGAGAAATATACAAGTTAAAAGTATAAGCTAGTTATAATGATGACGTAGAGTATTTTCTGCTCTTAGCACGTGCTTTTATTTATTACGATAAAGTTGATATTAAGTGTAAAGGTTGATATTAAAATGTAGGTTGATATTAAGGTGTAAAGGTTGATATTAAGGTATAAAGATTAATATTAGAGTTTAAAGGTTGATATTAAAGTGTAAAGATTAATATTAGAGTTTAAAGATTGAATATTAAGGTGTAAAGATTAATATTAGAGTTGAAAGGTTGATTTAAGTAATAACAAATTAAAAAACTCGTTAACCTTAAGATCAACCTTAATATACACCGATTATAATCGGTGTATAATCGGTGTATAATCGGTTCATTAGTATTAACTCGGTGTTGACTCGGTGTTCACTCGGTGTGCACACGGTTGCTAAACGTAAGGGGTGCGCCCGTAAGTATATACGCTTTTTTAAAGCTTCGTTAACTAACTTTCATAGCTTCTTAAAAGTCACGGAGTTCTATTTTAAAATCTGCTTTCGGTATTAATAGCGAATCGATCTTGCATATCGAAGCACTACTACGAGAACATATACTTATTTAGCTTTTAGTTTATTTTTAATAACTTTTTTTTCTTTTTTCTTTTTTTTTATATTTAACGAGCTTAAGTGCTCCGTTATAAACTCAGCTATTCGCGTAGCTTGCTTTAGCAGACGATACTGACTTCGAGCTTTTTATAAAAACTCGCTTGTATGCTTGCTTAATATATTCTTTATACACCGTTTTAATAAAAGGAAACACCGCTATACTTGTACTATTCTCTCGAGATCTGCTTTTACGCTATATGCGTCTTTTGCTCTTATGTATATAAAGACTAGCTGTACGTTTGTATACCTTTAAAAAGGTTACAAGACTCGCTGTAAAAAGCGACCCGTGGACGTTAAACGAATACTATTACTACTACTACTACTACTACTACTACTACTACTACTACTACTTTTCCGTTTATTACGGATCTTACGTTATAGACTTAAACGTATTATTAAAATCATTCATAATATCGATTTGGTTTTTTCGCTCGAAGCGATCGACACTCGACTTTTTAATAAATCACTTTCGACGCATCGAGATCTTATATCTTTATAATATTTCTTTATTTATTTAATATTTATTACAAATTATATCATTTTATTTCCATTATTCTTTTATATTTATATTATTCTTATTCTTTTTTTATATTTGTTTCGAAAGACTTTAATACTTTAATCGATATTTATTAATTCAACTTAACGGGCTTACGTTAAAACTCTCGGAAATCGAAAAAAGCTATGACTTCTTCGACTTAAAAGGATTTCGGATTTAACGACGATATTATTCGCAAGCTAACCGAAGACAAAATATAAAAAGATTTGAGCTCTTTTACTTTTCGTAAATGCTTCGAATTACGTTAGTATTCGTAGACCTTTTTTCGGACTTAAAGCTTTTAAAATGCTTGCTTTTAATAAAGCTAATATTACGGATTATATCCGATAGCTTTAACGAGCGTTTAAAGATTACGGTATCGTTAAATTTATAAAGAAAAAGCAATGCTTTATTAAATATAATATTTTTAGCTTTTTCGAATATAATATACGATGCAATATCGAGAGCTTCGGAAGCTTTTCGAATAGCAAAGTAACTTAAAACGAATTTAAATCGATGGTTAAAAAATAATATAAAGCGTTCGACTTAGCTAAGTAAAAAGATAATATTAAGTTCTTAAACGACTTAAGCAATAAGTAAATAGCTAAAGAAAAAGCTTTTAAAGCGGAGCTTTTATAATTCACTCGATAATTTAACTTTACGAGACTTGCTTGCTTAATTAATAAAAATATTACCGATAAGCAATTGAAGTAAAAGTTTTTCGAATGCTTATCGTTATCGATGTAAAATCGGACTTAAAAAACGTTAAACTTGAAAAAAAATTACTTATAGTCTTACGATATAATATATATTATAATAACACCTTTACATTATTTCTTGAATTTAAAAGATCTTTTGATAAGGCCTTTTCTTGCCGTCTAAGCTCGCAAACAACTTTATTTTTTAACGTTGTAAACCTTTTTTATTCTTTTCGAACTGCTTCCGTCTCGAATCTCGATAGCTCGAAAAATAATAAGTAAAATACTAAACCGCCGCTTTCGAAGCAATGTTACGGCCGATTTCATTCGATTAAACGAAGCAATAATACTTTACTACAACTTTATTAAACGTCTTCGAAACGAATAACGAAATATAAACAATCAAGTACTTTCGAAGCTTATTATAAGTATTAAAAACTAGCTCGATAATTTTAATTACGTTAAAGTAAAAGCGCAAATAAAAGCTTTAAATAAAAAAAAAGCGGATACGTAATATATGTGACGACACGCCAGGTCTCTTGGACGCACCTTACATGCGCCAAGCTACTTCCCTCCTTTTTTCCTTCGTATTCTTCGTATTCTCTTATTCCCCGCTTTTGACCCATGAACTATAATTCACGAGTCCTTAGCGCTTCTACTTTCGTATATATAAACCTTAGCTACTTTCGACCTTTATACTCGGTAGTTATTGATTTTAAGTTATTACTTTAAGATTCTCTTAAGCTCTTATATAAACCTCGCGCTCTTGTAAGTTCTTTTAAGTAATCGCTTAAAGTCGTCATATTATCAACAACTACTTCACTTCGCCGAAAACGGCTTTAATAATATTCTTTTTTTTTAGAATTCCTTAATAATTAAACGTCAAAAAACATTTAGACGACTCTAACGGTCACGAAAAGGCTTATTCCAAGTACAACTTAAAAGATAGTACTTATACAACATAGCAACTTTCGCTTCGCGAGCAAAATCCTTCGCACTTCTTTTAAAGCTGCTTTAGCAGCTCTTTTCTCTTCTTCTACGGCCCAACTAACAGTTCTTTTTACTTAAGAAGAAGCTACTAGTGAGCAAGACGATAAAGATGATCTTTCGGCTTTTATTAACTTCGAAGAAGCTTTAACCTAATATTAAGCTCTCTTTTAGTCTTAACGAAAGGCTGCTAAGCTTAAGAAGCTTTTCGCAGATATGAAAACCCGTAACGAAAAGCTCGATAAAAGCGCTAGCGAATAAAAAACCTTCGTTAAAAAGGCTGAAAAAAAAGCTCGTCGAGCTCGAAAAGAACTAGATTAGCTTTAAGCGGTCTTGCTAATTACGGAACGCTTGTTAAAGCTTTTTTAAGTGTCTTTCGAAGATAATTTTAAAAGCAAAGAGCCGTACAAGCTTTCGGTCTCTTAAGCTACTCTTTTTACTTATAAAACCGCTAACTTTCGCCGCTTTTTCGCCGACGACGATGAACTACTTTCTTTTTATAAGCTAACTAACTTTCGCACTTTAACTAAGTTCAACACTTTTAAAGCTTTTTCTTTAGCTTCTTAAGGTCGCGCTCGTATCGAGCGGATCTTTAACTTTAAACAAAAGCTTTTAAACGGTGTAAGCTATCGAGCACGTTATTAACAAGCCCGCGTCTTCGACAACTTAAAAGCTTTTAAAAAATACTTTTTTACAAAACGCTAACGCAAGAACTACGTCTTTAATTAAACCGAAAGAACAGCTTACTTGTTCTTAGCCTTTTTAATTATAGATCGTAGCAACTTCGTAACCGCTTCGGAACTCGTTTAGATCGCTTTCGAGTTTTTAAACGACTTCGTTAAAAAAGTTAAAGCGTTAATTAAGTTCGAAAAACTTTATATAAAGCTTAATTAATAATTTTAAGACTTTTACTTTGTTTTCTCGAAGCTTACCGCTACCGCCGAAATCAAAGACGAAGACCGATTACGTAAAGCCTTGCGTTTTAAGATTATTAAAACGCTACGCGACCAGCTTTATTTAGAATTTGCTAAGACTACAACTTTTAAAGACTTTTAAACCGCCGTCTAACAATTAGCTGCTAGCTAATACGCGTTTGCAAAGCTTTACGATGCTTTATAAGCTAAGTATAATATTTAATTCGCGAAAAGCTTTTATAATAAAGCTCGTAACGAATCCCGCTCGGCTTAAAAAGCAGCGGTTAAGCAAACTATTTATTACGAAAACCGTTAAAGTAGCTTAGCCTTCGTCCTTTTTTTTACTTTTTAACGCTAAACTTTTAATAGCTTTAGCGCTAATGCAAATCGATCTAATCGATTTAATAAATTCTCTTTTCTCGGAAACGCTTTTAAGTTAGCAATCAAAACTTTTAAATCGTTTCGTAAAAACTCGAATACGCCGAAGCTTTCTCGCTACCACTCAATTAACGAAATAAAATACGGCGCTAGACTTGAATACGGCTTTTATTCGGATGACTCGGACGATAGGCCTTACTCCGACGCTCTTAAAGATCACTAAGAGTTCCTTCTTGCTGACTCCGACGTTTTTAATAAAGGAAACGTCGAAGCTTAAACAAAGCCTCTTTCTTAAGCTAGCTTCGAAATATGCGATACCTCGACTTTACGAAGCTCTTTAGTAATAAAGCTATGATTATATCCGTCACCTTTATTAAGAATAGCTTTTCGTACAAGGTATTTGCTTTGCTCGACTTAAGAGCTAATAAGTACGCGCTGATTAACTCAGCGCTATTCAAATCACTTTCTTTCTTTCTTAAACTTTTAATTCAATCTTTCTCGGCTTTATTTTTTATTAAATTATACAATAAAGCTCGTAAAGCTATTATTTTATATTTTGCACTTCTCAACTTTACGGTTAATAAGCGCGTTTAATCTTTTATTCTTTTTCTTATTATTAACTTTAGAAATCATAGCGTGATCTTTAGACGAGCATAATTAATTAAGCATTAAATTCTTTTCGATTACGCTCGCCGTAAGCTTTATTAGCTTCGTTCTAACTTTCCGACCGTTACTTACGCTAAACCTATTAAGATTATATACTTTAACTAACGTAAAGTAAACGCTCGTTATTAATACGACGCTAACAAGCGTGATCGAGCTTTAAACCGCTTTTAAAGAACTTACGACGCTAATTCACTTGTGAATTATAATTTACGAGCGGATCAAGCAGTAATAATAATCGCTAAATCACTTCTTTCTTTTTAAAATCGTCCTCTTTCTTTTCGGAATCGTCTTTCTTTCGCTTTTTCTTTTAAGATCGTTAAACCTTTTTTTTTTATTTATCTTTTCGTAAAGCCGTCACTCCTTCGCTTTACGAAAAACACCTTTTTTAAAGACTACGTTAAATCAATATCTTAGATGAACCGTAAGCTTGTGTCAACCGATATCGCTTTCGTAAAACTTCTTTTACTTGTTAAACGCTTTCGCTAAACATCTAAGCACAAAATCAATAAAAACTTTAAAATCAACGGCGTTTTCGAACACGCCTTTTATATAATCGCTCGTTAAAAAAACGTAAAACTATTCTTTACGTCTTTTTACGAGCTCGATTGCTTGATCTCCGAGCGTCAAACGATTGCTTTTACTTAAGCTGACTATTAAGCAGCGCTAATACGCTTTACTAACGGCTTTATCTTTGCTATTAACCTTGCAGCGGAACTATCAAAGCTTATTAACGACTTTTCTATTTTTCTCGAATACTCCGATTATATATACGTGTTTTTTAAAGCCGCTAGTAACGTGCTAGCATTATATAAGCCTTACGATTATAAAATCGAGCTTCTCGAAAAAAAAGAAAAAGCGCTTCGGTACTTATTATTATACAAGATGTCGATCCTTAAGCTAAAGCTCACTAAAGCTTATTTTATCGATAATCTTAACAAAAGTTTTATCGAACTTTTAACAGCGCTATTTGCAGCTTTAATCTTGTTTGCTAAGAAGCAAGACGGTTCTTTCCGCTTTTGTATTGACTTCCGCGCGCTAAACAACTTTACTCGTAAAAATCGATACTTTTTCTTTTTGATCGATAAGACTTTCGCACGTCTTTTAAGAGCTAAAATCTTTACGAAACTCGACATTCGGCAAGCTTTTTATAGAATACGGATGGACTTAGCTTTAAAAGAGCTCACAATATTCAGAACACGCTACGGTGCTTACAAGTGCAAGGTTCTCTTATTCGAACTGATTAATAGACCCGCTATTTACTAACGCTATATAAATGACCTTTTTTTCGACTTTTTAAATATTTTTTGCACGGTATATTTAAACGACATCTTGATTTACTCTTCCGACCTTTTAAAGCACGCTTACTACGTCCGCTAAGTCCTTTAACGACTCGACGACGCTAGCCTTTAAGCTAATATTAAAAAATACGAATTCAATATTACTAAAGTAAAATACTTAAGCTTTATCATCTTTATCGAAAGCTTAAAAGTAGATCCGGATAAGACGTCGATAATAAAGCATTAAGCGCTTTTTACAACTGTTAAAAGCGTTTAAAGCTTCTTTAGATTTTGTAACTTTTATCGCCGATTCATTCGAGATTACGGCGTAATCGCAAAGCTTTTAATACACTTAATTAAAGCTAACGTTCTTTTTTCATTTAATTTTCAGTGTTAAAAAAGCTTCGACCTCTTAAAGCTCGCTTTAATTATTGCGCTAATCTTATAGCATTACAACCAAGACCTCTTTTGTATGCTAAAGACTGACGCTTTAAACGGCGCAATCGTTTTAGTCCTTTTTTAAAAGCATAGTTCCGACTAGCTATCAGTCGCTTATTATTTTAAAACTATAGCTTTCGTTAAGCTCAATTACGTCGTCTACGATAAAGAGATGCTAACTATTATACGCTCTTTTAATAACTTTCGCGCCGAACTCGCCGGCTCTTTTTACTAAGTTTAAGTAATCATCGATTATAAGGCTTTAAAATACTTTATAACCTTTAAGACCTTTAACGCTCGTCAAGCACGCTAAGCAAAGCTCTTCTTTAATTACAACTTTATCATCACGTATAAATTAAGTAAAGACAATCCGCTAGTTAACGCGCTAACACGTCGCATCGAAAAGCTCTTTTTTTAAAACAGCTTTAAACGCATTTAGCGCTTGCAAACGCTGCTCTGCGCTGATAACGTTAATTTACGACTTTTGATCGAAGAGCTACGCTAACTTACGCTTTCGGAGACCGCCGTTACTATCGAGGAAATCGCGGAGCTTTTACCGACATTCCGAGTTATTAATTAAGTTTTAAAAGTTAATCGGACCGCTTTTAGTTTTATAGCACTTCGAATTCAAGCTTTTAGAACTGAGTCTTTACTCGTGAACTACGGTTTACGAGTTAAACTTATTATAAAAAGCGATCTGCTGCTTTATAACGGCCGCTTATTAGTTTTCGACGTTTAAAACTTGCGTTCGTTATTCGTCCGAGAAATCTACGATTAAGTATTTATAATATACTTTAGCTTTCGCAAAACCTATAAGCTCTTTGCAATATAATACTATTAGCACGGCATAGCTAGATTCGTTAACTAATACTGTCGTAATTACTACGCTTGCAAACGAGCTTTAATGCTTCGCAATAAGAAACTTAATTTGCTCTAACCTTTCTCGATCTTTTCGCGCTTTTAAAAGCACGTTATTATAGATTTTTATAGCTTTAATAAAGATAAACATAGCTACGATAACGTTTTTATAATAATCGACCGCTTTTTTAAGCAAGCAATCTCGATCTTTTGTCATAAGTCTATCGACGCTAAAGGCTTCGTTAAGCTTTATATCTATTACATTTATAAGTATTTTAAAGCTCTTTTAATACTGACTTTTAACAAAGGACCTTAATACTAGTCCGAGTTTTAAAAAGAATTCAATAAGATCTTCGGTATTAAATTGACCTTTAGCACCGCCGCATACTTTAAAACTAACGGTCAAACCGAAATCTATAACTAGTACTTGCAAAAGCGCTTCCGTCTTTTCGTAAGCTATTATTAAGACGATTAAAGTAAGTTCTTTCTTATAATAGACTTCGCTTAATTGACGCTCTTTTACGACTCTTTCGGCGATCTTTCTCTTTTTAAAGTAATTTACGGCTACGCTTTTCGGATCACTTGGAATTAGAGCTTAGAACGACTTAACGACCAAACCCTTTCTCGTAAGCTTAACTAAAACGAAGCTCGCGCTTACGCTAACCGCTACTTCGGAGCTTAGAACTTCGCTAAAAAGCACTTTTAGCGCGCTTAAGACCGTATAGCTAAACAAGCTAATAAATCAAAGCGCTCGGTTAACTTCGACGTTAATAATAAGGTTTAGTTAAACATGCGCCCGTTTTTTACTTTTCGATCGTTAAAGAAGCTCGATAACCCGACGAACGAACCGTTCGAAGTTATCGACAACGTTTATAACAACTTTAAACTTAAGCTTCTCGAGTCAATAAAAGTTCACTTAGTCTTTTACTCCGGACGGCTACGAAAAGCTTTTAACGACTTTACCTTCGAGCAAATCATTCTTAAATTAAACCCGATTAATATTATTAGCGAACTTAAGTACAAAGTAAAGAACATCTTAGCCGTACGCTAAATTAAAAAGCACTTTAAGTACCGCGCTTTTTAACTCGGCCGCGATATTAACCTTACTTAATACTCCGCCTCCGACTTTATATACGCTCTTTTCAAAGTACGTGACTTCTACTTAAAACACAAAGAGCTTTTCGGCCTTCTCGCGAAGCTCTTCGAATAGATTAAAGCTTATTCGGACGGTATTAATAACTACGATCACTTAAGTAATGATAAAGCAATAAATAAACGCTCGAAAACGAGCTTTTTTCGAACGAGAAAGTAGTATAACGATACGCTAAGTCTTTTAGACGCACTTTATATGCGCTAAGCTATTTCTTTCCTTTTTTCTTTCGTATTCTTCGTATTCTCTTATTCTTCGCTTTTAACTTATGAACTATGGTTCACGAGTCTTTAGCGCTTCTACTTTCGTATATATAAACCTTAGCTACTTTCGACTTTTATACTCGGTAGTTGTTGATTCTAAGTTATTACTTTGAGATTCTCTTAAGCTCTTATATGAACCCCGCGCTCCCGTGAATTCCTTCAAGTAATCGCTTAAGGTCGTCACAATATATTATCTTTTAATACTTCGAAATAAACGATAAATTCGTCGTATCGATCTAAAGTATAGCGAACAAAGCTATTGCTCGTAAAATTGCCGAAAAATCTACGAACTTTATTATTATTACTTTTTACGCTTAGTCCGGCGAAGAGATTTTTACTTTTATTCGCATTCGTAGCGAATCCTTTTACTTATTTTCTATTAAAACGCTTTTATTACTTTTTTTTATTAACTTTACGAAAGCAGCGGTTAAAAAAGTCGATTTAACTTTAACAAAAGCTAAGCTTTAAGCTAAGGCTTTAGCTAAAAAGAGCGGACTTAATTAAACCTTATCTTCGAGTAAAGCTTCGCTATCGTTAGCTTTTATATACTCGGAAAAACTTTATTTTCGAATCTTCGTTATAATTATAAACGAAATTAAGCGCAATCGACTTTAGTATTTTTATGCTTTACACAAAGCGCTAATCGATTCTTTTCGCGATTTTACGATAGACTTTATTATTGAAATACACGCGATTTAAATCGGATAATCACTTTTAATTAAAGACTTATAAATACGTAATACTTTTATTAGCTAAAAAAGAAAAAAAACGATTAAGCGTCTTTTATCCGCGATTAAGGTCGAGATATTATAGCTTTATTATAATTACGCGATTTGTTATATCTTTTATTTTATATACGTTTTTAATAAAAACGGCGAGCTATAATTAATATTAATTAAAGACTTCGTTTTCGATAAAGTAGTTATATAAACGAGACAAACGCTAATCGAAATCAAAATTAACGATAAAAGCGTTGATTTTAAAACTTTTAACGTTATCGTAATTTTAATTGTCTTTTTTTTAAAAAAGTAAATCTTTTCCGTCTTTTTAATAAAAAAGATACGGTTAAAGTGATTAAAAAGAAATATAAGATTACGAAATACAACTTAAGATATTAAAGCTATTATAACTTTATTAAATATACTCGATATCTTTATTATAACAAATGCAATTAAAAAATCGATTAGCACGACGGCTTAGCTTATAGCGATTGCATAGCGCCGGCGAAATGCGCGAACTATTATAATCTTTTCGAAGCCGAGCATTAAAACTGCTTTGCTATCTCGTATAAAAAAGACGATAAATTAATACGGCTTATAAAGAAAGAGCTCACGGCTATCCGACGAGTTAGTATTAAAAATTATAAAAAAAAGCACGTACGTAATAATACTTTATGCTTTACTTTTATAGCTTTTATAAGCAGCGTTATTATTACTATTATTATTAGCAGCAGTACTTTCAATATAAACACTTTAGCATATTTATTACGTTAAATATAAGGTTCGAAAGTAATTGATGTTATAAATATCGATACGGCGAAAGCTTTTGCAACGCGTAAGCGCGTCGCAAGATAAAGAGTAATAGAATACGAACGTATACCCTCGATCTTTATTTTTACTTTTAGCAATTGCTTAAAAGCTTAAAAAAGTTATAAAGTAGTTAAGCAAAAACTTAAAGTTAAGCTTAAAATCTTATTTTTAACGGACGCGGACGCAGATTTAAAAGACGAACTTATTTTTTAATTTACTTAATAAATAATACACCGATACGAACCGGTTACGGTTATATAATATAATTTAGGCTCGATATAAACGTCGGATAAGTTAATATAAGACGCTTTATACTTAATTATTAGATTATACTTTCTTTAGCGTATAAGTATAAAATAAATATAATATACGTGTAAGAATTAATTACTTACTTTAGTATAAAGATATAAATATACTTTGCTTTTAATATTTACTTTTTAATAAACTTATAAAGAACTTCGAAAGATAACTTCGAAGCTGAAAGGCTTCGAGTCTTTATATATATTCGCAAAAGAGTTAGACTTTATATAAAGCAGCGACGATCGGTTTAAAGTAAAAATATACTTCAAATCGACGTTAATAAATATATTATTTTTAACGCTTATAAACAATCGATTATTAATAAAGTCATCGATTACGTTTTATACTTTACTTTTAATTATAAGTGCTTAATAAGAAAAGACTTTAATATATAATACGAGATATTTAAATTAAAAGTTCGGCTCGCTTATTAAAGAAAAGATCTTGCGGATTAATTTATAGCGAGCGGCATAGACTTTATCGGCGTATTAAAAGAACTTATATATTAGTTCGGCTACGTTTTAAACTTTACTTTTTTAAATATACCGTACGCTATTACGGTAATAAAAGAAGACTTGCATAATACTTTAGACTATTAAACTTTAGTTATTACGAATTTAAGAAGAAAGCGCGTGCCAATAGACTAGTTTTATAAGAAAATAATAGATGAAGATATAAATAGATTCGAAGACTTTATATATAATAGCATAAACAATTTTTTTAACTTTTCGAGTTTTTACGACTCCGTATAAATTAAAAGAAGTGCTTTAGCTTCCGTAAAGATCTTTAAAATTGCAATTAAAGCCGTCGGTATACTTTATCGAAACATAAGCAAAACAGCTTTTTAATAGACTTTAGAAGTTAAACGGGCTTACTACGAATATATCGAAGCGCGTTAAAACTTTATCGACCGTGTTTTAACGGACGAAATTAAGCACTTTCGTAACGCTATACGTAAAGCTAAAAAAGATTATTAAATGCAAGTATTAAACGGAGTTGTAAACGATAAAGACTTGTATAAAGTAGTCGGCTAATATAAGCTGATTATTAATTTTAAATCTTTTTTTTTATATATAAAAAAGTTATCGTGCAAGATATTAAAGAAAAAGCAGACTTATTACGACGGATTATACTCGGCCGGTTTAACGCCGAAAACGACTTTTCGGAAAAACTTTAATATAATAATACGAAGCACTTATCGTAAGATTTAACCGTTACTTTCGAAAAAGTAAAATAAAGCATTATAAAAGTAATTAACACTTCGTTAAGTACGGACCGGATTACTATTAAGCTTTTAAAAAAAGTTTAGCAGTATATTCGATATTATATTTACGCTTTACTTAATGCTTGCTTTTAGTATAACTTCTTTTTAATTTATTAAAAACTAGCGGAAGTAGTTATAATGCTTAAAGTAAGCAAAAAAAATAAAACTTCGATGCGCTCGTAGCGCTTTATAGCTTTTCTCTTTTGTATATTTAAAAGCTTAAAGCGTATTATCGTTAAGCGAATTGCTTAAACCTTTTTGACTTTAAGCATTTTAAGCTTTTATTATAGCGAAGCTTTATTTAAGCGATTTGCTATAAACTTTATAGCTTGTTTTACTTACGATATCGAAGTAGCTTTTTTTATAAGCAAGATTATTACGATAATAATATTAAACGTTTAAAAAGCTTTCGACGCTTTGCTTAAGCGTCGGCTTTTTAAGCGCATAAATAAGCAAGGCTAACCTTTTCTTTTTTTAAAGCTTATTCACTCTTTTCTTAACGACCGATAAGTTTAAGTACGCTTCGAAAGTGCAGTTACGGATCGTAGATTCGTTACGACGTAAAATGCGATATACTTTAAAGATTACCGTTATTTTTTGTTTTATATATGCTATACTTTGCGGAACTCTTTAATTAAGATACGATATTGCGATTTAAATACGTTAATAATATTTGCATTTATGAAGCGTTATACTTATTTATATTTAATATTACTTTTTTCATAATAAACATTTAGAATATCTTAGCTTATAAAGCACACCTTTACATTATCTCTTGAATTTAAAAGATCCTTCGATAAGGCTTTTTCTTGCCGTTTAAGCTTGCAAACAACTTCATTTTCTGACGTTTCAGACCTTTTTTATTCTTTTCGAACTGCTTTCGTCTCGGTAGCTCGAAAAATAATAAGTAAGATATTAAACCGCCGCTTTCGAAACAATACTACGGCCGACTTTATTCGATTAAACGAAGCAATAACACTTTATTATAACTTTATTAAACGTCTTCGAAATAAGAAACGAGATATAAACAATTAAGTACTTTCGAAGCTTATTATAAGTGTTAAAGACTAGCTCGACAACTTTAATTACGCTAAAGTAAAAGCGCAAATAAAAGCTTTAAATAAAAAAAAAGCGGATACGCAACGTATTATCTTTTAATACTTCGAAATGAACGATAAATTCGTCGTATCGATCTAAAGTATAGCGAACAAAGCTATTGCTCGTAAAATTGCCGAAAAATCTACGAACTTTATTACTATTGCTTTTTACGTTAAGTCCGGCGGAGAGATTTTTGCTTTTATTCGCATTCGTAGCGAATCTTTTTACTTACTTTTTATCGAAACGCTTTTTTTTTTTTTTTTTTTTAACTTTACGAAAGCAATAGCTAAAAAAGTCGATTTGACTTTAATAAAAGTCAAGCTTTAAGCTAAAGCTTTAGCTAAAAAAAGCGGACTTAATTAAACTTTATCTTCGAGTAAAGCTTCGCTATCGTTAGCTTTTATATACTTAAAAGAACCCGACTTTCGAATCTTTGTTATAATTATAAACGAAGTTAAGCGCAATCGACTTTAGCATCTTTATACTTTGCGCAAAGCGTTGATTAACTTTTTTCGCGATTTTACGATAAACTCTATTATCGAAATACACGCGACTTAAACAAGATACTTTTTGATTAAGAACTTATAAATACGTAATACTTTTATTAATTAAAAAAGAAAAAAAACGGTTAAGCGTTTTTTATCTGCGATTAAAGTCGAAATACTATAGCTTTAATACAATTACGCAGTTTGTTATATCTTTTATTTTATGCACGTTTTTAATAAGAACGGCGAGCTAAAACTAATTAGGCTGCTCCATAGGGCCCCATAGGGCCCCACGGAGTTTTGAGTCCTCCCCACGGGGGAACCCACGGAAGGTACAAAATTTTGCCCCTCCCTATAGGGAAACCCTATAGGGCGTGGGGTTATTCTATAGGGTTTATATACATAAAAATATGCATATGCATAATTACTAATCAGGTTTACTAATCACATTTACTAATCACATTTACTAATCAAAGACTCAGAGTATTAGTCAAATTTACTAGTTACAAAGGCCTAAGGGTTAGTAAAGACTCGTTCTTTAGCTTAAGTCTATTAATTACAAAGAGTTGATAAAGACCCGTCTTTCTGCAGTTACGTAGAATACGTTCAACTCGGTCTTCGCCTTTAGCTCAAGCTTTTGCTTGTAAGCATAGTTTAGATAAATCTCGTTTGACTCAAGTAGCTCTCTTAGCTTTTAGCACTTATTGCTTTACTTAAACTTATTTTCATTCGAGAACTTAAAGGTAAGGCGTTTGTATATTAAGGTGCTATCGATAGTGAAAGGGTATAGCATCAATAGCTTCTTTAAGATGCTTTTAACTTCGGCATGATCGTTATCGAAAAGCTTAAAAGTAAGATCACTTAAGATCAATCGAACCTTAACATCCTTATAAGTAAATTGCTTTCCAATTGCGTTAAAGAAAGAGATAAAGTGGTCGAAGAGATAGAGGACTTGAGCGCTTTCTTTTTAAATAAAAAATCAATTAATGATTATAAAATATAAATATTATTATTAACCTTATTAATACCGTAGTGTTTGATGCCGAACTCGTCGACAAAACTTTTACGACCTTTTTATTCGTAATCGAGGCCGATTAGTCTTAGAAACAAAGCGGTATCCTCTTCGTTATAGCAAATAAACATTGAATTAACAACGCTATTATCAGTATAAACGATTACGAAATCTTTATAGCGACTAAGTATCTCGTTGATTAGCTTGTTGCTATTAGTGTTAAAAAGGTTGACCTCGATTATAGCGTTATAAAAGAAGAGAATCGATATTGCTAAATAAAGAAAATAATTAGCTTAAAGCAAGGAATCAAAAAGCAAAGAATCAAAAGGAAAATAATTACTTAAGTTGAATATGGTTGTAATTAAATGTTAAGGTTGGTTGAGAAGTTGAAGTTGAGTGTTAAGGTTAAGAAATTGAAGTTGAGTGTTAAAGTTGAGGTTAAGAAGTTAAGTGTTAAAGTTGAGGTTAAGAAGTTAAGTGTTAAAGTGATGATAAAAAAAAGAAAAGGAAAAGGAAGAAGAGCGAGTACTTATATAAAAATAAAAGTGTAGCCTAATCGTAATCGAAGCATTGCTTCGATTCATCAAAAGTGAATTATAATATTTGAAACAATAAATCGACGCGGAACAAAGAAAATAACGCGTTTTGAAACAATGAATCGACGCAGAACAAAGAAAATAACGCGTCGCTTAATGATAATCGATGCAATGCTTCGATTTAACAAAAGTGAATTATAATATTTGAAACAATAAATCGACGCGGAACAAAGAAAATAACGCGTCGCTTAATGATAATCGATGCAATGCTTCGATTCAACAAAGGTGAATTACAATATTTAAAACACGAACTCGACGCGGAACAAAAAAGGAACGCTTCGCTCAGTAAATCTGATTAGTAAATCTGATTAGTAAATCTGATTAGTAAATCTGATTAGTAAATCTAATTAGTAAATCTGATTAGTAAATCTGATTAGTAAATGCTGCACGGAAAAAAACCTTGCATGCTGCACGTCCCTTTGCTATACGTGCTTAGCTCGGCTATAGCACGTGCTTTACCGTACGTAATCTGATTAGTAAATCTGATTAGTAAATCTGATTAGTAAATCTGATTAGTAAATCTGATTAGTAAATGCTGCACAGAAAGAATTCACGTACTTAAGGCTGTCATACGTAACTTACGTAAAGCTGCTACACGTAACCTACGTAAAGCTGCTATACGTACCTTACGTAAGGCTGCTATACGTAACCTACGTAAGGCTGCCACACCTAACGTACTTAAAGCTGCTACACGTAAACTACGTAAGGCTGCTATACGTAACTTACGTAAGGCTGCCACACCTAACGTACTTAAGGCTGCCACACGTAACCCACGTAAGGCTGCTATACGTAACCTACGTAAGGCTGCCACACTTAACGTACTTAAAGCTGCTATACGTAACTTACTCGTAAACTATAGTTCACGGGCTATATGGCTTTACGAATAACTTAACTTTACTAAAAAACTTAATAGTTATAAAAAAAATCAGCTCTTTTAAAGTTTAGTAAAAGTAATACTTATGATTAAAGGAATTACGTGCATTAGCTAACTAAAAGGTTTTATAATCAAGTTAAAGGTCCTTTGATTAATATAACATTTTAAGCGAAGCATGCTAACTGACCCGTAAACTATAGTTCACGGGTGAACTCTTCTTTTAACTACTACTACTAGTGTTCTTAGCTAGCTAGCTAAAGTCGATATAAATATATTAATAATAATAAAAAAACTAAAGATATCGATAAAAAAGAATTCAATTAATTATTATAATCAATTGTAAACAAGTAAATACAAAAACTTAATAATACAAAAAAAGCAATTCAGCAAATAAAATCAAAGTCGCTAATTATAAAACCTAGCAAGAGCGATACTCTTTGCAATTAAACGCTTGATTCCAAAAGAAGCTTCTTTTTTTTTATCTTATACTAATCCCGCTTTATCATCTTCTTTTTCTTTTATTCGTTTGCGCTTTAAAGTTGATAATAAATTTGTAATTCGTTCGCTTATAAAAGTATTAGATTTAAGGTCGTTAAACTTATATATAATAATTGACTTACTTTAACTTTAAATAACGATTAAAAGAGTTTTAAGTTTCGAAATATTAAGTTTCGAGGTTTAAGCGGCATTTAAAGTTCTATAAGATAGCGAAGCCGAGTCCGGTATTCTATCAGCTTCCTTTCTACTTATTATCTTTTTATTACTTTGCTTAAAGCTTGATATTTCTTTCGCGTTAAAATAATTTTATCGAGAAATATTATTCGAATCGTTTTGATCGCATAAATTTGCTATCGCTAATATTTAAGTTAGAATTTATATTTAAATAAAAGCGTATATTATATAATATCGTACTTCGTTGCACTTTATTTTTGTGATTTATATAGCGTTCAAAGCTAATCGATTCGTTCGTACCGTTCGAATCTGAATTTTTTGAATCGTTTTCGTTTTTTATATTATTAAGAACGTTTTAATCTATATTATCTTAAGTTTGCTTATCGAAAAGTAAATCCGTAACTACTTTCGATTGATTTACTTTGCTTGGTTTTCTTTATAAAGAATATAATCGATTTGCTACGACTTTGCTTTGAGAAGCGGAAGAATGCGCTTTATATAATCTTATATGATAGTTAATAAATCGATTAGTAAATCGATTAGTAAATCGATAAAAAGTAAAAATATCGCAAGTAAATTAACTTACTTTTTAAATGCCTTTTGTAATTTAAAGACTTTCCGTACCGTAGCTATCGCATTTTAAACGAAACATCTTTATTAATATCTTAAAACTTATTTAAGTTCTCTTTTATTTAATATAATTAATAAATATTTATAAAATCAATATTATTTAAACTTACGTGATTCTCGCATTTTAGCTTTCAATATTATTAACTTAGCTTTTCGTTGCTTAAAACTTATTATTCGAAAGTCTTGATCGATCGCAAGATTATCGCAAGCAAAGATATATTCAAAACAAAATAAGCTTTGAAATTAACGATTTTGCTATTTTTAAAACTTTTATACTTCTTATTCGAATTCTTTTTTAAGCTGATCTTTATTTAAATCATTATAATTTATTAAAATCAATTCGAATAAGTGCCGAGCTTTATTTAAGCGAGTATTATACATCTTGAAATATAAAGCAATTATTTCTTTTGCGATTGTTAATAACGATAAATTACCGCGACGATAATCGCAAATATCTTTTATAATATTAAATACTTTTTTTACGCAAACATTAGTTAAAGAGATATATAAAAAATCTCTAGCTATTTAAGCTAGATCAAGGTACCGAAGCTTAAGGTTTCGCCAAGAAGTCAAAATCTCTCGTCCGTCGACCGTTAAACTTAATTAATAAAAATTAATAAAATTAAGATTTTAAATTAAAATTTTAAACTTACGAGCTAAAAGATAATCATGCATTTCCGACGACTCGTAATCTGTATCTTCGAAAGAAGCTTGTAAAAAAGAACTTAGCATTAATCTGCCGCGGAATAATAAAGCGGCTATCGGTTAACGATCGATTGCTTTAATATTATTAATACGTTGAGCTATAGATATTAAAGACTTATAATATTCGTTAAAAAGCCTTTCGAATCTCGCTCGATATATTATAAACTAATCTTTACTTTCGTAAAGCTAAGAAAAATTTAAGTCGAAAGTCTTTAACTTAATAGCAAGATATAAGATTATCGCGAAAGCAAAAATATTTTTTAATAGCCTTTGCGTTTTTTTATAATACTTATTTAATTTCTCGATAGCATTGATAACGCCTTCTTTTAATTGCAAGATCTATTTAAAATCATTGCGATCTTCTTCCGAAATCTTTATATATTTAAACTTTAATCGTGCTTATGCTTTATTTAAACGTTCGAATATTTCATCGAATATTAAAAATCCGTATTAAATAGTAAAACTAAGCTCTTTACTTAAGTGCATAATTAAAAAGTGAAACGGTCGAAAGATATCGATTAACTATAAGATTTGCTTTTATTAAGTATTAAATAATTTAAAAATACTTATCTTATCGATCTTTATATAATATCTTTAAATAACATTTTTAAAAGTTATAAATCGATTAAGCATATAAAATATAGAATCTTATCTTGTAACAACATTTAAAACAAGCTTTAAGCTTTTCGTTAAAAGATGCTTTAAATCGTTGATAAAAGCTTTCATCGTTTTATTAAATCGCGATTTTCGAAGTTAGCTAGCCGTAACACACTTAATAAACTTTCGAACTTAAATACGTTGATTAATGATTAATAAATATAATTAATAAATATTTTTAAAAAAAAAAAAAACTTATAATCGCAAGTATATATGCAATCTTTCGTTTATCGCGTCTTCTTGCTCTTTTTAACTCGTTTATATCAAAATCTTCTTTTTAATGCTTTTTTAAGCTTTCGTTCGTTAGCGATAATCGCGGTCCGAGCAACGCTTTAAAAAATAATTGCAAGACGTAAGCTATATACGAAACGTATAAAATCTCTTAGCTTATAAAAAGCTTTTTCTTAAACGCATTTTCGACGTATTTAAGCAATTCTTTTATTATTATATTATTCGAAGATGCGTTATCCGTTGTAATCGCGATTATCTTTTCTATTAAGCTTAATTTAATAAAGCGTTCGTAAATAATTCTTATTAATTCTTCTCTTGTATAATTGAACTTAACGTATATAAATCTAAGCATAAGCTGAATCATATGTTAATCTTTTGTAATTGCAGTTTCGATTATGCATATAAAAGAATAGCGCTTAATGCTAGATTAATAGTCTAGTGAAATACTAAGTTTTTAATTAGCTAGTAAATTATCTAATAGATAGCGATCAATTTCTAAAATCTTATCGTCGAAGTCTCGCTTAATAGTTGAAGCACTAAAGAGCTTAAGATATAAGTTTTGTAATTCGCAAAGAGATTTCTAATTCGAGTTATTAATTATTCGAAATAAGCTTTGCGTAAATAATATAACATTTAAAACACTTTTTCGAAATGCTGATTTTAAGTCTTGATGCGAAAGCGTTCTTTATAATAGATATGTCTATTAAATATTAGTTTTATTATTTATTAATTAGATTTACTAATCCGATTTATTAATCAGATTTATTAATCAGATTTATTAATTAGATTTACTAATTAAATTTACTAATTCGATTTATTAATCAGATTTACTAATTAGATTTACTAGATTTATTAACCGAATTTATAAATAAAATCAAACGTATTAAATTGCGTTAAAGAGATTTAGATTTTAATTAAGTTTGCCGAAGCTTTTGTTTTAACTTACTTACGACGCGTTTGCAAACATCCGTTTTCTGATGATCGGCTAATGCTTTCGTTTTAAAAGCTTTTAGCTTCGGATGCTTTAAAGCTCGGTCGTACTTTTTATAATATACTACAAGCTCTCTTATTGATTTCTTAGCTGCTTGAACGAATCCAATCTATATAAAAGAAGTTTTCTTTTTATTTTAATCGATTCGCAAAAGATTTTGATTAGCCTTTTATTATTAAGAATACTATAAGGTCTATGACTATTAAGTATTAAAAGTCTTAACCTCTTTAACGTTTTAAATATAATATTGATTAGAACATTTAATAGTTGCTAATAGTACTGGGCTAAAGAAACTAGTTATAAAGCTTTCGAACTCTTGACTTTGAAATAGATCGGTATCTTCGTAAGTAGTTAAAGTAATTTAAGATGAAAACGAATCAATAGCTTAAGAAGACATGTTTAGATTTTAGCGAATTTGCTATTAAACTATTGATTTGAACTTATATATCAACGTCTTATATACTTGAATATTATATAACATCATTTTATGATTTAAATATATTTTATTAAGTTAGTTTATTTTTAAAAAAGGTTTTGCTTACGCTTAATTCTTTTTAAGCAGCATTCTTGCGAGCGTTAAGTTTTAATTAGCGGTTTTTTTTTTTATCTTTTCATTTCTTTTTATTTCCTTTTTATTAAAGCTTAATTATAATTATATCTTTTAATACTTTTAAGCTTTTTTTACTTAAGTTGATTATTACGAACAACCTTCTTATATATAGACCTTAATATCGGTATATCTATATCGACTTTAGCTAGTTAATAGTATTTAAAGGAGTTCACGGGCCACTTAATATGCTTCGCTTAGCATATTATACTAGTCAAAAGACCTTTAACTTAACTAGTAAACTTATTAGTTAGCTAATGCGCGTGATTTCTTTTAATCATATAAAAGGAATTAGCTCTTTTGAATTTTAAAGAGCAATTAGAATTCAGATACTTTTACAAACGAGTGTTTTGCAATTGCAAGTACTTTAATGACCGTTACGAAGTTACGAATATATTTTTTAATCGCTTAAAAGGAATCTAACACTTAGTTTTTTTCAACTTTTATTTTCGATAATTATTAATTTCAAATTCAAATAATGATTTTATAATCTTCTTAAGCTTTATATGATCCTTTCGCTTTTTTATAAATTCTTTAAATAATCGCTTAAGGTCGTTATAACAAGTACTTACTTAAATTTATTAAAGTTTAATTAGTATATAAAGATAAGGTGCTTATAGAAATCTTAATTTAAATATAATCTTTGCAGCTTTCTTTTCGGCTGCTGCTATACGGTAAATAAAATTAATATAATCTAATAAATTTTAAAAATAAAAGCATTTAATTAAAAATTTATTATATAAAACGATAAAACACTTTATAATCGTATTAGCTTATAATTATATCTATAAGCTCGAATATCTATTATAGCTAAAAAATAGATAAAAGAAATTCATATTTTAACGGACGCTTGCCGATTTATTTGTAAGTGCCGTTTTATTATTTATATATTAATCAAGTTATTAATTTATTAAGGATTGCAAACCAATTAAACTCGATCTTTATCGAAGTAGATAATGAAATTTATTATTCTTTTTCTATTAAACGAACGAACGGTCGAAACGCTCGGTATGCAATAGAAATGCTAGACGAAGAAAGGCGTAATCGTAGTTAGTTAGTTAGAATAAACGAATATCGAGTTAAGCGGTTTTTAAATAACGGCTATAAAATTAAGCTATTTATTAAATGGATTAGTAAAAACGAATATAACGACGGATATTATAAAATTAATATTATTAACGAGCAAAAGACTTTTTATATACAAAAGGGAGGTATCGCAAGAAAGGAAGGTAATAAATTCGATAGCTTGCGAAAGCCTTTTGAATTTCATTATTATAAATTAATAGATGAGTTTATATAGATAGTTTTAAAATCGTTATTATATTAAATAAAATATATATATAATTAACTTTAAATATAATTTATAAATTTAAATATTAAAATAATTTATTAATATATTTATATCGATTTTAAATATAGCAAGTCGGTCAATTCTTTTGATTCAAAACTTCAAGATATGACGACCTTAAGCGATTACTTAAAAGAACTTACGAAAGCGCGAGGGTTTATATAAGAGCTTAAAAGAATCTTAAAGTAATGATTTAAAATCAATAATTATCGAGTGTAAAGGTCGAAAGTAGCTAAGGTCTATATACACGAAGGTAGAAGCGCTAAAGACTCGTAAACTATAGTTTATAGGTTAAAAGCGAAGAATAAGAGAATACGAAGAATACGAAAGAAAAAATGAAGGAAGTAGCTTAGCGCATATAAGGTGCGTCCAAAAGACTTAGCGTATCGTTACACAAGAAACCGACGATTAGTAAATGTGATTAGTAAATATGATTAGTAAATATAATTAGTAAATATGATTAGTAAATATAATTAGTAAATATGATTAATAAATATAATTAATAAATATGATTAGTAAATATGATAAGTAAATATAATTAATAAGTATTATTAATAAATATAATTAATAAATAAGATAAATAGAAGTATTTTTGTAGAATATAAAATTTGTAATTAATCGTGAATTCTATTTTATATAAACTTAAGCATTGAGTTTAGGAATGATCTTAATTCCGTATCGCTATCTTTAACGCCGTAAAATAACTCCGGAGCTAGCTCGTCTTTTTTCTAAATCAATTGCATAACGCGTTGAAATAAAATAAGATCGTAATCAGCTTTTTTAAATTCAGCATTCTTTTCGAATCTTTTTATATTCTATTAAGCGGCTAGACTCGGCAATTCGTATTCAATCTTATCGGTATTTGCTTTAATTTTAGCTCGCTAATACTTCTTTTTATTAAAGGAAAAGTAGACGTAAAAAAGCTTGATTAGATAAAGATTAAAAGTTATAATATTAGTTTAGTTGATTAAAAGCATAATAAAATGAATTCTTATTTAATTCGTTTTAAAACCGTACTTGCTAAGTCTTAAGCTATCAATTCAAAGAAAGCTTCTTTACTTTTTAAATTAATAGCTCGGCACTTCTTTATTAAAGACCGCGCTACACTTTGCTAATAGCGACGAAATTGCTAAACGGTTATTATATAACGTGACTTTATATTATTAGCAAAATATAAATATTTAAATGAAATAAATGCTTACTTATGCGTGCTGACGTGCTAATTGCCGAGTGACTTTTTTTATCTTTTTATCGGTAATCGAAACGTATCTATCGCGAGGTATATTACTATTTTCTTTTTCGTCTTTTCGTAAATTAAATTCTTTATAAACCTTTTCGTTTAAATTAAATGCTGTATCAACTTAATCGCTATTTGAGTATTTTCTATTATTGAATCTAGTTGTAAAAGAAGCGGCTTGCATAGCAAGATTATCTGCGTAGATGCTTCGATTCTTTTTAAAATCGATTAATAAATTGCTTAATAAATTAAAGAAAAGAAAAAGTACCGTTTATCTATAAGATTCTTTCGCATTTCGGCTTATCGAGTTTTCCTTTTAACTTTTAATGCTTAAGAATATTTTAAAGTTTGTTTTTAAATTGCAAAAAGCTGATTAGCGGCCGCTTGATTTCGTCTTTTAACTTTTCGAAGCTTATTTGCTTGAGGATCTTGTTTCAGCTTTACTGTACGAGCATTAGCCTTTATCGTATAAAGATTGATTGATAATTAGCTTTTCTTTAGCTTTCTTTTTTAAGAAAAATTAATAAATTAATAAAAGTTAGAATACTACGTAAAAAAGATATTTACTTTGCGCTTGCTAAGGTTTTTTAGCACCGGATTGCTTGCCGCTACGATTGCCGTCGTATCGGCCGCATTTTAAGAAAGACGTTTTTAATTAATAAATAGATTAATAAATAAGAAAATGATTTTTATTATAGATTTTTTAATCTTTTTTATTAAATCAAGCTGATTTGTATTTGCAATGATACTTTCTATCGAATCATGCTGATAAGCGGCTATATTGAATAGTATTATAAAGAAGTTAAACGTTAAGAGTAATTGTTTAAAGTAAAATCAAAAGTAATAAAATAAAAGTGTTAAGATTAAAAGTGAACTCGTATATTTTATTTTTAAAACATTTTAGCGCGGCCGCTAGTGAATTCACGAAGTGATAAGGCAGCCGCAGCTAAGATAAAGCGGCCGCAGCTAAGATAAAGCGGCCGCCTCGCGTAATTTTTACTTTATAAAGTAAAGTCTGATTCCTTTTTATTATTACTTAATAATCAATTACAATTATCGCTTTCTTATTTGCTACGCTTTTGAATACAACGCTATTTATTACTTTATAAGGTCGTCCTTTTCTTATTTAAAATTATCAACTTATTAATCGTAAACTAGATTATCGCGATCAAGTCTTTTTATTAATACTTTTAAATAGCTTTTTTACTAAACGAACCTTTGCTTTCGGACCGACTTCTTTTTACCGATATACTAAGCATTACGGCTAAAAGAGATGACGCAAGTTAAGATAAGTTAATTAATAAAGCAATTAAGAATCAAGCGATTGAAAGTTAAGCGGTTAAAGGTTAAGCGGCTAAGGGTCAGGCGGCTGAAGGTTAAGCGGTTAAAGGTCAAGCAGATAAGGACGAAGCATAAGAAAGTGAAGCAGATATAATACGCGGCGAAAGCGTAAAAAAAGAAAACTTAAATTTGCAAAGTGAACAAAGTAAGTTTATATTTAATTAATCGGAGTATTATTAATACTTTTTCAGTTATTTTGCTTAACGCAAATCCTTATCTTTAGTCTAGCAAAGCTCAATTAGCTACGGATGCGCTAGACCTTACTTTTGCTAAGCGCCGCGCTATTACAACTCGATAGCTATCCGGTTAGTATTTGATTAGTAAATTGATTAATAAATCAATTGCAAATAGCTAATAAGCATTTATAAAAATTCTTAACCTTACTTTTGCTAAGCGCCGCGCTATTACAATTCGATAGCTATCCGGTTAATATTTAATTAGTAAATTGATTAGTAAATCAATTGCAAATAGCTAATAAGCATTTATAGAAATTCTTAAAACCTCGCGCGGTATTGCAAGTTTATAATAAAGAACCGATTTATCTTCGTCTTTTTTTCGCCGAATTTTTTAAAGTCAAGCTAGTAAGTATTAATTACTTTATTAATTAATAATTGCTAATTTTTATTATTTTAAATAACGCTTTTTAAATACTAACAAATTCTCGCGCAAATACAAACTAGCACTTATTATCTTTTAGACTTCGATCCGGTAATGTTTTTGACTTATAATTAGTAAATATTTATTAATTAAATTTTTCTTTAGCAAACGCAATTAGATTTACTCCGGTTATTTAATCCGAAATGAATAAAAGCATCGTTCTTAATAATACTAGCATAAGTACTAACAGCTTTCAGTAAGTTTAATCTTTTTAAACTTTTTTCTTTCGTTCGCTAATTGTTTTAGAACTGCTTTAAAAGCAATATAATAATCGACGAGTTAAGCGAATGCATTAGCTCAGCTTTAAAACGAAGATCCGTTTTACGACTTAAGTGTTAAAAACAATTCTTTTGTAGCTGCTAAACCTTCTTTTGCTTTTATTAGCAATCGCATTAAAAAAGCTTTCGCGCAAAAAGCTTTTAAAAAGTCTTTTACTATCTCGGGCTTAACTATAGCTATAAAAACCGCGACGAAGACGATGCTTTATAATGATACAAATGAAGAAGAGCAAAACGATAATAAAGAAAACTCAAATGAAAATGATATTCTTCTCTTTTAATATAAAAGAGCTAAAAAATCACTTTCGACGGCTAAAGCTGCTCGCTCCGTTCTATTAGCTAGCAAATCACTTTCGGCAATTAAAACTTCTTTTCGTTAAAAATCTAAAAAAGGCAAGTATTTTAAGAAGTTTGTAATTGTTACGAAAAAAAGAGGTTTAAGCTAACGAAAGCGCCGTCGCTATAAGCTAAGAAGTAAATTTAATTAATTAATAAATTGATTTTCAAGTATAATTATTAATTTATATAGCTATTGCGTTAAGAAAGATCCGACGATATTAAAAAGGCATCGAGCTTCTTATCAAAAAGACTCTTTTTTAGCGTCTTGTTCGAGAGATCACTTACGATTTTAAACAAGATTTTAAATTTTAAAGCGGTGCTTTAAAATGTTTATAAGAAGCTTTAAAAGCATTCTTCGTAAAAGAGTTTAAAAGTAAGTACTTATATATTTATTTATTAATCGATTTACTAATCGATATATTAATCGATTTACTAATCACTTTTAATAACGAACTTATGTGCTATTTACGTTAAACGAGTAACGATTTAAAACAAAGATATAGCGTTAGTTAAAAAATTGCGGGAAATCATAATTAAAAGTTTTGTTTAGTAATTTTAATTTATTATAATGTAATGCAATGTAATTATAAAGTATAACATATGTGATTAATAAATATAATAAATAAATATAATAATTAAGTAAAATTAATAAATATTCGTAAATTTGTTTTATTTTTAACGGCTTTATATATATTATTTTTAGCTGTCTTACTTTAAACCTATAAGGTTTCCTTATCTTCCGTAAAGAATTTGACTTAAAAAAATCCTTTTTATAAGGTTTAAAAAAAAAAGTCCTTCATCGGCCAAGACCTTATAGGGGGAATGGGGAGGAAAACCCTATGGGGCCCCCACCCTATGGAGCAGCCTAAAACTAATATTAATTAAAGACTTCGTTTTCGATAAAGTAGTCGCACAAACGGGATAAACGCTAGTCGAAATTAAAATCGGCGATAAAAGCGTCGATTTTAAAGCTTTTAACGTTACCGTAATTTTAATCGTTTCTTTTTTAAAAAAGTAAAGCTTTTTTGTTTTTTTAATATAAAAGACACGGTTAAATTAATTAAAAAGAAATATAAGATTACGAAACACGATTTAAGATATTAAAGTTATTGCAACTTTATTAAGTATACTCGATACTTTCGCTGCAGCAAATACAGCTAAAAAATCGATTAGCACGACGGCTTAGCTTATAGCGATTGTATAGCGCCGGCGAAGTACGCGAACTGTTATAATCTTTTCGAAGCCGAGTATTAAAACTGCTTTGCTATCTCGTATAAAAAAGATAACAAATTAATACGACTTATAAAAAAAAGCTTCGCGGTTATCCGACGAGTTAGTATTAAGAGTTATAAAAAAAAGCACGCACGTAATAATACTTTATGCTTTACTTTCGCAGCTTTTATAAGCAGCGTTATTATTATTATTATTACTAGCAGCAGTACTTTTAGCATAAATACTTCGATATATTTATTGCGTTAAATATAAAGCTCGGAAGCAATTGATATTATAAACATCGATACGCCGAAAGCTTTTATAACGCGCAAGCGCGTCGCAAGATAAAAAGTAATAGAATACGAACGTATAACTCCGATCTTTATCTTTACTTTTAATCGTCGGCTCGCTTAAGTAGGCTTCCTTTTATTCTTTCAGTCTTAGTCGGCATAAGCGATTGCGGATCGGAAGCGAATGCGGATTTTTCTTTTATTGCTAGTTATTGTATACAAAATACAACTTAAAACATTACTTTTTAATTCGTAATCGTATAATTCAATTGTATTTCATTAATTATAAGCCGAAAACGTATTTATATACCGATAAATTGATATTTTAAATCGATGAAAAGCTTGCTATTAAGTAGCAAGCTAAATTTTTTTTTAAATCTGATGCAAAATAATAATGAATCACCGATAAAATTTAAAATAAAAATGCTGAATATCGTAAAGGAATCGATTTACGTAAAGCTAAGCGCGAGCGTAAAAAGATTATACGAAAACGCTGCAAGTTTAATTATTAAAAACGACGATTTAATACTCATTCTAATTCTCGATTCGGAAGAGATTTAGTAGATGCAACAACTTCTTAAACGTCAAATTTTGCGGCTTTATAAAAAAAGTATTCTTCGACCAACTCTTTCTCAACTTGAACTTTTTCTCGGTGATAATGATCTAATAATTATAACCGATACTATTAAAGACCTTTTTTTAAAGCAAAATATTATTTCTTTTCTTAATATTAATATCGATAGCGATAGCTTTAATTTTGATAATAGTAGAGATTCAAACGATTCGTTGCGTAAGGTAAAAGACGAATCAAATTCTAATGAAAATAGTGATCGATAGTTAAATGTTTCATCGGATGATACGATTTTAGATATTTCGAAAGACGATATAATAGACAATTAATTATTCATGTAAATATTTTTTAATTGTAATAATAAATGCTATAGTATTAAAGAATTTCTAATATATTCGAAAAAATCCGCATTCGCTTCCGATCCGCAATCGCTTATGCCGACTAAGACTTAAAGGATGAAAGGAGGCCTACTTAAGCGAGCCGACGATTAATAGTCGCTTGAAAGCTTAAAGAAGTTATAAAGTAGTTAAATAAAAACTTAAAGTCAAGTTTAAGATCTTACTTTTAGCGGACGCAAACGCGGACTCGAAAGACGAATTTATTTTTTAATTTACTTAATAAGTAATATACTAATACGAACCGGCTACGGCTATACGACAGTAGAAGGCGACCCGTGGACGTTAAACGAATACTACTACTACTACTACTACGGCTATACGACACGGTTTAAACTTAATATACACGTCGGATAAGCTAATATAAAACGCTTTATACTTAATTACTACTTAGGGGCGCAACCCCTAGGTGTAGCAACCGAGTGCACTCGGTTGCAACACTTTACTTACACTTTACTTACACCTTACTTACACTTTAACGTTTTAGTATAGCAACCGAGTGCACTCGGTTGTAAATCGAATACTCGGTGTATACTCGGTTGTAGTTCGGATAACTCTAAAAACGTGTATTCGATTTACAACCGAGTGCACTTAGTTGCTACACCGAGTACTCGATTTATAACCGAGTGCACTTGGTTGCTAGACCGAGTACTCGATTTACAACCGAGTGCACTCGGTTGCTACACTTTATAATTCGATTATTACACTTAATTAAATTACTATTAACTTTATTAATTAGTATTATTAAAACCTTATTAACACCTTACTAACACTTTATTAATTTTAACTTTATTATTATTTATACTACTACTACTACTACTACTCCAGTATCACCACCAGTATCGCCACCAGTATCGCTACTAGTATCGCTACCAGTATCGCCACCAGCGCTGCCACCAGTATTGCCTTGCCACCAGTATCGCCTCCAGTATTGCCTTGCCACCAGTATCGCCTCCAGTATCGCCACCAGTATTGCCTTGCCTCCAGTATTGCCTTGCCACCAGTATTGCCTTACTACCAGTATCGCCACCAGTATCGCTACTAGTATTGCCTTGCCTTTAGTATCGCTTCCAGCAAATAGTAGCGGCGGTAAGGTAATGGCGGCGGTGAGGTCGTGGCAGTAGTAAGGTAATAGCGGCGGTGAGGTCGTAGCAGTAGTAAGGTAATAGCGGCGGTGAGGTCGTAGCAGTAGTGAAGTAGTGGCGGCGGTGAGGTCGTGGCAGTAGTAAAGTAGTGGCGGCGGTGAGGTAATAAAAGTAAGTGAGGTAGTAGCGGCGGTGAGGTAGTGGCGGCGGTAAAGTAGTAGCGACGGTGAGGTCGTGGCAGTAGTGAGGTAGTGGCGGCGGTGAGGTCGTGGCAGTAGTGAGGTAGTGGCGGCGGTGAGGTAGTAGCGGCGGTAAGGTAGTAGCGGCGGTGAGGTAGTAGCGGCGGTGAGGTAATAAGAGAAGCAAAGAGAAGTACGAGAAATATACAAGTTAAAAGTATAAGCTAGTAATAATGATGACGTAGAGTATTTTTTGCTTTTAGCACTTGCTTTTATTTATTACGATAAAGTTGATATTAAGTGTAAAGGTTGATATTAAAGTGTAAAGATTAATATTAGAGTTTAAAGGTTGATATTAAAGTGTAAAGATAAAAATTAGAGTTTAAAGGTTGATATTAAGGTGTAAAGATTAATATTGGAGTTGAAAGGTTGATTTAAATAATAATATATTAAAAAACTCGTCAACCTTAAGATCAACCTTAATATACACCGATTATAATCGGTGTATAATCGGTTGATTGGTGTTAACTCGGTGTTCACTCGGTGTGCACACGGTTGCTAAACGTAGGGGGTGCGCCCGTAAGTAGATCATATTCTCTTTAGCGCATAAGCATAAGATAGACGTAATATGCGTGCAAGAATTAATTATATACTTTAATATAAAGATATAGATATACTTCGCTTTTAATATCTATTTTTTAATAGATTTATAAAGAACTTCGAAAGATAATTTCGAAGCCCAAAGGCTTCGAGTCTTTATATACATTCGCAAAAGAGCTAAACTTTATATAAAGCAACGACGACCGGTTTAAAATAAAAATATACTTTAGATCGACGTTAATAAATATATTATTTTTAACGCTTATAAACAACCGATTATTAATAAGGTTATCAATTACGTTTTACACTTTACTTTTAATTACAAATGCTTAATAAAAAAAAATTTTAATATGCAATACGAAATGTTCGAATTAAAAATTAAGATCGCTTATTAAAGAAAAGATCTTGCGGATTAGTTTATAACGAGCGGCATAAACTTTATCGGCGTACTAAAAGAACTTATACATTAGCTCGGCTACGTTTTAGATCTTACTTTCTTAAATATATCGTACGCTATTACAATAGTAAGAAAAGACTTGCATAGCACTTTAAATCACTAGACTTTAGTTATTACGATCCCGGGACAAAAGCGCGTGCCGGTAGACTAGTTTTATAAGAAAATAGCGAATAAAGATATAAACAAGTTCGGAGACTTTATACGCAATAGCATAGATACTTTTTCGGACCTTTCGAGTTTTTATAACTCCGTATAAATTAAACGAAATGCTTTAGCTTTTACGAAAGTTTTTGAAAACGCAATTAAAGCCGTTAGTATACTTTATCGAGATATAAGCAAAACAACTTTTTAATAGACTTCGGAAGTTGAATAAGCTTATTACGAACATATCGAAGCGCGTTAAAACTTTACCGATCGTATTTTAACGGATAAGACTAAGCACTTTCGTAACGCTATACGTAAAGCTAAAAAAGATTATTAAATGTAAATATTAAACGGAGTTGCAAACGATAAAGATTTATATAAAATAATCGGCTAGCACAAGCTGACTATTAACTTTAAATCCTTTTCTTTTGTATACGAAAAAGTCACCGTATAAGATATTAAAGAAAAAGCAGATTTATTACGACGGATTATACTCGGCCGGTTTAACGCCGAAGATAACCTTTCGGAAGAACTTTAATACGACGGTACGAAGCACTTGTTATAAAACTTAACCGTTTCTTTTAAAGAAGTAAAACAAAGCATTATAAAAGTAACTAGCACTTCGCTAAGTACGAACCGAATTATTATTAAGCTTTTAAAAAAGGTTTAGCAGCATATTCGTTATTACATTTACGCTTTGCTTAATGCTTGCTTTCGGCATAACTTCTTTTTTACTTATTAGAGTAGTAGTAGTAGTAGTAGTATTCGTTTAACGTCCACGGGTCGCTTTTTACAGCGAGTCTTGTGACCTCTTTAAAAGTATACAGACGTGCAGCTAGTTTTTATATACATAAGACCACAAGACGTATATAGCGTAAGAGCAGATCTCGAAAGAATAGTATAAGTACAACGGTGTTTCTTCTTGTTAAAACGGTGTGTAAAGAATATATTAAGCAAGCATATAAGCGAGTTTTATAAGAGATTAAAGTCAATGTCGTTTGCCGAAGCGGATTACGCGAGTAGCTGAGTTTATGATAAAGCACTTAAGCTCGTTTAATATAAAAAAAAAGAAATAAAAAAGAAAGAAAAACTATTAAAAATAAATTAATAGCTAAATAAGTATAAGCCTTCGTAGTAGTGCTTCGATGTGCAAGATCGACTCGCTATTAGTACCGAAGGCAGATTTTAAAGTAAAACTCCGTAACTTTTAAAAGACTATAAAAGTCAATTAGCGAAGCTTTAAAAAAGCGTATATAAGCCGTCGCTTCTCGCGAAGTAGAAAGCGGAGTGAATGGTCGTGTCTTTTTAAGCTATCGATTAAAAAAGCGTTAAGCCTTTTTATAAAAAGCAATATATATCGAAGACTTGTCTTTCCGGTAAAAGCAAATGGTTTTCGCGTCTTCGTAGCGATACTTCCGGTGATATTACGCAAAGTCTTTGTGTTAAGTTCGTAACGCGAGTAATTTATATAATACGTATTTAAGCAAATATAGTTCTAGCGAAGCTTTATTTGCGTACTCGAGACTTTAATCGCGATATTAAGTAAAGAGCTTCGCTTTGCTCGCTTTTTACTATTTATCTCGTGCTTAATCGATTAGAGTTTTAATAATAAACTTAATCTCGAACGCCGTAAGCTCGAAAGTGAGTTTTAATATAAGCTTAAGCTTTGCTTTTTCGTCGGCGAGCCGATCCGCCGTTTCGTTGCCGGTAATGCCGATATATTTCGAAGCTTATTTAACGCTGACTTTTAATTGTTTTATCACTTTTTAAATACGCAAAAACGCTTATTAAAAAGTAATCGAAGCAGTGCTTTGTATGTATTAGATTACGGACGTACTGTTTATATATAACTATATGCGGTAATAAGTAAGGTTTAATAAAAGCCGAATCGCGTGCTCGAGCGCCTTTTAAGCTTTTATTGCTTTCGCGTTAAAGACGTATAACAAGTTATTAATAACTCTTTTGCTTATAGCAATTCTTTTTTATCTTTAATAAATAACGTATCCGTACTCGACGTATTTATGCTTATCTTTATATTGCTTTAAGCCGTTTAAGAAAAAAGTGATGTTTCGGTCGATAAGTTAAGCTTATTATTTTTTAAAGTCTTTAACGGCTTGCTCTTTCTTAACGCTTTAAGTAAGGTCCGTACGACATTTAATTAAAAAGTAAAAGTAAGCTAGCTTTAATCGTAAGTAAGAAAGGAACATAGCCTTTAGTTTTTAAAGTTTTGTTTTAATCCGCTATCGAAAGCTTACGGCAAGACTTTTAATGATTATAAGAAAAAGGATACGCTTTACTATCGAGTAAGCTTAATTTATTATTCGTAGCCGTAATGCTTATCGCACTTTAATCTTTTTAAGTGCTATTTTCTCGAAAAAAAGTCCGGCGTCTTTTAAAAGAGTAATAATTAAAGCCGTGCGCTAAATAAAAAAGACCTTTTTCGCTACGTAAGCAATGATCTTATTAATCGTGTCGATGTGTCTTTTTAAGCTCGCGCTAACTTCTTTATTTAAATTATCTTTAATCAAGTCACAAGTGTTATAAAAGCTTCGTTCGTCTTTCGTATTAAGTTTCGATACTGTATAAAATCGATAGCAATACACAAGTAATCATTGCTTTACGTAACGCGTAAGCGGAAAGACCGTCCGCTATGCGAGCGAAGCTTTTAATATAGAATGCTATTCGTCGTGCTTTTTTAACTCTTTCGGATAAGTAGCGTTTAAAAGTCATTTTCCGATCGAATTATACTTTAAGTTATCGTAGCTTCGAGATAGCTTTTATCGTCGAAAGCTGCGCTTAAAAGCTTAAAGTGATATCGGTCTTATTTAATTGTAAGATGATTATATTTAAAGCAAAATCGCCGTTCTTATAAAAAAAGTGAATTATTTTTATCTTTTTTAAAGCGAAGAAGATTTGATTTTTTACTTCGTAAGTTGAAATGTTTTAAATATCTGTCGCGAAGAAAGTAACGTTAAATATAAGTAAGTGTAACGCTTTATATATATAGATGTTATTAGCGTATTTAAATCGCAATGTCGTATCTTAATTAAAAAGTTCCGCAAAATATAATATATATAAAACGAAAGATAGCGGTGATCTTTAAAGTATACCGCATTTTACGTCGTATTAGTCCGTGATTGCACTTTCGAAGCGCACTTTCGTAGCTTCGAGATAGCTTTTATCGTCGAAAGCTGCGCTTAAAAGCTTAAAGTGATATCGGTCTTATTTAATTGTAAGATGATTATATTTAAAGCAAAATCGCCGTTCTTATAAAAAAAGTGAATTATTTTTATCTTTTTTAAAGCGAAGAAGATTTGATTTTTTACTTCGTAAGTTGAAATGTTTTAAATATCTGTCGCGAAGAAAGTAACGTTAAATATAAGTAAGTGTAACGCTTTATATATATAGATGTTATTAGCGTATTTAAATCGCAATGTCGTATCTTAATTAAAAAGTTCCGCAAAATATAATATATATAAAACGAAAGATAGCGGTGATCTTTAAAGTATACCGCATTTTACGTCGTATTAGTCCGTGATTGCACTTTCGAAGCGCACTTAAACTTGTCGGTCGTTAAAAAAAGAGTAAATAAGTTTTAAGAAAAAAAAAGGCTAGCTTTGCTTATTTATGCGCTTAAGAAGCTAGCGCTTAAGCAAAGCGTCGAAAGCTTTTTAGACGTCTAGTATTATTATCGTAACAATCTTATTTATTAAGAAAGTTGCTTTAATATCGTAGATAAAGCAAGCTACGAGATCTATAGCCGATCGCTTAAGTAAAGCTCCGTCGTATTAAAAGCTTAGAATACTTGAAATCAAAGAGGTTTAAGCAATTCTCTTAGCGATAATACGTTTTAAACTTTTAAATATATAAGAAAGAAAGGTTATTAAGCGTTATAAGCGTACCGAGGTTTTGTTTTTCTTGCTTACTTTAAGCATTATAGCTACTTCCGCTAGTTTCTAGTAAGTAAAGAAAAAGCTGTGCCGGAAGCAAGCGTTAAGCAAAGCGTAAATATAATATTGAATATATTATTAAACTTTTTTTAAAAGCTTAATAATAATCCGGTCCGTACTTAACGAAGTGCTAGTTACTTTTATAATGCTCTGTTTTACCTTTTTAAAAAAGACGGTCAAGTCTTACGACAAGTGCTTCGTATCGTCGTATTAAAGTTCTTTCGAAAGGTCATCTTTAACGCTAAACCGGCCGAATATAATCCGTCGTAATAAGTCTGCTTTCTTTTTAATATTCTATGCGGTGACCTTTTCGTATACAAAAAAAGAAGATTTAAAATTAATAATTAGCTTATGCTAGCCGACTACTTTATATAAGTCTTTATCGTTTGCAACTTCGTTTAATATTTGCATTTAATAGTCTTTTTTAGCTTTACGTATAGCGTTGCGAAAGTGCTTAGTCTTATCCGTTAAAACACGGTCGATAAAGTTTTAGCGCGCTTCGATGTATTCGTAATAAGCTCGTTTAACTTTCGAAGTCTATTAAAAAGCTGTTTTGCTCGTGTTTCGACAAAGTGTGCCGACGGCCTTGATTATATTTTTAAAGATCCTTGCGAATGCTAAAGCACTTTATTTAATTTGTGCGGAGTCGTAGAAATTCGAAAAGTTAAAAAAAGTGTTTATGCTATTGCGTATAAAGTCTTCGAACTTATTTATATCTTTATCCGTTATTTTCTTATAAAACTAGTCTATTAGCACGCGCTTTCGTCTCGAGATCGTAGTAATTAAAGTCTAATGATCTAAAGTGCTATGCAAGTCTTTTTTTATTATTATAATAACGTGTAGTATATTTAAGAAAGTAAAGTTTAAGACGTAGCCGAGCTAGTATATAAGTTCTTTTAACACGCCGATAAAGTTTATACCGCTCGTTATAAACTAATCCGTTAAATCTTTTTTTCGATAAGCGGTCCGAACCTTTGATTTAAATATCTCGTATTATATATTAAAGTCCTTTTTTATTAAGCACTTATAATTAAAAGTAAAGTGTAAGACGTAATCGATGATTTTATTAATAGTCGGTTGTTTATAAGCGTTAAAGATAATATATTTATTAACGTCGATTTAAAGTATGTCTTTACTTTAAACCGATCGTCGTTGCTTTATATAAAGTCTAGCTCTTTTACGAATGTATATAAAGACTTAAGGCTTTTCGACTTCGAAGTTATCTTTCGAAGTTCTTTATAAGTTTATTAAAAAGTAGATGTTAAAAGCGAAGTGTGTTTATGTTTTTATATTAAAGTAAGTGATTAGTTTTTATACGTATATTATATTTATCTTATGCTTATGCGCTAAAGAAAGTATGATCTAGTGATTAAATGTAAAGCGTCTTATATTAGCTTATCCGACGTATATATCGAGCTTAAACCGTATCGTATAGCCGTAGCCGGTTCGTATCGGTATACTACTTATTAAATAAATTAAAAAGTAAGTTCGTCTTTCGAGTCCGCGTTCGCGTCCGTTAGAAATAAGATCTTAAGCTTGACTTTGAGTTTTTGCTTAATTATTTTATAGCTTTTTTAAGCTTTTAAGCGATTGCTAAAAATAAAGATAAGTATCGAAGTTATCCGTTCGTATTCCGTTACTTTTTATTTTGCGACGCGTTTGCGCGTTATTAAAGTTTTCGCTATATCGATATTTATAATATCAATTGCTTTCGAGCTTTATGCTTAGCGCAATAGATATGCTAAAGTGTTTATGTTAAAAGTGCTATTATTAATAATGATAATAATAATAACGCTGCTTATAAAAGCTGCGAGTATAAAGCATAAAGTGTTGTTACGTGCGTGCTTTTTTTTATAGTTTTTAACGCTAATTCGTCGGATAGCCGCGAGCTCTTTTTTTATAAGCCGTATTAGTTTGCCGTCCTTTTTGTACGAAATAGCAAAGCAGTTTTAATGCTCGGCTTTAAAAAGACTATAGCAATTCGCGCACTTCGCTAGCGCTATGCAATCGCTATAAGCTAAGCCGTCGCGCTAATCGATTCTTTAATTGCATTTGTTATAGCGAAAGTATCGAGTATACTTAATCGGGTTATAGTATCTTTAATATCTTAAGTCGTGTTTCGTGATCTTGTATTTCTTTTTAATTAATTTAGCCGTGTCTTTTATATTAAAAAAACGGAAAAGCTTTACCTTCTTTAGAAAAAAGACGATTAAGGTTATAGTAACGTTAAAAGCTTTAAGGTCGACACTTTTATCGTTGATTTTGATTTCGATTAGCGTTTGTTTCGTTTGTGCAACTACTTTATCGAAAACGAAGTTTTTGATTAATATTAATTTTAATTCGCCGTTTTTATTAAAAACGTACATAAAATAAAAGATATAGCAGACCGCGTAATTGTATTAAAGCTATAGTATTTCGACTTTAATCGCGGATAAAAAACGCTTAACCGTTTCTTTTCTTTTTTAATTAATAAAAGTATTACGTATTTATAAGTTTTTAATCAAAAGTAATTATTTAATTTAAATCACGTGTATTTTAATAATAAAGTCTATCGTAAAATCGCGAAAAAAGTCGATTAGCGCTTTGCGCAAAGTATAAAGATGCTAAGGTCGATTGCGCTTAGCTTCGTTTATAATTGTAACGAAGATTCGAAAGTCGAGTTTTTTCGAGTGTATAAAAGCTAACGATAATAAAGCTTTACTTGAAGATAAAGTTTGATTAAGTCCGCTTTTCTTAGCTAAAGCTTTAGCTTATAGCTTAGCTTTTGTTAAAGTTAAATCGACTTTTCCGGCCGCTGCTTTCGCAAAGTTAATAAAAGAAGGTAGTAATAGCGTCTTAATAAAAAATAAGTAAAAAGATTCGCTGCGAATGCGAATAAAAGCAAAGATCTTTCCGCCGGACTTAACGTAAAAAGCAATAGTGATAAAGTTCGTAGATTTCTCGGCAATTTTACGAGCAATAGCTTTATCCGCTATGCTTTAGATCGATGCGACAAATTTATCGTTTATTTCGAAGTACTAGAATATAATACGTGTTGAACGGTAACACGGGGAGGAAGATGAATAAAAAGATTCTTAATTCTTATTTAATGAACTTAAAGAGTAGCCTTCTACTTATACATCTAAAGAGGTCTTGACACGTAATAAGTCTATCACTTGATCACATCCGACACTTTTACTTAAGACTTATTTAGATGAAAAAGACTCTTATTGAAGTTTATGAATAAGGCTCTTATTAAAAGTGAATCCGAAAAGAAAAACAAGAGAGAACATAAAAGTATTTTATAAAGAAAAAACAGCAAAAGCCGAAAAACTTGACTATAAAGAAAAAACTAAAAGATTAATTTAATTGCTCGCTTGTTTTTAAGAAAAAAAGATTATCTTAATCCTCGGTTTTCGTTTTTTTATTTAACTGCACTTAAAGGAGCTTTCTCTTTTTAAGTGAGCTATTTTCTTCTTTTACTAACTAATCCGAAAAGTGATTAGCAGCATTATTAGCTAATAAAGAAAAGTGCTGCGTAATGCTTGTCGAATTTTCGGCGTTTTTTATTCGAGAAATAGAAGATCTGCGTAATAAAGCTTAAGAAGATCGAGTCTTGACTTCCGATAAAGATTCTTAACGTAAGATTAAAGCAGCTTTTGTTTATATTTTCCGTCTTAAGTTAAACCAATTGATTTTCTTTGCTTTTTTTTATTTAAGCTCGTTTTCCGATAATAGCTAGTTTTTCTAATTCTTATTGCTTAACGTATTACGTAGCTAAGTAGCGGTGTAAGTCACGCATTAGTTGTTTAAATTGCCGTCAATTAAGCCGAAAATCTAAAGATCTTCTTTATTAAGGCCTTTTTATTAGCTAAGACATATTTTAATAAATTCTTTTTATGAAAAGAAAAGCGCGGACTTATAGACTTCGTTAAAATCGGTATTAAAATAATTGCAATCATAAATCGCGAGATTGAACTTCTTATCGTTTTTCTATTATTAAGCTGCTTAAGCGTAGTCGTTCGGCTATAAGCTTTCTCTTTTCGGCTAGTTACTAACTTATCTTTCCGTTTTTATAATAAATTAATCGAAACGAAAAGTGGCCGGTCTATTATTACGTCTCGTAAGCAGTTTAGCGAATTGAGAAAAGGTATAATTATCTTTAATCTTAATATAGCTATTAGCTTGCTCTTTGCAATCGATATAAAAAAATAATCGAGGAAAAAAAATCTAGTATAAAGTGCTGGTTTTGTCCGTTAAGTAATATAATTGATAATACTCGAAATTCATCGTTAATAAAGTTAAGTAACTTATTATCTCGTCGGTAATAGCATTTGATTATAGTTCTTTTAAGTCCGAGATCATTTGCTAATCTAGCTTAATAGCGTTGCCGACTTCGTCGGCATCGATAAAAAAGCTTTATAAGAAAAAATCGCAAAGCAAGAACTAAAGTCTTCGTTTTCTTTATTATAAATTATGTTTCTGAAAGCAAGCGTCTTTTCGAGCTTTTTTAACGAGTGTTAAACCACTAGCTTTAATTATTTTCGTACGAGCTTTAATGCGAGTGCGAAGTTCTTTATCGGTTTTGATTTCGAAAGAAAAGAGATTATCGCGGTCGGATTTAAAAAAGTTTAAATCGTTAAGACGTACAGTTCGCTTAACGATCTTTTTTGTTCGAAATATAATTTAAAGAGAATAAAGTGATAAAGTATATAATTAAAAAGAGAAGTAGATTATAATTAGTTTTTTATATCTTATCGGTCGCAAGGATCTTAAAAGAAAAAGGATTTTATAAATTTATAAGAATATTAATTTAAGTTTACGCCGCTACGGTCAAATCTTTTAAAACTTTAATAGTTAAATAAAGTGATTAAAAAGAATCGATCCTTATCGTTTAAAACCACTTTTAATTAAAAAAGACTAAGTTAAATAAGTCGATAATAAAAATGCTTTGATCACGTAATATTAAATTTTCAACACTTTAATCGCTTTTTTAAATTCTTTAAACTATCGCTTAGCTAATAGCTTAATTAAACCGTCGGCGACTTGATTTACAATAGCGATTTATTTCAAATCTACTAAGCTATTTCGTACGGCTTTTTAAATAAATATATAACGAAAATAGATATGCTTAATTCGATAATAAAATTAAGTGTTTTTAGCTAGTGCGATCGCTTTTTAATTATCGCAATAGATCAAGACTAAAACCGTTTTTTTTTACGAAAGTATTTCGATTAAGAAGCGCTAAAGCTAAATTGCTTTTTTAACGGCTTCCGTCTCGGCTATTAGTTCGGATTCGCACGAAAATAAAGCAACGGTAAGTTGCTGTTTCGAAGACTAGCTGATTGCTTCGCTTTCGACGTTAAAAATAAAGCTTTTTATAGATTTGCGTATTAATTAACAATTATTTTAATCCGCGTCGAAGAAGCCGGTCAAGTCGCTTAAGTCTTTTCGGTAAACGAGTTCGTAGCGAATAGTTTCTTTTAAATAGCGAACGATGCGTTTCGCTGCTTTTATATATTTTATAATTAGATTTAAAGTAAAACGATTAATTATAAAAACTAAAAAAGCAATATCGAGCTTAAAACTTAGCATAGCGTATATAAGCGAACCGATAAGTCGCTAGTATTCGTAACGAAGCTCGAAAGAGGCTTAATACTTTAATAAAAATAAAACTAAGACTTTAAAAGAAACTTTTATTAATGTATCGTAAGTATTGCAATTTTTTATCTCGAAGTCTTAAATAATCTTTTCGATATAAGCTCGTTATCCGAGATTAAGCGTTCGATTAGCGCGATCTCGAGTGACTATTATGCTTAAGTAATAAGCTATTAATTCGAAATCAATTATTTAAAAACGTTTAAACAAAGCAGCTTTAAGTTTATTAACTTTAGCGCGATTACGGCCGAAGATAAGTAAGTCATCGACGTAAATAGCGATAATGATTCTTTCTTTATAAAAAACGCTTGCGTCGGTGCCGAAAGGTTTAAATCTTATTTTAATAAAGAACTCGAACAAAGTATTATATTAGACGCGAAGAGCTTATTTAAGTCCGTAAAGTGCGCGGTTTAGTTTGCAAACCTTTTTAATCTCGTCTTCGAGCCCGGTAAGTTGCTTTACGTAAACGGATTCGGCAACTTTTTTATATAAGAACGCAATCTTAACGTCTATTTAATCGATCTCTTAATTTAAAGCAGTAGTAATAACGAAAATCATTTTATAACTTATAAGCTTAACGATCGTAACAAAAGTCTCGATATAATTAATACTTTTTTTTATTAATTTTTTTTAACGATTTAGCGTGCTTTCTAACGGATTATAAAGCCGTTAAGTCTTCGCTTGTGTTTATATACTTATCGACCGAAAAAGACGCGCTAAGTCGTAAGTAGATCGACAAAATCTTAAGTATTATTCTCGTAAAGTGATTTTTATTTTTCGGTTATAGCTTTTAGCCAAGCCGTTCGATTACTATCGGTTATAACTTATTTATAAGTCTTCGGTTCGAAAGGTTTAAAAGAGTTAGCTTCGGAGAGAGTGATTTTTATTATAAGACCGAGTAAGGCTTAAATATAAGAGCTATCTTTATCTTCGGCGTGCTTAACCTTAAGTTTCTTTTTCGGTTCTAAGGTTTGCTTTATTAAGAGTGTTATAAAAGCGATTAAATCAAGTGAGTTAAAGTCTCGGTAAAGCTTAAGATGAAGTTTAAAAAGAGTTAGCGAAAGAAAAAGAGTTCGAAAAGTAAAATCGAACGTACTTTCGAAAAACGAAAAAAAAAAAAAAAGAGTCGAAAGATAAAGAAAGCGATCAAGAGTATCGAAGACACGAAAGTTCTTTTAAAAAAGTAAAAGTCGGAAATCTTAAGCGGTAAGCTTTCGAGCCGAACAATCATCGTTCTTAACGGTAAGCGAAAAGCGTAAGCATTTTAGCTTTGTTTTAAATGATCTTTCGATCTTGCGCTTTAAAAGCGTTAAAAAGTAAAAATTAAAAAAGTAAGAAGCGGAGTTAAAGTGCGGAAAAGTAAGTGATCTTTTTATAAAATCTATTTATTCGATAGCGGCAAAAGCTAAAAGCTGCTTGATTATATGCGCGCTATATGCTTTTTTAATAAGACCGTCGATCGTTAAAATACGATAAATATAATCACTTTCGTATTCAATTAGCTTTCCGTAAAAGACTCGTTTAGTATACAGTTTTGTTTTTTTAATTTTGCTTTCGAAAAACTAAGCTTTAAAGCCGATAATACGTAAATGCGAAACGAACGGTTTGCATAAGTTCGTAGCTTTAAAAAGAATTATGCTAATAAAGCTATAAAAGCGACGAAAGTAAAGATAGACGGCAATGCGGAGCAGTTCCGGCTATTATTTCGCATCGAACTTAAAACTTTGTAAAAGCGTTTTTATAATATCTTAAAGTATTCGTCCGATCTTTTCGGCAGCTTTATTTATTTATAGATTATACGAAACAGCAAGTTTAAATCGAACGCTTATCTCGGCTAAGTGTTCTTAAAAACGCCGAAAGACGTATTCGCTTTTATTATCGATGCGAAAACGTATAATCTTTTTTCGACGAAAAGCTTAAAAGAATTTGAATTTATTTAATGCTTTAGACTTGTACTTTATGTTATAGCACTCGATCTCTTTTATCTTATCGCAATAGAAGTAGATAAAATAAATAAAGCTATCGTACCTTTTGCGAAAAGGTTTAATAGTATCTATATAAATAAGCTCGTCGAAATACCGTTTTAAATTGATATGTCTTTTATATGCTTTTTTAATTATTCGATCGTCGAGACAGCTTTCGCAAGCGTATAAAAAAAGAAGTATACGTAAGTTTATATCTTCCGATAGTTTTTATATCTTTAATAGGTTTTCTTATTCGAGATATTTAAAACGCTTATGTTAAACAACTTAAGCTTCTTTAATAAAAAAAGCGGTTAAAGCTCGATATTAAGATCGTTATTAAAGAAGATCTAAAGTATCGAAAGTCGAAGCTAGCTAAAAGAAGTAAGCGTAGCGTCGTTAGCTAAAGTCGAAAGCTTTATATATATGACTTAAGCGAAGAACTCGGTTTATAAGCTAGCGCAAATCGATATTAAAGCAAAACAAGTCTTAAGCGATTCGAGCGGTGAAAACTAGAAAGTTCTTGCTTAATAAAAAAAGCAAAGCGCTTTTCTCGCTTAAAGTTATACTTACACCTTTTCGAATAAAATTTAAATAAAAAAGAAAGTTAATATTAAAGTTCGAATAATAAATAACGTTATATAAACGAATCCAACCGAAGCTGCCGTCGTTCGTTTTAACGAGTAAAGCAATTATACCTTTCTTTTAAAGTGAAAGTAAATAACCTCTTATTTTAAAGACGATAATTACTTCGCTTAAATCGAATGAAAAGATGTTTTCGAAAAACTCTTAACGGTAGAACATATGCTTAGTACAGCTATTATCAAAGATAAAAGTGTTTTCGAGTGTATCTAAGGACCAAGAGGCGAAAGCGTATAAGGTTTCTTAAAAGAATTAAAAAGAAGAATTCCTAAGGAAAGCTTTAATAAAAGGTGCGGCGTGCTAAGGTAAAAGAAAAGAAAAATAAAAGAATACTACTACGGCGGTAAGCCGTCGTGTTTTCTAAAAAGTAAAAAAGAAAAGTAAAAAATAAAGTAAAAAGGTAAAGATTATAAAAAGAATAAAAATTATTTAATACTTAAGAGTAAAAGTAATACTCGATAATAAAGTCCGGAGCCTTCGAAAACGCTACTTTAATTGAAAATTACAAGAAAGGTTAAGTCGAAAAAGAGAATAATGCTTTTAAACTAATTTTAATTAAGATAATTTACTTCGAGCAAACTTTAATTGCTAATTTATATTAGAATCTTAAACGTCGAAAGCGAGTTGAAAAGTCTTATTAGCGCAGCTACGAATCGATAGTATAAAAAGAGCAGCGGAAAGAGTCTTCTCGGAAAAGTCGGTATTTTTAATCGTCTTTAGTTTAGCTTGCTTAACAGCTTTGTTTTTACGCTTCTTTTCGATTCGTTTATCGAAAGCAGCTTTCAAATAAAGATAGGTTATTACGCATTCCGGCTTAGAGTAGTAAAGCTTCTTGCAATGATTATAAATTATAATAGCTTTATCTCTTCTTGCAAGTTTGCTAAGTTTGCCGTATGCGAAGAATGCTTTGCTCGAAGAGTGCTGCATTAATTGCTTTTTTTTGCGAATAAAAGTTATAAGGTCGGCGAAAGTAGTTTTAGATTTATCGCCGTCGATATAATCGTTATTCGAAACTCAATTAGATTTAAAGTTTTCGTATAAAAACGGTAGCTGATTAAGATAAACCTTAATTATTTATAAAGCGGAAAGTTAAGTATTATTATCGAAAAGCTTAAGTTGTCCGTTTAAACGTATGAATTCGTTATTAAAAAAAGTGACGTCGTCGAACTCGTTAATACGAAAAGCGAACAACGCGGATTAAAAACGGTAAAACGTCGCGACGCTTTTAAGTCGAAATCGTTCTTTTAAATCTATTAATAATAGCTTCTTAAGATCGTGCTCTTTAAAGTCTCCGACGATTATAAAGCCTATTCCTTTTCTTTTAGCGAAGTCTGCGGCGGTTAGCTCGAGTTTATTACGGACAAGAAAGCAGCTTTAAGTTTAAAGTTCGTCTTACGCGTCGAGTCTTTTCTTAAACGCAGACTTCGTTTCGCTTAAAAAGCGAGTTAATCGGACTCTTGTACTTTTAAAGATTTTTTCGTAAAAGTAGTTTTTATTAATAAAAGCGAAATCGATACGTCGAAAGAACTCGACTTAGTTTTCTTCGTCGAAGAACGGAACGGCAGAAAGAGCGGAAGAAAAAGTAAATTAAGTGTCCGCAGCTATTCTTAGAAATCGAAGTCTTAATAAGCTTAATAGAATCCTTAACGTTAGCTAGTAATGCCGGAGTAATATTTATCGAGATATTCTTATAAGTAGTGAAAAGGTTTTTTAACTCGAAAGCCGAAGAGTAAAGTAAATAAAAAAAAGCAAAAAGGCTTTTCGTTCGAAGCCGATAAAAAAGAAGTGTTTAAGTCTGATTCGGTATCAAAGAATTAAAAATCAAAATCAAAGTCACGATCTTTAACAAAATCGAAAGATTAAAAAAAGGTGTTGATAAGTGTTTATATATAATTTGTAAAGAGATCAAGACGGTAAAAGAAAGTAGAGTTAAAAGGTTAAGAGATCTTGCGAGTTTTCGTTTTCTTTGATAGTACGAAAGTATCGTCTGTAAGAAAAGCCTTTTTTAAAGTCTTTCGAAGTTCTTAGTTAATTAAGCTATCCGTAGCGTCTTAATTTATAATTAATTTGCGATAAGATAAGTGAAGTTAAAAATAAGATAAAGAATCTATTAAAGTTGTCCGAGTTCTATTTTATCGTAAAAGCTTAAGCGCGTTAATATAGTGCGGTTAAGTCGTTTAAAACATAATAGTCTCGATAAAAGAGTTTTCGATTAATGCTAAATATAAGTAAAGTATATATGCAAAGTAAATTTATAAGAAGTTAGATCTCGAAAGATTAAGGTTCATTTTAGCGTATTCCGTCGAAAAGTCTATAAATATATATGTATATATATAAACCTTAAAGAAACACTATTATCCGAGATAAGTTACTACTAAAGTGTTTTTAAAAACAAAAGGTCGTATGTTTTTAAAAAGAGATATAAAAAATTAGCGATAAACGCAAATAATAAAGACAAGCAGTAAAGAGAAGGAGTTATGTATATCGTTAGAAAATAGTTTTAAAAAGGAATATCGTATTCCGTTTTGTTTTGATTTTGTTTTTGCGAAGGGTTCGATGCTAAAGAAGTCGCAAAGAGTATTAGTTGTAGTATTTCGGCGCTAAGAAAGTCGCAACGGAAGCTCATAACTTGTTGAACGGTAACACGAGGAAAAAGATGAATAAAAAGATTCTTAATTCTTATCTGATGAACTTAAAGAGTAGCTTTTTACTTATACATCTGAAAAGGTTTTGACACGTAATAAGTCTATCACTTGATCACATCCGACAATACGTTGCGTATCCGCTTTCTTTTTATTTAAAGCTTTTACTTGCGCTTTTACTTTAGCGTAATTAAAAGTATCAAGCTAGTTTTTAACACTTATAATAAGCTTCGGAAGTACTTGATTGTCTATATCTCGTTATTCGTTTCGAAGACGTTTAATAAAGTTGTGATAAAGTGTTATTGCTTCGTTTAGTCGAGTAAAGTCGGCCGTAGTATTGCTTCGAAAGCGGCGGTTTAGTATCTTACTTATTATTTTTCGAGCTACCGAAACGAAGGCAGTTCGAAAAGAATAAAAAAGGTTTGAAACGTCAGAAAATGAAGTTGTTTGCAAGCTTGGACGGCAAGAAAAGGCCTTATTAAAAGATCCTTTAAATTCAAGAGATGATGTAAAAGTGTTTTACTTATTAGAAACTAGCGGAAATAATTATAATGCTTAAAATAAGTAAAAAAAAAAAAAAAACCTCGGTGCGTTCGTAGCGCTTTATAGCTTTTTTCTTTTATATATTTAAGAGTTTATAACGCATTATCGCTAAGCGAATTGCTTAGACTTCTTTGACTTTAAGCATTTTAAGCTCTTAGCACGGCGAAGCTCTATTTAAGCGATCTATTATAAACCTCGTAGCTTGCTTTACTTACGATATCGAAGTAGCTTTTTTAATAAGCAAGATTATCACGATAATAACATTAAACGTTTAAAAGGCTTTCGACGCTTTGCTTAAGCGCCGGCTTCTTAAGCGTATAAATAAGCAAGGCTAGCCTTTTTTTTTAAAGCTTATTTACTCTTTTTTTAACGATCGACAAGTTTAAATGCGCTTCGAAAGTATAATCACGGACCGCTACGACGTAAAATATAGTATACTTTAAAAATCATCGTTATTTCTTGTTTTATATATGCTATACTTCGCGGAACTCTTTAATTAAAACACGATATTGCGATTTAAATACGCTAATAATATTTGCATTTATAAAGCGTCGCATTTACTTATATTTAATATCACTTTTTTCGTAACGGATATTTAAAACATCTTAGCTTACGAAGCAGAAAATCAGATTTTCTTCGCTTTAAAAAAGATAAAAATGATTTACTTTTTTTATAAAAACGAAGACTTTGCTTTAAATATAATTATCTTATAACTAAATAAGACTGATATTATTTTAAGCTTTTAAGCGCAGCTTTCGATAATAAAAGTTACTTTGAAGTTACGATAGCTTAAAGTATAATTCGATCGGAAAATGACTTTTAAACGTTATTTATTCGAAAGAGTTGAAAAAGCACGACGAATAGCTTTTTATATTAAAAGCTTCGCTCGTACGGCGAACGGTCCTTTCGCTTACGCGTTACGCAAAGCAATAATCACTTGCGTATTATTATCGATTTTATACAGCACCGAAGCTTAATACGAAAAACGAACGAAGCTTTTACGATATTTAATTAAAGACAATTTAAATAAAAAAGTTAACGCGAGCTTAAAAAGACATATCGATACGGTTAATAAGATTATTGCTTACGTAGCGAAAAGTGTTTTTTTTACTTAACGCACGGCTTTAACTATCACTTTTTTAAAAGACGCCGGACTCTTTTTTAAAAAAGTAATACTCGAAGAGATTAAAGTGCGGCAAGTATTACGGCTGCGAATAGTTAACGAAGCTTACTCGATAGTAAAGCGCATCTTTCTTTTTATAATTATTAAAAGTCTTATTACAAGCTTTCGATAGCGGATTAAAACAAAACTATAGAAATTAAAAGCTATACTCTTTTTTTACTTACGATTAAAGCTAGCTTACTTTTACTTCTTAATTAAGTGCCGCACGGACCTTACTTAAAGCGTTAAGAAAAAGCAAGCCGTTAAAAACTTTAAAAAGTAATAAGCTTAACTTATCGACCGAGATATTACTTTTTTCTTAAACGGCTTAAAGCAATATAAAAACGAGCATAAATACGTCGAGTACGAATACGCTATTTATTAAAAACAAAAGAGGATTGCTATAAGCAAAAGAGCTATTAATAACTTATCGTACGTCTTTAACGTAAAAGCAATAAAAGCTTAGAAAGCGCTCGAGCACGCGATTCGGCTCTTATTAAACCTTACTTACTGCCGTATATAATTGTGCATAAATAGTACGTCCGTAATCTAGTATATACGAAGCATTGCTTTAACTACTTTTTAATAAGCGTTTTTACGCATTTAAAAAGTGATAAAACAATTAAAAGTTAGCGTTAAATAAGCTTCGAGATACACCGATATTATTAGCAACGAAACGACGAATTAGCTCGCCGACGAAAGAGCAAAGCTTAAGCTTGTACTAAGACTTACTTCCGAGCTTATAGCGTTCGAAATTAAGTCTATTATTAAGACTTTAATCGATTAAGCACGAGATAGATAATAAAGTGCGAGCAAAGCGAAGCTTTTTATTTAATACCGCGAATAAAGTCTCGAGTACGCAAATAAAGCTTTGTTAAAACTATACTTGCTTAAGTACGTGTTGTATAAACTATTCGCGTTGCGAACTTAACACGAAGACTTTGCGTAATATTATCGAAAGTATCGTTACGAAAACGCAAAAACTATTTGCTTTTATCGGAAAGACAAGTCTTTAATATATATTGCTTTTTATAAAAAAGCGCAACGCTCTTTTAATCGATAGCTTAAAAAGACACGATTATTTACTCCGCTTTCTATTTCGCGAAAAGCGATAGCTTATATACGCTTTTTTAAAGCCTCGTTAATTGATTTCTATAGCCTTTTGAAAATTATAGAGTTTTATTTTAAAATCTACTTTCGATATTAATAGCGAGTTGATCTTGCATATCGAAGCGCTATTACGAGAGTTCATACTTATTTAGCTTTTAATTGATTATTAATAATTTTTCTTTCTTTCTTTCTTCTTTTCTTTACTTTATATTAAACGAGCTTAAGTGCTCCGTTATAAACTCAGCTACTCGCGAAGCTTGCTTCGGTAAACGATATTGACTTCGGTCTTTTATAAAAACCCGCTTGTATGCTTGTTTAATATATTCTTTACATACCGTTTCAATAAAAAGAAATACCGTTGTACTTGTACTATTCTTTCGAGATCTGCTTTTACGCTATTTGCGTCTTGTGCTTTTATGTATATAAAGACTAGCTGCACGTTTGTATACTTTTAAGAAAGTCACAGGACTCGCTGTAGAAAGCGACCCGTAGACGTTAAACGAATACTACTACTACTACTACTACTACTAGCTTATAAAGTAAAGAATTAAATCTTTTTCGCTTTAAAAAAGATAAAAATGATTTACTTTTTTTATAAAAACGAAGACTTTGCTTTAAATATAATTATCTTATAACTAAATAAGACTGATATTACTTTAAGCTTTTAAGCGCAGCTTTCGATAATAAAAGTTACTTCGAAGTTACGATAGCTTAAAGTATAATTCGATCGGAAAATGACTTTTAAACGTTATTTATTCGAAAGAGTTGAAAAAGCACGACGAATAGCTTTTTATATTAAAAGCTTTACTCGTATAACGAACGGTCTTTTCGCTTACGCGTTACGCAAAGCAATAATTACTTGCGTATTGCTATCGATTTTATACGGCATTAAAGCTTAATACGGAAAACGAACGAAACTTTTATAATACTTAATTGAAGACAACTTAAATAAAAAAGTTACGCAAGCTTAAGAAAATACATCGATACGATTAATAAGATTATTATTTACGCAACGAAAAGTATTTTTTTTATTTATCGCACGGCTTTAATTACTACTTTTTTAAAAGACGACGGACTTTTTTCCGAAGAAATAGTATTTAAAAAGATTAAAATGCGGCAAGCATTGCAGCTGCGAATAATTAACAAAGCTTACTCGATAATAAAGTATATCTTTTTTTTTTATGATTATTAAAAATCTTATTATTAGCTTTCGATAGCGGATCAAAACAAAACTTTAAAAATTAAAAGCTATATTCTTTTTTTGCTTACGATTAAAGCTAGCTTACTTTTACTTTTTAATTAAGTGCCGCATAAGCTTTATTTAAAGCGTTAAGAAAAAGCAAGCCGTTAAAGACTTTAAAAAATAATAAGCTTAACTTATCGATCGAAATATCACTTTTTTTTTAAACGGTATAAAGCAATATAAAAACGGATATAAATACGTCGAATACGGATACGCTATTTATTAAAAACAAAAGAAGATTGTTATAAGCAAAAAAGCTATTAATAAATTATCGTACGTTTTTAACGCGAAAGAAATAAAAGCTTAAAAAGCGTTCGAGCACGCTATTCGGCTTTTACTAGACTTTATTTATTGCCGTATATAGCTATATATAAATAACACGTCCGTGATCTAATATATACGAAGTATAGCTTCGGCTACTTTTTAATAAGCGTTTTTACGCATTTAAAAAGTGATGAAACAATTAAAGGTTAGCGTTAAATAAGCTTTAAGATATATCGGTATTATTAATAACGAAACGGCGGATCGGCTCGCCGACGAAAAAGCAAAGCTTAAGCTTATATTAAGTTTTACTTTCGAGCTTACGGCGTTCGAGATCAAGTTTATTATTAAAACTTTAATCGATTAAGCTCGAAATAAATAATAAAGTGCGAGTAAAACGAAGCTCTTTACTTGATATCGCGATTAAAGTCTCGAGTACGCAAGTAAAGCTTCGCTAGAATTATATTTGCTTAAGTACGTCTTATATAGATTACTCGCGTTGCGGACTTAGCACGGAGACTTTGCGTAATATTATCGGAAGTATTATTACGAAGACGCAAAAACTATTTACTTTTACCGGAAAGACAAGTCTTCGATATATATTGCTTTTTATAAAAAAGCGCAACGCTCTTTCAATCGATAGCTTAAAAGGACACGATTACTTACTCCGCTTTTTACTTCGCGAAAAGCGATAGCTTATATACGCTCTTTTAAAGCTTCGCTAATTGACTTTTATAGCCTTTTAAAAGTTACGGAGTTTTATTTTAAAATCTGCTTTCGGTACTAGTAGCGAGTCGATCTTGCATATCGAAGCATTATTACGAAAGCTTATATTTATTTAGCTTTTAGTTTATTTTTAATAATTTCTCTTTTTTTCTTTTTTTCTTTATTTTATATTAAACGAACTTAAGTACTCCGTTATGGACTCAGTTATTCGCGTAGCTTGCTTTAGCAAACGACACTGATTTCGGTCTTTTATAAAAACCCGTTTATATGTTTGCTTAATATATTTTTTATACACCGTTTTAATAAAAAGAAACACCGTTATACTTGTATTATTCTTTTAAGATTTGCTTTTACGTTATATACGTCTTGTGCTCTTATGTATATAAAGACTAGCTACACGTTTATATACCTTTAAAGAGGTCACAAGACTCGCTGTAAAAAGCGACCCGTAGACGTTAAACGAATACTATTACTACTACTACTATACTTTAATAAACAAATTAATTAAGCAAGAATAAATTATTACGAAACGGATTAAAGAAAACGGTTACGCTGAAATTCGTAAAGCATTTTCTCGTTATAATCTTTATTAAAATGAAAACTTTCGTCTTTAAGTACTGTTTATTATTCTCGAAAGCAAACGAAACTTATACGTTTCACTTCTCTATAGCATCTACTTTAATAATACTTAAGCTTTTTTTTTTTTATCGACCGAGCATTATCGTTGCGAATTCGATTACTTTATTCGTCAATCTTGATATAAAGATCGAAGCTTTTACGAAACAATTAGCGAAAGTTAATTTTTATTTAAAACTAACCGATAGCTTCGTACTTATTTTTAAAAAGGCTTATATGAATTAATTAAAAGCAGCTTAATACGAAAAAGCCTAAGAGATCGCTTTGCACTTAAGTCTACGAAATTAATACGGCCGATATTTATTCGAGCCGAAGTTACGTTATATCGAAAAAGAAACGGTCGTTAAACGATTCTACGTATATTTTCTATTAATACTAATATACTATCGATTGACTTAACTATTAATAAAAGCTTTATAAATATCCGAACTAATACTATTTATTTATGCTTTAATACGAGTTAGCTTTTTATTTTAATGAAGCTGACTTAATATATATCGGACCGTATCGAAAAGAAATACTTTCGATCCCGTTTTAATTCCGAAACGATACTTTTAAATACAAGCAAGTTTTAAAAAAAGTTTGTAAAACGATAAACGATCTTAATTTAAAGAGACGTTAAAAAGCTTTAAAAGCATAACGAGAATCTATTAAAAAAGCTGCACGAGAACGCGTTAAAGCGCTTATGCGAGCAGTTAATAACGGCAATACGAAAGCTTTTTGTATTAACGACTTTAATACTTTAAATATAATTCGGTAGCGATGCATTATATTAACGGATTTATATGTTTACGTATTTAATATAAAAGCTACCATTGCATTGATAAAGATTCGAGCACGTACCGCGGCCTCGCGAGTTATTTTATATCCGTTAAAAAACGCTTTTTTTATTAAAAACAAAAGTTTAATCTATTTATAACTCGCTTAAAGTTATTTTCGCTAAGCTAATAAAAATAAATAAACTCGAGCCCGCTTATATTACGATTTTAAACCGAAACGCTTCGCGATTAAAAAACTTACGCAATCTGCTCGTTACGCTATTAAAAGCTTTTAAAACTGCACTTAAATTAAGAGCTAAGCTTTTTAAAACTATTAAATCATACGAAAGTCTTAGCAAAGTGATTTCTTTTTTAAAAATAAATTACAAAGCGACTAGTATTAAGCTCTTAAAAAAGCGTGATTTGCTTAAGAATTTAACTCTTAATAAGATTATTGCGTTTTTCGCTGCTTTTTTTATTTTTAAACGATTTTCTTTCAAAAGTATAATCGATAAAATGATTTAATAAACCTTTATTAACGAAAGCATTATCAATTGCTTTTAAGCTACGATTAGCGTTGCAAAAGCTTCGAAAGATTGCTTGATTATAAGTAGCAAGCTTATATCGAAAGCGACGGATAATACGATAAAAAACGGAGCTGCTTTAAAGCTTTCGCGATTTATTTAAAAAGAAAATAATATTTCTTCGCTTCACAACGATTTATTTTATAAAGTTATAAGTCGCTTTATTAAAAAAGCGCTATATCGCAAGCATCTGCTTACTTTTCTTTTTTTTATTACTTTTACTTATAACCGAATCATTAGTAAAATAAATCTTATATAAGTCTTTCTTCGATTAAAACGGATCATATATCGAGATACTATTACTTAGCGGTCTTCATTCGAACGCTTATTCGAATTCTTTTAAATGTTTAAGCTTTAATTATAAAAGAATATCTATAATAATTATATTAAGCACCGTCGACGCTCCGCGCTTTTAGTATTCGAAGCGCTTTCGATTTAAAATTTAAACGGTTCTATTTTGTTTTTGTTATCGGCTTTATTCCGATTCTTTTTATAACCGTGTTTTACGAAGTTTTTTAATTTTAATACCTTTTTCTCGATTAGTTTGCTTATAAAGATTAACGTACTTTACAGACTGTAATCGAAAGTAATACGAAACTTCTTTTAACGGAAATCAACTTTGTTCCGACGTTTAATTAACTATTCTTTAAATATTCTTATTATTATTCGCTAACTCTTAAAGTTATCGTTAGCATTTTCGAATAATTATTAATTATTAATACGCGATTTACGCTGGATACAAGTGCGAAAGTTAACGTTATTATTTATAACGCCGCGATTAAACTCGAGATTCTTATAACTTACGATTAAAAGATAAGTTTTCGAATAATTACCGACTCTTTATCGCGCTTTATCAGATACGTTAATAATATATCTATTAATATTAAAAGTGCTACGATTCGTATTCGATTTTACGTTATAAATTCGCTAAAGTTTTGATTTATATTCGATTACTTTTTTATACGTAAAGCGAAGATCGGTCTCCGATACTTTTCGGATCATTAAAGTAGCTTTGTTATTATTATAATAACTGATCCGTTTACGAATCAAGTTATATAAATTAAAGTAAGCGATAAAACGAATTAGTACGACGAAGCCGTCGATCGCTTAAAAGAACAAAGTATAAGCTTTATTTATTACGATAAGTCTTCGCATAATAGCGATAGCGACTTAAAAAACTAATGATCGACTTCGTTAAAAGCGTTAAAGTCGATTCATTAAAAGCTTCTTGCTTTTCGCTTAGTTTTAAAAGCGAAACGTTATAGCATTAAAGAAAAGACGATTTTATTATTCAAAAACAATTTATTAATGTTTTTGCTTTTACGGAATATAATCTTTTAACAACTTGCTAAATTAATACTGTTAGCACCGATACTAGCTTTATAACTCGCTATTACGATTATATCGATTATCAAAATTTAATATTCTATCGAACTCGAAAAAAGATTTTTTCGGACTTAACTAAAGTATTCGATATATATAAGACTAAAGATAAAAAGATTAGATTAGTAAACGAAGCAAATAGCGTAAAAGCGGCATCAAATAGCAAAGTTAATTAATATAAGCTATTAAAAGCTAAAGATACTGTGGAAAGGAAGAGCTCCGACATATATTTAACGTTAAATTAAAAGATATATATGTATATAATCATAGTAGAATCGTAAATAAATAAGAAAAGAGAAGAAAAACGTTCGAAGACACTCGACTGTGTTTTATATATATGCGTATTATATTGTGTAGTGATATAGTGCTAGTTTAAAAAAGAACTAACTATTCGTTTATATAAGAGCTTGCACGTGACTTAACTACGTGCTTAATAAAGCTAAAGCATATAGCGCACTTACGTAATAAAAGTACTTAGCATCAATATTATATATATAAACAAAATAAATATAAACCTTTAACTTTATTATATACGTCTTTCTTTCGAATCAGATTCGCTTTCGAGTCATCTTTTATCAAAGTAGTAAAGTTGGTTTGCAAGACGAGCATATAGCCGAATTGCATAGTCGCAATACGATACGAAAATACTATTTAATAATATATCGCCGGATCGGTGTTAATATAAAAGCGTGTTAGTAATATAATAAAGAAGATAGAAATAGCAACGACAATATAAGATAATCCTTCAAGTTTAACTATTTTTTATATCTTTTGTAATACTCTTTTTCAATTATAAAAACAATATCCATTCGAGCGTTAGTATTATCGTTAAGATAAGCGTAAGCTAGCTTGAAAGGTCAAGTGATAACGCACTGCCGAATCGGTAGTAGCGCGCGGCTTAAAGCGGTAACGTAATAAAAAAAAAAAAAAGCGATAGTATAACACTCGAAGTTTTGTTATAAACAATTAATCTTTTTCTTATATTAACTTTACACTTTTTTTATCTTTTTCTTAACACTATCACTTACTAACTTTATTATTAATTATTATATTTTTAATCTGTTCTCGATGCGTAAGCTACGCAAGTAAAAGCGTCGATAATGCTACGAATCGATATATCTTCTTTTCTTTTACTTTTATTAAATACAAGCGCTATTAAGCTATAAAGTCGATTTGCATTTTCGTAAGTTATTTTACTTTTCGTTTTACATTCGTTTTAACTCCGACTCCGATAGCTCTTCGTAAAAGTCGTCGATGCTAGCATAACTTTAATAAATGTAATAACGGCTATAGATAATAGAATTAGATCGGCCGTTAAAGTTTTTCGCTTAAGTGCAAATGCGAATAACTTTTTTATTAAGACTCGCCGCGCTTTTGCTTTTCGAGTTAATAATGCTTTTTCTTTTTTTCGAGCCCGTGTCGCCGCTGCTTCTTTTACCGCTATTAATATTAAAAGTCTTTTAGCTAACTTAAGTCCCGTTTCGTTATTACGCTTATTTACCGCCGCTGCTACCGCCGATCTAGCTTCGCTAGACTTGTTGCGTTAAATCTTAGCCGTTATAAATCGAAATAATACTTTGCTAAATAACTTTCTTAGCCGCGTAAGTATATATCAAAAGACCTTTATAATTCTTTTTCGATTTAATTATAATAAGTTTCCGGTAGTAGTGGTAGTAGTATTCGTTTAACATCTACGGGTCGCTTTTTACAGCGAGTCTTGTGACCTCTTTAAAGGTATACAAACGTGCAGCTAGTCCTTATATATATAAGAGCACAAGACGCATATAGCGTAAGAGCAGATCTCGAGAAAATAGTATAAGTATAACGGTGTTTCTTTTTATTAAAACGGTGTGTAAAAAATATATCAAGCAAGCATGCAAACGAGTTTTTATAAAAGGATCGAAGTTAATATCGTTTGCCGAAGCAAGCTACGCGAGTAGCTGAGTTTATAACGGAGCACTTAAGCTTATTAAATATAAAAAAAAAGAAAAAAGAAAGAAAAGTTACTAGCAATAAACTAAGAGTTAAATAAGTATATGCTTTCGTAGCGCTTCGATATGCAAGATCGACCCGCTATTAATACCGAAAGCAGATTTTAAAATAGAACTCCGTGACTTTTAAGAAGCTATAAAAGTCAATTAACGAAGCTTTAAAAAAGCGTATGTAAGCAATCGCTTTTCGCAAAGTAAAAAGCGGAATAAGTGGTCGTATCTTTTTAAGCTATCGATTAAAAGAGCGTTACGACTTTTTATAAAAAGCAATATATATTAGAAACTTGTCTTTTCGATAAAAGCAAATGGTTTTCGCGTTTTCGTAACGATACTTCCGATAATATTACGTAAAGTCTTTATACTAAGTGCGTAAAGCGAGTAGTTTATATAAAACGTACTTAAGCAAGTATAGTTCTAGCGAAGCTTTATTTGCGTACTCGAGACTTTAATCGCGATACTAAGTAAAAAGTTTCGTTTTGCTCGCACTTTATTATCTATTTCGAGCTTAATCGATTAAAGTCTTAATAATAAACTTAATCTTAAACGTTATAAGTTCGGGAGTAAAGCTTAATACAAGCTTAAGCTTTACTCTTTTATTAGCGAGCCGATCCGCCGCTTCGTTATTAGTAATACCGGTATATCTCGAAGCTTATTTAACGCTAACTTTTAATTGTTTTATTACTTTTTAAATACGTAAGAACGCTTATTAAAAAATAGCTAAAGCTATGCTTCGTATATATCAAATCACGGACGTATTGTTTATGCATAACTATATATAGCAATAAGTAAAGTTTAATAAAAGCCGAATAGCTTGCTCGAGCGCTTTTTAAGCTTTTATTACTTTCGCGTTAAAAACGTACGATAAATTGTTACTTACGGGCGCAACCCCTAGGTGTAGCAACCGAGTGCACTCGGTTGCAACACCTCACTTACACCTTACTTACACCTTACTTACACTTTAACGTTTTGGTGTAGCAACCGAGTGCACTCGGTTGTAAATCGAATACTCGGTGTATACTCGGTTATAGTTCGGATAACTCTAAAAACGTATATTCGATTTACAACCGAGTGCACTTGGTTGCTACACCGAGTACTCGATTTACAACCGAGTGCACTCGGTTGCTACACTTTATAATTCGATTATTACACTTAATTAAATTACTATTAACTTTATTAATTAGTATTATTAAAACCTTATTAACACCTTACTAACACTTTATTAATTTTAACTTTATTATTATTTATACTACTACTACTACTACTACTACTACTACTCCAGTATCACCACCAGTATCGCCACCAGTATCGCCACTAGTATCGCTACCAGTATCGCCACCAGCGCTGCTACCAGTATTGCCTTGCCACCAGTATCGCCTCCAGCATTGCCTTGCCACCAGTATCGCCTCCAGTATCGCCACCAGTATCGCCACCAGTATCGCCACCAGCGCTGCCACCAGTATTGCCTTGCCACCAGTATCGCCTCCAGCATTGCCTTGCCACCAGTATCGCCTCTAGTATTGCCTTGCCACCAGTATCGCCACCAGTATCGCCTCCAGTATCGCCACCAGTATCGCCACCAGCGCTGCCACCAGTATTGCCTTGCCACCAGTATCGCCTCCAGCATTGCCTTGCCACCAGTATCGCCTCCAGCATTGCCTTGCCACCAGTATCGCCACCAGTATCGCCACCAGTATTGCCTTGCCACCAGTATCGCCTCCAGCATTGCCTTGCCACCAGTATCGCCTCCAGCATTGCCTTGCCACCAGTATCGCCTCCAGCATTGCCTTGCCACCAGTATCGCCTCCAGCATTGCCTTGCCTCTAGTATCGCTTCCAGCAAATAGTAGCGGCAGTAAGGTAGTGGCGGCGGTAAGGTAGTAGCGACAGTGAGGTCGTGGCAGTAGTAAGGTAGTGGCGGCGGTGAGGTCGTGGCAGTAGTGAGGTAGTGGCGGCGGTGAGGTCGTGGCAGTAGTGAGGTAGTGGCGGCGGTGAGGTAGTGGCGGCGGTAAGGTAGTAGCGACGGTGAGGTCGTGGCAGTAGTGAGGTAGTGGCGGCGGTGAGGTCGTGGCAGTAGTGAGGTAGTGGCGGCGGTGAGGTAGTGGCGGCGGTAAGGTAGTAGCGACGGTGAGGTCGTGGCAGTAGTGAGGTAGTGGCGGCGGTGAGGTCGTGGCAGTAGTGAGGTAGTGGCGGCGGTGAGGTAGTGGCGGCGGTAAGGTAGTAGCGACGGTGAGGTCGTGGCAGTAGTAAGGTAGTGGCGGCGGTGAGGTCGTGGCAGTAGTGAGGTAGTAGCGGCGGTGAGGTAGTGGCGGCGGTAAGGTAGTAGCGACGGTGAGGTCGTGGCAGTAGTGAGGTAGTAGCGGCGGTGAGGTAGTGGCGGCGGTAAGGTAATAAGAGAAGCAAAGAGAAGTACGAGAAACATACAAGTTAAAAGTATAAGCTAATAATAATGATGACGTAGAGTATTTTTTGCCTTTAGCACTTGCTTTTATTTATTACGATAAAGTCGATATTAAGGTGTAAAGGTTGATATTAAGATGTAAAGGTTGATATTAGAATTTAAAAGTTGATATTAAGGTGTAAAGATTAATATTGGAGTTGAAAGGTTGATATTAAGGTGTAAAGATCAATATTAGAATTTAAAGGTTGATATTAAGGTGTAAAGATTAATATTAGAGTTGAAAGGTTGATATTAAAGTGTAAAGATCAATATTAGAGTTTAAAGGTTGATATTAAGGTGTAAAGATTAATATTGGAGTTGAAAGGTTGATTTAAATAATAATATATTAAAAAACTCGTCAACCTTAAGATCAACCTTAATATACACCGATTATAATCGGTGTATAATCGGTTGATTAGTGTTAACTCGGTGTTCACTCGGTGTGCACACGGTTGCTAAACGTAGGGGGTGCGCCCGTAAGTAATAGCTTTTTTGCTTATAGTAATCTTTTTTTGTATTTAATAAATAGCGTATTCGTACTCGACGTATTTATGCTCGTTTTTATATTGCTTTAAACTGTTTAAAAAAAAAGTAATGTTTTGATCGATAAGTTAAGCTTATTATTTATTAAAGTCTTTAACAGCTTATTTTTTTTAACGCTTTAAGTAAAGTCCGTACGGCACTTAACTAAAAAGTAAAAGTAAGCTAGCTTTAATCGTAAGTAAAAGAAAATTATAGCTTTTAACTTTTAAAGTTTTATTTGAATCCGCTATCGAAAGCTTACGATAAGACTTTTAATAATTATAAAAAGAAAAATACGCTTTATTATCGAATAAGCTTCGTTAATTATTCGCAGCTGCAATGCTTATCGCACTTTAGTCTTTTCGAATGCTACTTCTTTAAAAGAAAGTCCGGCGTCTTTTAAAAAAGTAATATTAAAGCCGTGTATTAAGTAAAGAAAACACTTTTCGCTACGTAAATAATAATCTTATTAATCGTATCGATATATCTTTTTAAGCTTGCGTTGACTTCTTTATTTAAGTTATTTTTAATTATGTATCGTAAAAGTTTCGTTCGTCTTTTGTATTAAGCTTTAATATCGTATAAAATCGATAGTAATACGCAAATGATTATTGCTTTGCGTAGCGCGTAAGCGAAAAGACTATTCGTTATGCGAGCGAAGCTTTTGATTTAAAATGCTATTCGTCGCGCTTTTATAGTTTTTTCGAATAAGTAGCGTTTAAAAGTCATTTTCCGATCGAACTATACTTTAAGCTATCTTAGCTCCGAAGTAGCTTTTGTCGTCGAAAGCTGCGCTTATAAGTTTAAAATAATATCGGTCTTATTTAGCTATAAGATAATTATATTAAAAGCAAAGTCTTCGTTCTTATAAGAAAAGTAGATCATTTTTATCTTTTTTAAAGTAAAAAAGATTTGATTCTTTGCTTTATAAGTTAAAATACTACTTTAAATATCCGTTGCAAAAAAAGTGATATTAAATGTAAATAAGTATAACGCTTTATAAATACAAATATTATTAGCGTATTTAAATAGTAATATTATATTTTAATTAAAGAGTTCCGCGAAGTATAATATATATAAAACGAAAGATACAAGCGATCTTTAAAGTATATTGCATTTTACGTCGTAACGGTTCGTAATAGCACTTTCGAAGCGTACTTAAACTTATCGGTCGCTAAGAAAAAAGTGTATAAGCTTTAAAAAAGAAAAAAGCTAGCTTTGCTTATTTATACGCTTAAAAAGCTAGCGCTTAAGCAAAGCGTCGAAAGCTTTTTAAATTTTTAATATTATTATCGTAATAATTTTGCTTGCTAAAAAAGCTGCTTCGATATCGTAAGTAAAGCAAGCAACGAAGTTTATAGCAGATCGCTTAAGTAAAGCTCCGCCGTATTAAAAGCTCAAAATGCTTAAAGTTAAAAAAGTTTAAGCAATTCGCTTAACGATAATACGCTTTAAGCTTTTAAATATATAAAAGAGAAAAGCTATAAAGCGCTACGAGCGTATTAAAGTCTTATCTTTTTTATTTACTTTAAGTATTATAGCTACTTCCGTTAGTTTTTAATAAGTTGAAAAAAAGCTATGCCGAAAGCAAGCATTAAGCAAAGCGTAAATATAATATCGAATGTGCTATTAAACTTCTTTTAAAAGCTTAATAATAATTCGGTTTGTACTTAACGAAGTCTTAATTACTTTTATAATGCTTCGTTTTACTTCTTCGAAAGTAACGGTCAAGTTTAATAATAGTAGTAGTAGTAGTAGTATTCGTTTAACGTCCACGGGTCGCCTGCTACAGCGAGTCCTCTGACCTCCTTAAGGGTATACAGACGTGCAGCTAGTTCTTACATACATAAGAGCACAAGACGCATATAGCGTAAGAGCAGATCTTCGAGAGAATAGTACAAGTACAGCGGTGTTTCCTCTTGTTGAAACGGTGTGTAAAGAATAAATCAAGCAAGTATACAAGCGGGTTTTTACAAAGGACCGAAGTCAGTGTCGTGTGCCGAAGCAAGCTACGCGGGTAGCTGAGTTCATGACGGAGCACTCAAGCTCGTCTAGTATAAAGTGAAGAAAAGAAGAAAGAAAAAACAGTTTTTAATAAATAATCAAGAGCTAAATGAGTGTGAGCCTTCGTAGTAGTAGTTCGATATGCAAGATCGATTCGCTACTAGTACCGAGGGCAGATTTTAAAATAGAACTCCGTGACTTCCAAGAGACTATGGAAGTCAGTTAGCGAGGCTCCAAGGGAGCGTATATAAGCTGTCGCTTTTCGCGAGGTAGAAGGCGGAGTAAGTGGTCGTATCCTTTTAAGCCATCGATTGAATAAGCGTTAAGCCTTTTTACAAAGGGCAATGTGTATCGGGGACTTGTCTTTCCGGCAAGAGCAAGTGGTTTTCGCATCTTCGTAGCGGTACTTCCGGTGATACCACGCAAAGTCTCCGTGCTAGGTTCGCAGCGCGAGTAGTCTGTGCAACACGTACTTGAGCAAGTGTAGTTCTAGCGAAGCTTTACTTGCGTACCCGAGACCTTAATCGCGATACCAAGTAGAAAGCTTCGCCTTGCTCGCACCTTACTATCTATCCCGTGCTTGCTCGATCAGAGTCCTAGTGATAGACTTGATCCCGGATGCCGTAGGCTCGGAAGTGGGTCCCGGTGCAAGCCTAAGCCTTGCTCCTTCGTCGGCGAGCCGGTTCGCCGTCTCGTTACCAGCGATGCCGGTATGTCCCGGGGCCCATTTGACGCTGACCTCTAATTGTTTCATCACCTCTTGGATGCGCAGGAACGCCTATTGAGAAGAAGCCGAAGCAATGCTTCGTATGCACTAGATCACGGACGTGCTGTCTATGCACAGCCATATGCGGCAATGAGTAATGTCTAGTGAGGGCCGAATCGCGTGCTCGAGCGCCTTCCAGGCCTTTATTGCTTCCGCGTCAAAGACGTGCGACAGGTTGTTAATAGCTCCTTTGCTTGTAGCAATCCTCCTTTGTCCTTAATAGATAACGTATCCGTACCCGACGTATCTGTGCCCGTCTTTGTATTGCTTTAAGCCGTTTGAGAAAAGGGTGATGTCCCGGTCGGTGAGTTGAGCTTACCACTCCTTGAAGTCTTTAGCAGCCTGCTCCTTCTTGACGCCTTAGGTAGGGTCCGTGCGGCACCCGGCTGAGAAGTGAGGATGGGCTAGCTTTGGTCGTGGGCAAGAGGGGAGCATGGCCCTTAGTTTCTGTAGTTTTGTCTTGATCCGTTGTCGGCTTCGTACCGTCGTATTAAAGTTCTTTCGGAAAGTCGTTTTCAACGCTAAACCGGCCGAGTATAATCCGTCGTAATAAGTCTGCTTTTTTTTAATATCTTATACGGTAGCTTTTTTATATATAAAAAAAAAGGATTCAAAGTTAATAATTAATTTATATTAACCGATTACTTTATATAAATCTTTATCGTTTGCAACTCCGTTTAATACTTATATTTAATATTCTCTTTTAGCTTTGCGTATAGCGTTGCGGAAATGCTCAGTTTCGTTCGTTAAAACACGATCGATAAAGTTTTAACGCGCTTCGATATATTCGTAATAAGCTTGTTCAACTTTTAAAGTCTATTAAAAGGTTATTTTATTTATATTTCGATAAAGTATATCGACGGCTTTGATTGCGTTCTTAAAGATTTTTACGAAAGCTAAAGCACTTCGTTTAATTTATATAAAGTTATAAAAGCTCGAAAAGTTAAAAAAAGTGTTTATATCGTTGCGTATAAAATCTTCGAATTTATTTATATCTTTGTTTATTATTATTTTATAAAACTAGTTTATTAACACGCGCTTTCGTTTCGAAATCGTAATAATCAAGGTCTAGTAGTTTAAAGTGCTATACAAGTCTTCTTTTACTACCGTAATAACGTACGGTATATTTAAAAAAGTAAAGTCTAAAACGTATCCGAGCTAATATATAAGTTTTTTTAATACGCCGATAAAGTCTATGCCGCTCGTTATAAACTAATTTGTAAAGTCTTTTTTTCGATAAGCGGTTCGAACTTTTAATTCGAATATCTCGTATTATATATTAAAGTTTTTTTTTTATTAAGCACTTACGATTAAAAGTAAAGTGTAAGACGTGATCGATGACTTTATTAATAATCGATTGTTTATAAGCGTTAAGAATAGTATATTTATTAACGTCGATTTAAAGCATATTTTTACTTTAAATCAATCGTCGCTACTTTATATAAAGTCTAGCTCTTTTACGAATGTATATAAAAACTTAAAATCTTTCGGCTTCGAAGTTATCTTTCGAAGTTCTTTATAAGTCTATTAAAAAGTAGATGTTAAAAGCGAAGTATATTAATATCTTTATATTAAAATAAGTAATTAGTTTTTATACGTATATTATATTTATTTTATACTTATACGTTAAAGAAAGCATAATTTAATAATTAAATGTAAAGCGTTTTATATAAGCTTATCCGACGTATATATCGACTTTAAATCGTATCGTATAGCCGTAGCCGGTTCGTATCGGTGTATTATTTATTAAATAAATTAAAAAGCGAATTCGGTTTTCGAATCCACGTCCGCGTCCGTTAAAAGTGAGATTTTAAGTTTGATTTTAAGTTTCTGCTTAATTACTTTATAACTACTTTAAGCTTTTAAACGATTGCTAAAAGTAAAAATAAAGATCGAAGTTATGCGTTCGTATTCCGTTACTTTTTATCTTGCGACGCGCTTGCGCGTTGCAAAAGCTTTCGTTATATCGATAGTATCTATAATATCAATTGCTTCCGAGCTTTATATTTAACGTAATAGTAGTAGTAGTAGTATTCGTTTAACGTCCACGGGTCGCTTTCTACAGCGAGTCCTGTGACCTCCTTAAAAGTATACAGACGTGCAGCTAGTCTTTATATACATAAGAGCACAAGACGCATATAGCGTAAGAGCAGATCTCGAAAGAATAGTACAAATGCAGCGGTGTTTCCTTTTGTTGAAACGGTGTGTAAAGAATATATTAAGCAAGCATACAAGCGAGTTTTTATAAGAGACCGAAGTCAGTGTCGTTTGCCGAAGCGGGCTACGCGGATAGCTAAGTTTATGACGGAGCACTTAAGCTCATTTAATATAAAGAGAAAGGAGAAAGAAAGAAAAGCTATCAGAAATAAATCAATAGCTAAATAAGTGTAAGCTTTCGTAATAATGCTTCAACGTGCAAGGTCGACCCGTTACTAGTATCGAGAGCAGATTTTAAAGTAAAACTCCGTGACTTTTAAGAGGCTATGAAAGTCAATTAGTAAGGCTTTAAAGGAGCGTATATAAGCAGTCGCTTCTTGCAGAGTAGAAAGCGGAGTAGGTAGTCGTGTCCTTTTAAGCCATCGATTGAAAGAGCGTTGCGCCTTTTTATAAAAAGCAATATAAATCGAGGACTTGTCTTTTCGATAAAAGCAAGTAGTTTTTGCGTTTTCATAACGATACTTCCGATAATATTACGCAAAGTCACCGTACTAAATGCGCAGCGCGAGTAGTTTATGCAAAACGTACTTAAGCAAGTATAGTTTCGGCGGAGCTTTGCTTGCGTACTCGAGACTTTAATCGCGATACTAAGTAAAGAGCTTCGCTTTACTTACACTTTACTATTTGTCTTTTACTTAATCGATTAAAGTCTTAATAATAAACTTGATCCCGGACGCTATAAGCTCGGAAGTAAGACTTAGTGCAAGCTTAAGCTTCGCTCTTTCGTCGGCGAGTCGATCTGCAGTTTTATTACTCGTGATACCGGTATGTCTCGAAGTTTATTTAACGCTAACTTTTAATTGTTTTATCACTTCTTAAATACGTAAGAACGCTTATTAAGAAGTAGCCGAAGCTGTGCTTCGTATATACCAGATCACGGACGTACTGTTTATACATAGCTATATGCGATAATGATTAAAGTCTAATAAAAGCCGAATAGCGTGCTCGAGTGTTTTTTAAGCTTTTATTGTTTTTGCGTCGAAGACGTGCGATAAGTTGTTAATAGCTCTTTTGCTTATAGCTATCTTCTTTTATCTTTAATAAATAGCGTATTCGTACTCGACGTATTTGTGCCCGTCTTTATATTGCTTTAAGCCGTTTAAGAAGAAAGTGATGTCTCGATCGATAAGCTAAGCTTATTACTTTTTAAAGTCTTTAGCAGCTTGCTCTTTCTTAACGCTTTAAGTCGGATCCGTACGACACTTAGCTGAAAAGTAAAAGTGAGCTAGCTTTAATCGTAAGCAAGAAAAAAGCATAGCTTTTAGTTTTTAAAGTTTTGTCTTGATCCGCTATCGAAAGCTTGCAGCAAGACTTTTAATGATTATAAAAAGAAAGATACGCTTTATTATCGAATAAGCTTCGTTTATTATTCGTAGCCGTAGTGCTTGTCGCACTTTAATCTTTTCGAGTGCTATTTCTTTAAAAAAGAGTCCGGCGTCTTTTAAAAAGGTAATAGTTAAAGCCGTGCGCTAAATAAGAAAGACCTTTTTCGCTACGTAAGCAATGATCTTGTTGACCGTGTCGATATGTCTTTTTAAGCTCGCGTTGATTTCTTTATTTAAGTTGTCTTTGATTAAATATCGTAAAAGCTTCGTTCGTCTTTCGTATTAAGCTTCGGTGCTATATAAGATCGATAGCAATACGCAAGTGATCATTGCTTTGCGTAGCGCGTAAGCGAAAAGACCGTCCGCCGTGCGAGCGAAGCCTTTGATATAGAATGCTACTCGTCGTGCTTTTTTAATTCTTTTAAACAAGTAGCGTTTAAAAGTCATTTTCCGATCGAACTAGACTTTAAGCTATCGTAGCTTTAAAATAGCTTTTGTCGTCGAAAGCTGCGCTTAAAGACTCAAAGTGATATCGGTCTTATTTGGCTATAAGATAATTATATTTAAAGCAAAGTCGCTGTTTTTATAAAAAAAGTAGATTATTTCTATTTTTTTTAAAGCGAAAAAGATTTAATTTTCTACTCCGTAAGCTAAGATGTTTTAAATGTCCGTCGTTAAGAAAGTGATATTAAATGTAAATGAGTGTAACGTTTTATAAATACAAATGTTATTAACGTATTTAAATCGTAATATCGTGTCTTGATTAAAGAGTTCCGCGAAGTATAGCATATATAAAACAAAAGATAATAATGATCTTTAAAGTGTGCCGTATTCTACGTCGTAACGGTCCGTGATTACACTTTCGAAGCGTACTTAAACTTATCGATCGCTAAAGAAAAAGTGAATAAGCTTTAAAAGAAGAAAGGGCCAGCCTTGCTTATTCATGCGCTTAAGAAGCCGGCGCTTAAGCAAAGCGTCGAAAGCCTTTTAAACGTTTAATGTCATTATCGTAACAATCTTGCTTACTAAAAAAGCTGCTTCGATATCGTAAGTAAAGCAAGCTACGAAGTCTATAATAGATCGCTTAAGTAAAGCCCTTCCGTACTAAAAGCTTAAAATGCTTGAAGTCAAAGAAGTCTAAGCAATTCGCTTAGCGATGATGCGCTCTAAGCCTTTAGACATATATAAGAAAAAGGCTATAAAGCGCTACGAGCGCATCGAGGTCTTGTCTTTTTTGCTTACTTTAAGCATCATAGCCACTTCCGCCAGTTTTTAATAAGTTAAGAAAAAGCTGTGCCGGAAGTAAGTATTAAATAAAGCGTAGATATAGTATCGGATGTGCTACTAGACCCTTTTTAAAAGCTTAATAGTGATCCGGTCTATACTTAGCGAAGTGCTAATTACTTTTATAATGCTCCGTTTTACCTTTTCGAAAAAGATTATTAAGTCTTACGGCAAGTGCTCCGTGCCGTCGTATTAAAGTTCTTTTAAAAAGTCATCTTCGGCGCTAAACCGACCGAGTATAATCCGTCGTAATAAGTTTGCTTTCTCTTTAGTGTCTTGCACGGTGACCTTTTTATATACAAAAAAAGAGGATTTAAAGTTAGTAGTTAGCTTATGTTAACCGACCACTTTGTACAAGTCTTTATCGTTTGCAACTCCGTTTAATACTTGCATTTAATAATCCTTTTTAGCTTTGCGTATAGCGTTGCGGAAGTGCTTAGTCTCGTCCGTTAAAACACGATCGATAAAGTTCTAGCGCGCTTCGATATATTCGTAATAAGCCCGTTCAACTTTCGGAGTCTATTAAAAGGCGGTCTTGCTTATGTCTCGACAAAGTGTGCCGACGGCTTTAATTGCATTTTTAAAAATCCTTACGAAAGCTAAAGCACCTTTTTCAATTTGTGTAAAATCGTAGAAACTCGAAAAGTCAATAAAAGTGTTTATGCCGTTGCGTATAAAGTCTCCGAACTTATTTATGTCTTTATCCGTTATTTTCTTATAGAACTGATCCACCGGCACACGCTTTCTTTTCGAGATCGTAATAACTAAGGTTTGATAATTTAAAGTGCTATGCAAGTTTTTTTTTACTATCGTAATAGCGTACGGTATATTTAAAAAAATAAAGTTTAAAACGTAATCAAGCTAATATGTAAGTTCCTTTAGCACGCCGATAAAATCTATGCCGCTTGTTATAAATTAATCCGCAAGATCCTTTTCTCGATAAACGGTCCGAACCTTTAATTTAAACATCTCGTATTACATATTAAAGTCCTTTTCTATTAAGCACTTGTGATTAAAAGTAAAGTATAAAACGTAATCGATAACCTTATTAATAGTCGGTTGTTTATAAGCGTTAAAAATAATATATTTATTAACGTCGATCTAAAGCATATCTTTGCTTTAAACCGGTCGTCGCTGCTTTATATAAAGTCTAGCTCTTTTGCGAATGTAAGTAAAGACTCGAAGCTTTTTAACCTTGAAATTGTTCTTCGAAGTTCTTTATAAATTTATTAAAAAGTAGATATTAAAAGCAAAGTGTGTTTATGTTTTTGTATTAAAGTAAGTGATTAATTTTTACACGCATATCACATCTATCTTATGCTTATACGTTAAAAAAAGTATAATCTAATGATTAAGTGTAAAGCGTTTTATATTAGCTTATCTAACGTATATATCGAGCTTAGACCGTATCGTATGACCGTAGCCGGTTCGTATCGGTGTACTACTTATTAAATAAATTAAGAAGTGAGTTCGTTTTTTAAGTCCGCGTCCGCGTTCGTTAAAAGTAAAATCTTAAGCTTAACCTTAAGTTTTTACTTAACTACTTTATAGCTTTTTTAAGCTTTTAAGCGATTGCTAAAAGTAAAGATAAGTATCAAGGTCATGCGTTCGTGTTCCGTTACTTTTTGTCTTACGACGCGCTTGCGCGTTGCTAAAGCTTTCGCTGTATCGATATTTATAACATCAATTGCTTTCGAGCTTTATGCTTAGCGTAATAAATATATCGAAGTGTTTGTATTAAAAGTGCTATTGCTAGTAATAATAATAGTAATAACGCTGCTTATAAGAGCTGCGAGTATAAAGCATAAAGTGTTGTTACGTGCGTACTTCTCTTTATAGTTCTTAGCGCTAACTCGTCGGATAGCCGCGAGCTCTTTCTTTATAAGCCGTATCAATTTGCCGTCCTTTTTATGCGAAATAGCAAAGCAGTTTTAATACTCGGCTTCGAAAAGACCGTAGCAGTTCGCGCACTTCGCCGGCGCTATGCAATCGCTATAAGCTAAGCTATCGTACTAATCGATTCTTTAGCTGCATTTGCTACAACGAAAGTATCGAGTACACTTAGCAAAGTTGCAGTATCTTTAGCATTTTAAATCGTGTCTCGTAATCTTGTATTTCTTTTTAATTAATTTGGCCGTGTCTTTTATATTAAAAAGACGGAAAGGCTTTACTTCTTTTAAAAAAGAAACGACCAAGGTCATAATGACGTTAAAAGCCTTAAGGTCGACACTTTTATCGCCGATTTTAATTTCGATTAGCGTTTGTCCCGTTTATACAACTACCTTATCGAAAACGAAGTTTTTAATTAGTATTAGTTCTAGCTCGCCGTTTTTATTAAAGACGTGCATAGAATAAAGAATATAGCAGACCGCGTAATTATACTAAAGTTATAATATCTCGACTTTAATCGCGGATAGAAAACGCTTAACCGTTTCTTTTCCTTTTTAGCTAGTAAAAGTATTACGTGTTTATAAGTCCTTAATCAAAAGTGACTATCTAGTTTAAGTCGCGTGAATTTCGATAATAAAATCTATTATAAAATCGCGAAAAGAATCGATCAGCGCTTTGCGCAAAGCATAAAGATGCTAAAGTCGATTGCGCTTAGCTTCGTTTATAATTATAACGAAGATTCGGAGGTCGGGTTTTTCCGAGTGTATAAGAGCTAACGATAATAAAGCTTTACTCGAAGATAAAGTTTAACTAAGTCCGCTTTTCTTAGCTAGAGCTTTAGCTTAAGGCTTAGCTTTTGTTAAAGTCAAATCGACTTCCTCGGCCGTTGCCTTCGCAAAGTTAATAAGAAAAGGTGGTAGTAGCGTCTTAATAGAAAGTAAGTAAAAGGATTCGCTGCGAATGCGAATAAAAGTAAAGATCTCTCCGCTAGACTTAACGTAAAAAGCAATAGTAATAAAGTTCGTAGATTTTTCGGCAATTTTGCGAGCAATAGCTTTGTCCGCTATGCTTTAAATCGATGCGACGAATTTATCGTTTATTTTAAAGTATTAAAAGATGATACGTTGCGTGTCCGCTTTCTTTTTATTTAAAGCTTCTACTTGCGCTTTTACTTTAGCGTAGTTAAAGGTATCAAGCTAGTCTTTAACACTTATAATAAGCTTCGAAGGTACTTGATTATTTATATCTCGTTGCTCGTTTCGAAGACGTTTAATAAGGTTATAGTAAAGTGTTATTGCTTCGTTTAATCGAGTGAAGTCGGCCGTAGTATTGCTTCGAGAGCGGCGGTTTAATGTCTTACTTATTATTTTTCGAGCTACCGAGACGAAAGCAGTTCGAAAAGAATAAAAGAGGTCTGAAACGTCAGAAAATGAAGTTGTTTGCAAGCCTAGACGGCAAGAAAAGGCCTTATCAAAGGATCCTTCAAATTCAAGAGATAATATAAAAGTATATTTAACGTAATAAATATGCCGAAGTGTTTATATTAAAAGTGCACCTTTACATTATCTCTTGAATTTGAAGGATCTTTCGATAAAGCCTTTTTTTGCCGTCCAGGCTTGCAAACAACTTCATTTTCTAACGTTTCAGACTTCTTTTATTCTTTTCGAACTGCTTCCGTCTCGATAGCTCGAAAAATAATAAGTAAGACATTAAACCGCCGTTCTCGAAGCAATACTACGGCCGACTTCATTCGATTAAACGAAGCAATAATATTTTATTATAACTTTATTAAACGTTTTCGAAACGAACAACGAGATATAAACAATCAAGTACTTTCGAAGCTTATTATAAATGTGAAAGACTACTTACGGGCGCAACCCCTAGGTGTAGCAACCGAGTGCACTCGGTTGCAACACCTTACTTACACCTTACTTACACCTTAACGTTTTAATATAGCAACCGAGTGCACTCGGTTGTAAATCGAATACTCGGTGTATACTCGGTTGTAGCTCGGATAACTCTAAAAACGTTTATTCGATTATCAACCGAGTTAACACCGAGTACTCGATTTACAACCGAGTGCACTCGGTTATTACACCGAGTACTCGATTTACAATCGAATATACTCGATTGCTACACTTTATAATTCGATTTATAATCGAGTTTATACGATTATTACACTTTATTAAATTACTATTAACTTTATTAATTATTATTATTAGAACCTTATTAACACGTTACTAACACTTTATTAATTTTAATTTGATTATTATTTCTACTATTATTATAATTGCCTTGCCTTTAATATCGCCACCAGTATCGCCACCAGCGCTGCCACCAGTATTGCCTTGCCACCAGTATCGCCACCAGTATCGCCACCAGTATCGCCACCAATATCGCTACCAGTATCGCCACCAGTATCGCCACCAGTATTGCCTCCAGTATTGCCTTGCCACCAGTATCGCCTCCAGTATTGCCTTGCCACCAGTATCGCCTCCAGTATTGCCTTGCCACCAGTATCGCCACCAGTATCGCCACCAGTATTGCCTCCAGTATTGCCTTGCCACCAGTATCGCCACCAGTATCGCCACCAGTATTGCCTCCAGTATTGCCTTGCCACCAGTATCGCCACCAGTATCGCCACCAGTATTGCCACCAGTATTGCCTTGCCACCAGTATCGCCTCCAGTATTGCCTTGCCACCAGTATCGCCTCCAGTATCGCCACCAGTATCGCCACCAGTATCGCCTGCAGCATTGCCTTGCCACCAGTATCGCCTTGCCACCAGTATCGCCTCTAGTATTGCCTTGCCACCAGTATCGCCTCCAGTATTGCCTTGCCACCAGTATCGCCTCCAGTATCGCCACCAGTATCGCCACCAGTATCGCCACCAGCGCTGCCACCAGTATTGCCTTGCCACCAGTATCGCCTCCAGCATTGCCTTGCCACCAGTATCGCCTCCAGTATCGCCACCAGTATCGCCACCAGTATCGCCACTAGTATTGCTACCAATATCGCCACCAGTATCGCCACCAGTATTGCCTTGCTACCAGTATCGCCACCAGTATCGCTACTAGTATTGCCTTGCCTTTAGTATCGCTTCCAGCAAATAGTAGCGGCGGTAAGGTAATGGCGGCGGTGAGGTCGTGGCAGTAGTGAGGTAGTAGCGGCGGTGAGGTCGTAGCAGTAGTAAGGTAGTGGCGGCGGTAAGGTAATAAAGGTGAGTGAGGAAGTGGCGGCGGTAAGGTAGTAGCGACGGTGAGGTAGTAGCGGCGGTAAGGTAGTGGCGGCGGTGAGGTAGTGGCGGCGGTGAGGTAATAAGAGAAGCAAAGAGAAGTACGAGAAATATATAAGTTAAAAGTATAAGCTAATAATAATGATGACGTAAAGTATTTTTTGCCTTTAGCACTTGCTTTTATTTATTACGATAAAGTTGATATTAGGTGTAAAGGAAGTTGATATTAAAATGTAGATTGATATTAAGGTGTAAAGGTTGATATTAAGGTGTAAAGATTAATATAAAAGTTTAAAAGTTGATATTAAGGTGTAAAGATTAATATTGGAATTTAAAAGTTGATATTAAGGTGTAAAGATTAATATTGGAGTTTAAAGGTTGATATTAAGGTGTAAAGATTAATATTGGAGTTGAAAGGTTGATTTAAATAATAATATATCAAAAAACTCGTCAACCTTAAGATCAACCTTAATATACACCGATTATAATCGGTGTATAATCGGTTGATTGGTGTTAACTCGGTGTTCACTCGGTGTGCACACGGTTGCTAAACGTAAGGGGTGCGCCCGTAAGTAGCCCGATACTTTTAATTACGTTAAAGTAAAAGCGCAAGTAAAAGCTTTAAATAAAAAAAAATCAGATACGCAACGTATTATCTTTTAATACTTCGAAATGAACGACAAATTTATCGCATCGATTTAAAGCATAACGGATAAGGTTATTGCTCGTAAAATTGCCGAGAAATCTACGAACTTTATTATTATTGCTTTTTACGCTAAGTCCGGCAGAGAAATCTTTACTTTTATTCGCATTCGCAACGAATCCTTTTACTTACTTTTTATTAAAACGCTTTTACTACTTTTTCTTATTAACTTTGCGAAAGCAACGGCCGAAAGAATCGATTTAACCTTAATAAAAGCTAAGCTTTAAGCTAAAGCTCTAGCTAAAAAGAGCGGACCTAATTAAACATTATCTTCGGATAAGGCTTTATTATCGTTAGCTTTTATATATTCGGAAAAACCCGACCTTCGAATCTTTGTTATAATTATAAACGAAGCTAAACGCAATCGACTTTAGCATTTTTATGCTTTACGCAAAGCGCTAATCGACTTTTTTCGCGATTTTATAATAGATTTTATTACTAAAATACACGCGATTTAAACTAAATAGTTATTTTTAATTAAAAACTTATAAACACGTAATACTTTTATTAGCTAAGAAAAAAAAGAAACGGTTAAGCGTCTTTTATCCGCGATTAAAGTCGAGATATTATAGCTTTAATATAATTACGCGGTCTATTATATCTTTTATTTTATGCACGTTTTTAATAAAAACGGCGAGCTAGAACTAATACTAATTAAAGACCTCGTTTTCGATAAAGTAATTATATAAACGAGACAAACGCTAATCGAAATCAAAATCAGCGATAAAAGCGTCAACTTTAAAGCTTTTAACGTTATTATAACCTTAGTCGTCTTTTTTTTAAAAAAAAAATAAAGCTTTTCCGCTTTTTTAATATAAAAGACACGGTTAAATTAATTAAAAAAAAATATAAGATTACGAGACACGACTTAAGATGCTAAAGCTATTACAACTTTATTAAGTGTACTCGATACTTTCGCTATAGCAAATGTAATTAAAGAATCGATTTGCACGACGGCCCAGCTTATAACGATTATATAACGCCGGCGAAGTGCGCAAACTATTATAGCCTTTTCGAAGCCGAGTATTAAAACTGCTTTGCTATTTCGTATAAAAAAGACGGCAAACTAATACGGCTTATAAAAAAAAAGCTCGCGATTATCCGACGAGTTAGCGTTAAGAATTATAAAAAAAAGCACGCACGTAATAACACTTTATGCTTTACTTTCGCAGCTCTTATAAGCAGCGTCATTATTACTATTATCACTAGCAGTAGTACTTTTAACACAAATACTTCGGCATATCTATTGCGTTAAACATAAGGCTCGGAAGCAATTGATACTATAAATATCGATACGACGAAAGCTTTTGCAACGCGTAAGCGCGTCGCAAAATAAAAAGTAACGGAACACGAACGCATAACTTCGATACTTATCTTTACCTTTAATAATTGCTTAAAAGCTTAAAGAAGCTATAAAGTAGTTAAATAAAAACTTAAAGTTAAGCTTAAGATCTTATTTTTAACGAACGCGAACGCGGACTCGGAAAACGAACTTACTTTTCAATCTATTTAATAAGTAGTATATCGATACGAACCGGCTACGGCTATACGATACGGTTTAAGCTCGATATATACGTTAGATAAGCTAATATAAAACGCTTTATACTTAATTACTAAATCATACTTTCTTTAGCGCATAAGCATAAGATAGACGTAATATATATATAAGAACTAATTATATACTTTAATATAAAAATACAAATACACTTCGCTTTTAATATCTACTTTTTAATAGATTTATAAAAAACTTCGAAAGATAACTTCGAGGCCGAAAAGCTTCGAGTCTTTATATACATTCGCAAAAGAGCTAGACTTTATACAAAGCAGCGACGACCGGTTTAAAATAAAGATATACTTTAGATCGACGTTAATAGATATACTATCTTTAACGCTTATAAATAACCGATTATTAATAAAGTCATCGATTACGTCTTACACTTCACTTTTAATTATAAGTGCTTAATAAAAAAAGACTTTAATATATAATACGAGATATTTAAACTAAAAGTTCGGACCGCTTATCGAAAAAAAGATTTTGCGGATTAGTTTATAACGAGCGGCATAGATTTTATCGACGTATTAAAAAAACTTATACATTAGCTCGGCCACGTCTTAGACTTTACTTTCTTAAATATATCGCACGCTATTACGATAATAAAAGAAAACTTGCATAGCACTTTTGTCGGATGTGATTAGGTGATAGACTTATCACGTGTCAAGACTTTTCCAGATGTATAAGTAAAGGGCTACTTTTTAAGTTCATTAGACAACAATCAAGAATCTTTTTACTTATCTTCTTCTTTATGTTACCGTTTAATAAGTTATAAGCTTTCGTTGCGACTTCTTTAACGCTAAAATACTATAACTAATACTCTTTGCGACTTCTTTAGCATCGAACTTTTTATAAAAACAAAATTAAAACGGAACGGAACACGATATTCTTTTTTAAAACTATTTTTCTAACGATATATATAACTCTCTTTTTTTATTGCTTGCGTTTATCGCTAACTTTTTATATCTTTTTTTAAAAACATACGACCTTTTGTTTTTAAAAACACTTTAATAATAACTTATCTCGGACAATAATATTTCTTTAAAGTTTATATATATATATATATATTTATAGACTTTTCGACGGAATACGCCGAAATAAACCTTAATCTTCCGAGATCTAATTTTTTATAAATCTATTTTACATATATATTTTACTTATATCTAGCATCGACCGAAAACTCTTTTATCGAGATTATTATATTTCAAACGACTTAACCGCATTACGTTAGCGCGCTTTAGCTTTTACGATAAAATAAAACTCGGACAACTTTAATAAATTCTTTATTTCATTCTTAATTTCATTTGTCTTATCGTAAATTAATTATAAATCAAGACGCTGCGGACAACTTAACTAATTAAGAACTTCGAAAGACTTTAAAAAAAGCTTTTTTTACGAACGATACTTTCGTATTATTAAAGAAAACAAAAACTCGCAAGATCTTTTAATCTTTTAACTTTACTTTTTTTTACCGCTTTGATTTCTTTACAAACTATATACAAACACTTATTAACATTCTTTTTTAATCTTTCGACTTTGCTAAAGATCGTGACTTTGATCTTGATTTCTAACCTTTTGATACCGAATTAAATTCAAACACTTCTTTTTTATCGGCTTCGAACGAAAAGCCTTTTTGCTTTCTTTTATTTACTTTACTTTTCGGCTTTCGAATCAAAAAACCTTTTTATTATTTATAAAAATATCTCGATAAATATTACTCCGGTATTATTAATTAACGTTAAAGATTCTATTAAGCTTATTAAGACTTCGATTTTTAAAAATAACTGCGAACACTCAATCTACTTTCTTTTTCGCTTTCTCCGCCGTTTTGTTTTTCGACGAAGAAAACTAAGTCGAGTTCTTTCGATATATCGACTTCGCTTTTATTAACAAAAACTATTTTTACGAAAAAATCCTTAAAAGTATAAAAGTCCGATTAACTCGCTTTTTAAGCGAGACGGAGTTTGCGTTTAAAAAAAGACTCGACGCGTAAGACGAACTCTAAACTTAAAGCTGCTTTTTTATCCGTAGCAAATTCAAGTTAACCGCCGCAAACTTCGTTAAAAGAAAAAGAATAAGCTTTATAATCGTCGGAGACTTTAAAAAACACGATCTTAAAAAGCTATTATTAATAGATTTAAAAGAACGATTTCGATTTAAAAGCGTCGCGACGTTCTATCGTTTTTAATCTGCGTTACTCGCTTTTTATATTAACGAGTTCGACGACGTCACTTTTTTTAATAACGAATTCATGCGCTTAAATAAACAACTTAAGCTTTTTAATAATAATACTCAACTTTCCGCTTTATAAATAGTTAAAGTTTATTTTAATCAATTATCGTCTTCGTACGAAAACTTTAAATTTAATTAAGTCTTTAATAACGATTATATCGATAGTAATAAATTTAAAATTGCTTTCGTCGATTTTATAGCTTTTACTCGTAAAAAAGAGCAATTGATACAGTATTCTTCGAGCAAAGCATTCTTCGTATATAAAAAACCCGGCAAACTTGCAAAAAGAAATAAGTTTATTATAATCTATAATTATTGCAAAAAACCTTATTACTTTAAACCGGAATACGTAATAGCTTACTTTCATTTGAAAGCTGCTTTCGACAAACGAATCGAAAAGAAGCGTAAAGACAAAGCTATTAAGCAAGCTAAACTAAAAACGGCTAAAAATACCGACTCTTCCGAAAAGACTTTTTCCGTTACTTTTTTTATATTATCGATTCGTAGCTGCGCTAATAAGACCTTTCAACTCGCTTTCGACGTTCGAGATTCTAATATAAATTAACAATTAAAGTTTGCTTAAAATAAATTATCTTAATTAAAACTAATTTAAAAGCATTGTTTTTTTCTTCGGCTTGACCTTTCTCGTAATTTTTAATTAAAGCGACGTCTTCGAAAGCTTCGGACTTTATTATCGAGTATTACTTTTACTTTTAAGTATTAAATAATTTTTATTCTTTTTATAATCTTTACTTTTTTATTTTATTTTTTACTTTTCTTTTTTATTTTTTAAAAAATACGACGGCTTACCGCCGTAATAGTATTCTTTTATTTCTCTTCTTTTTCACTTTAGTATGCCGCACCTTTTATTAAAGCTTTCCTTAAGGATTCTTCTTTTTAATTCTTTTAAAAAACCTTATACGCTTTCGCTTTTTAATCTTTAAATACATTCGAAAACACTTTTATCTTTAATAATAGTTATATTAAACATATATTCTATCGTTAAGAGTTTTTCGAAAACATCTTTTCACTCGACTTAAGCGAAGCAATTATTATTTTTAAAATAAGAAGTCATTCACTTTCATTTTAAAAGAAAAGCATAATTGCTTTATTCGTTAAAACGAAAGATAGCAACTTTAATTAAATTCGTTTATATAACGTTATTTATTATCCGAACCTTAATATTAACTTTCTCTTTTATTTAAATCTTATTCGAAGAAGTATAAGTATGACTTTAAGCGAAAAAAGTGCTTTGTTCTTTTTACTAAGCAAGAACTCTTTAGTTTTCACCGCTCGAATCGCTTAAAACTTATTTTACTTTAATATCGATCTGCGTTAGCTTATAAACCGAGTCTTTCGCTTAAGTTATATATATAAAGCTTTCGACTTTAATTAACGACGTTACGCTTACTTTTTTCAACTAGCTTCGACTTTCGATACTTTAAATCTTTTTTAACAACGATCTTAATATCGAGCTTTAGCCGCTTTTTTTATTAAAAAAGCTTAAGCTGTTTAGCATAAGCGTTTTAAATATCTCGAATAAAAAAACTTATTAAAAATGTAAAAACTATTAAAAGATATAAACTTACGCACACCTCTTCTTTTATACGCTTACGAGAGCTGCTTCGACGGTCGAATGACTAAAAGAGTATATAAAAGACATATCAATTTAAAACGGTATTTCGACGAGCTTATTTATATAAATATTATTAGACTTTTTCGCAAAAAGTACGACGGCTTTACTTATTTTATTTACTTTTATTGCGACAAAACAAAAGAGGTCGAGTGCTATAATATAAAGTATAAGTTTAAATCATTAAATAAATTCAAACTTTTTTAAACTTTTTATTAAAGAAAGATCATACGTTTTCGCATCGATAACGAAAGCGAGTACGTCTTTCGGCGTTTTTAAAAACACTTAGCCGAAATAAGCGTTCGATTTGAATCTGCCGTTTCGCACAATTTATAAATAAATAAAACTACCGAAAAAATCGGACGAACACTTTAAAATATTATAAAAACGCTTTTATAAAGTTTTAAGTTCGATGCGAAATAATAACCGAAACTGCTTTATATTGCCGTTTATCTTTACTTTCGTCGCTTTTATAGCTTTATTAACATGATTCTTTTTAAAGCTACGAACTTATGCAAACCGTTCGTTTCGTACTTACGTATTATCGGCTTTAAAGCTTAGTTTTTCGAAAGCAAAATTAAAAAGACAAAACCGTATATTAAACGAATCTCTTACGAAAAGCTAATTAAATACAAAAGTGATTATATTTATCGTATTTTAACGACCGACGGTCTTATTAAAAAAGTATATAGCGCGTATATAATTAAGCAGCTTTTAGCTTTTACCGCTATCGAACAAATAAATTCTATAAAAAGATCACTTACCTTTTCGCACTTTAACTCCGCTTTTTACTTTTTTAATTCTTATCTTTCAACTTTTTTAAAGCGCAAGACCGAAAGTTCGCTTAATACAAAGCTAAAATGCTTACGCTTTTCGTTTACCGTTAAGAACGAAGATTATTCGGCTCGAAAGCTTACCGCTTAAGATCTTCGTCTTTTACTTTTTTAAAAGAACTTTTATATCTTCGATACTTTTGATCGCTTTTATTATTTTTCGACTCTTTTCCTTTTCTTTTCGTTTTCCGAAAGTACGTTCGATTTTACTTTTCGAACTTTTTCTTTTTCGCTAACTCTTTTTAAACTTTATTTTAAGCTTTACTAAGACTTTAACTTACTTAACTTAATCGCTTTTATAATACTTTTAGCAAAGCAGACTTTAAAACCGAAAAAGAAACTTAAGGTCAAGCACGCTAAAAATAAAGACAGCTTTTATATTTAAGCTTTACTCGGTCTTATAACGAAAATTACCTTTTCCGAAGCTAATTCTTTTAAACTTTTCGAATCGAAAACTTATAAATAAGTTATAGTCGATAATAATCGAACGGCTTAATTAAAAGCTATAGCTAAAGAATAAAAATCACTTTACGAAAATAATACTTAAGACTTTGTCGACTTACTTACGACTTAGCGCGTCTTTTCCGATCGATAAGTATATAAACACAAGCCAAGACTTAACGGCTTTATAATCCGCTAAAAAGCACGCTAAGTCGTTAAAAAAGATTAATAAAAAAAAAGCATTAATTATACCGAGACTTTTGTTATAATCGTTAAGCTTATAAATTATAAAATGATTTTCGCTATCGCCGCTGCTTTAAATTAAAAGATCGATTAAATAAACGTTAAGACCGCGTTTTTATATAAGAAAGTTACCGAATCCGTTTACGTAAAATAACTTATCGAGCTCGAAAACGAAACTAAAAAGGTTTGCAAATTAAACCGCGCATTTTACGGATTTAAATAAGCTTTTCGCGTTTAATATAATACTTTATTCGAATTCTTTATCGAAATAAAATTTAAACCTTTCGGCATCGACGCAAGCGTTTTTTATAAAGAAAAAGTTATTATCGCTATTTACGTCGATAACTTATTTGTCTCTGGTCGTAATCGCGCTAAAGTTAATAAACTTAAAGCTGTTTTATTTAAACGTTTTCAAATAACTGATTTCGAACTAATAGCTTATTACTTAAGCATAACAATCATTCGAGATCGCGTTAATCAAACGCTTAATTTCAAATAACGAGCTTATATCGAAAAAATCATTTAAGACTTCGAGATAAAAGATTACAATACTTACGGTATACTAATAAAAGTTTCTTTTAAAGTCTTAGTCTTACTTTTACTAAAGTATTAAGCTTTTTTCGAGCTTCGTTACGAATACTAGCGACTTATCGGTTCGCTTATATACGCTATGCTAAGTTTTAAGCTCGATATTGCTTTCTTAGTCTTTATAATTAATCGTTTTGCTTTAAATTTAATTATAAAACATATAAAAGCAGCGAAACGCATCGTTCGCTATTTAAAAGAAACTATTCGCTACGAACTCGTTTACCGAAAAAACTTAAGCGATTTAATCGGCTTTTCCGACGCGGATTAATATAATTGTTAATCAATACGCAAATCTATAAGAAGTTTTGTTTTTAACGTCGGAAGCGAAGCAATCAGCTAATCGTTAAAACGGTAATTTACTATTGCTTTATCTTCGTGCGAATCCGAACTGATAGCCGAGACGGAAGCCGTTAAAAAAGCAATTTAACTTTAACGCTTTTTAATCGAAATACTTTCGCAAAAAAAGACAATTCTAGTCTTAATCTATTACGATAACTAAAAAGCGATCGTATTAGCTAAAAACACTTAATTTCATTATCGAATTAAGCATATTTATCTTCGTTATATATTTATTTAAAAAGCTGTACGAGATAGTTTAATAGATTTAAAATAAGTCGCTATTGCAAATCAAGTCGCCGACGGTTTAATTAAGCTATTAGCTAAGCGATAGTTTAAAGAATTTAAAAAAGCGATTAAAGTGCTAAAAGTTTAATATCACGTAATCAAAGCACTTTTATTACCGACTTATTCAACTTGCTCTTTTTTAATTAAAAATAGTTTTAAACAATAAAAATCGATTCTTTTTAATCACTTTATTTAACTATTAAAGTTTTAAAAGATTTAACCGTAGCGGCGCAAACTTAAATTAATATTCTTATAGACTTACAAAATCTTTTTTTCTTTAAGATCTTTGCGACCGATAAGATATAAAAGACTAATTATAATCTACTTTTCTTTTCAATTACACACTTTATTATTTTATTCTTTTCAAATTATACTTCGAATAAAAAAGATCGCTAAGCGAACTATACGTTTTAACGACTTAAACTTTTTTAAATCCGACCGCGATAATTTCTTTTTTTCCGAAATCAAGACCGATAAAAAGCTTCGCACTCTTACTAAAGCTCGTACGAAAATAATTAAAGCTAATAGCTTAGCACTCGTTAAAAAAGCTCGAAAAAACGCTTGCTTTCGAAAACATAATCTATAACAAAAAAAACGAAGACTTTAGTTCTTGCTTTACGACCTCTTTTTATAAGGCCTTTTTATCGGTGCCGACGAAGTCGGCAACGCTATTAAGCTAGATTAGCAAATGATCCCGGACTTAAGAAAATTACAATTAAATGCTATTATCGACGAGATAATAAGTTACTTAACTTTATTAACGATAAATTCCGAATGTTATTAACTATATTATTTAATAAACAAAACTAGCACTTTATACTAGATTCTTTTTTCTCGACTATTTTCTTATATCGATTACAAAAAGCAAGCTAATAACTATATTAAGATTAAAGATAATTACACTTTTTCTTAATTCGTTAAACTGCTTACGAAACGTAACAATAGACCGGCCACTTTTCGTTTCGGCTAGTTTACTATAAAAATAAAAAGATAAATTAATAACTAGCCGAAAAAAGAAAGCTTATAGCCGAACGACTACGCTTAAGCACTTACGGGCGCACCCCCTACGTTTAGCAACCGTGTGCACACCGAGTGAACACCGAGTTAACACCAATCAACCGATTATACACCGATTATAATCGGTGTATATTAAAGTTGATCTTAAGGTTGACGAGTTTTTTAATATATTATTATTTGAATCAACCTTTCAACTCTAATATTAATCTTTACACCTTAATATCAACCTTTAAACTCTAATATTGATCTTTACACTTTAATATCAACCTTTAAAATCTAATATTAATCTTTACACCTTAATATCAACTTTTAAACTCTAATATTGATCTTTACACTTTAATATCAACCTTTAAAATCTAATATTAATCTTTACACCTTAATATCAACCTTTACACTTTAATATCGACTTTATCGTAATAATTTATAAATAAAAGCAAGTGCTAAAGGCAAAAAATACTCTACGTCATCATTATTACTAGCTTATACTTTTAACTTGTATATTTCTCGTACTTCTCTTTGCTTTTCTTATTACCTCACCGCCGCCACTACCTCACCCACCTTATTACCTCACCGCCGCCATTACCTCACCGCCGCCACTACCTCACCGTCGCTACTACCTTACCGCCGCCACTTCCTCACCTACCTTTATTACCTTACCGCCGCCACTACCTCACTACTGCTACGACCTCACCGCCGCCACTACCTCACCGCCGCCACTACCTTACCGTCGCTACTACCTTACCGCCGCCACTTCTCCACCTACCTTTATTACCTCACCGCCGCCACTACCTCACTACTGCCACGACCTCACCGCCGCCACTACCTTACCGCCGCTACTATTTGCTGGAAGCGATACTAAAGGCAAGGCAATACTAGTAGCGATACTGGTGGCGATACTGGTAGCAAGGCAATACTGGTGGCAAGGCAATACTAGAGGCAAGGCAATACTAGTGGCGATACTGGTGGCGATATTGGTAGCAATACTGGTGGCGATACTGGTGGCGATACTGGTGGCGATACTGGAGGCGATACTGGTGGCAAGGCAATGCTGGAGGCGATACTGGTGGCAAGGCAATACTGGTGGCAAGGCAATACTGGTGGCAAGGCAATACTGGTGGCAAGGCAATACTGGTGGCGATACTGGTGGCGATACTGGTGGCAAGGCAATACTGGTGGCGATACTGGTGGCAAGGCAATACTGGTGGCAATACTGGTGGCGATATTGATGGCGATACTGGTGGCAAGGCAATACTGGTAGCAGCGCTGGTAGCGATACTAGAAGCAAGGCAATATTGGTAATAATATAAATAACAATGGAATTGAAATTAATAAAGTGTTAATAACGTGTTAATAAGGTTTTAATAATAATAATTAATAAAGTTAATAATAATTTAATTAAGTGTAATAAACGTATAAACTCGATTATAAATCGAATTATAAAGTGTAGCAATCGAGTATATTCGATTGTGAATCGAGTACTCGGTGTAACAATCGAGTGCACTCGGTTGTAAATCGAGTACTCGGTGTTAACTCGGTTGATAATCGAATAAACGTTTTTGGAGTTATCCGAGCTATAACTGAATATACACCGAGTATTCGATTTACAACCGAGTGCACTCGGTTGCTATACCAAAACGTTAAGGTGTAAATAAGGTGTAAGTAAGGTGTTGTAACCGAGTGCACTCGGTTGCTACACCTAGGGGTTGCGCCCGTAAGCAGCTTAGCAATAGAAAAACGGCAAGAAGTTTAATCTTGCGATTTATAATTGCAATTATCTTAATACCGATCTTAACGAAGTTTATAAGTCCGCGCTTCTTTCTTTATAAAAAGAATTCATTAAAATATATCTTAGTTAATAAAAGAGCCTTAATAAAAAAGATCTTTGAATTTTCGGCTCAATTGACGGCAATCTAAACAACTAATGCGTGACTTACACCGCTACTTAGCTACGTGATATATTAAGCAATAAGAATTAGAAAAACTAGCTATTATCGGAAAACGAGCTTAAACAAAAAGAAGTAAAGAAAATCAATTAATTTAACTTAAAACGGAAAATATAAACAAAAGCTATTTTAATCTTACGTTAAGAATCTTTATCGGAAGTCAAGACTCGATCTTTTTAAGCTTCATTACGTAGATCTTTTATTTTTCGAATAAAAAATAACGCCGAAAATTCGACAAGTATTACGCAGCACCTTTCTTTATCAGCTAATAATGCTGCTAATCACTTTTCGGATCAATTAGCAAAAAAAGAAGATAGTTTACTTAAAAAGAGAAAGCTCTTCTAAATGCAATTAAGCGAAAAGACGAGAATTAAAGATTAAGATAATCTTCTTTTCTTAAAAACAAGCGAGCAATTAGATTAGTCTCTTAGTTTTTTCTTTATAATTAAGTTTTTCGGCCTTTACTGTTTTTCTTTATAAAATACTCTTATGTTCTCTTTTGTTTTTTCTTTTCGAATCCACTTTCAATAAAAGCTTTATTCATGAACTTTAATAAGAGTCTTTTTCATTTAAATAAGTCTTAAGTAAAAGTGTCGGATGTGATTAAGTGATAGACCTATTACGTGTTAAGACTTCTTTAGATGTATAAGTAAAAGGCTACTCTTTAAGTTCATTAGACAACAATCAAGAATCTTTCTACTCATCTTCTTCCCCGTGTTACCGTTCAACAACTTTAAACTACTAGACTTTAGTTATTACAATTTCGAAACGAAAGCGCGTGCCGGTAGACTAGTTTTATAAGAAAATAATAAATAAAAACATAAATAAGTTCGAAGACTTTATACGTAATAGTATAAACATTTTCTTTAACTTTTCGAGTTTTTACGACTTTATATAAATTAAACGAAGTACTTTAGTATTCGCAAAGATTTTTAAAAATACAATCAAAGCCGTCGGCACACTTTGTCGAGACACGGGCAAGACAACGCTTTAATAAACCTCGAAAGTTGAACGAGCTTATTACGAATATATCGAAGCGCGTTAAAACTTTATCGATTGTGTTTTAACGAATAAGATTAAGCACTTCCGCAACGCTATACGCAAAGCTAAAAAAGACTATTAAATGCAAGTATTAAACGGAGTTGCAAACGATAAAGACTTATATAAAGTGGTCGGCTAGCATAAGCTAATTATTAATTTTAAATCTTTTCTTTTTATATACGAAAGGGTTATCGTATAAGATATTAAAAAAAAAGTAAACTTATTACGACGGATTATACTCGGCCGGTTTAGCGCTGAAGATAACCTTCCGAAAGAACTTTAATACGATAATACGAAGCACTTGCCGTAAGACTTGATCGTTTTTCTTAAAGAAGTAAAAAGGAGTATTATAAAAGTAATTAGCACTTCGTTAAGTACGGACCGGATTATTATTAAGCTCTTAAAAAAAGTTTAATAGCATATTTGATATTATATTTACGCTTTGCTTAACGCTTGCTTTCGGCATAGCTTTTTCTTTATTTATTAAAAACTAGCGGAAGTGGCTATAATACTTAAAGTAAGCAAGAAAGACAAGACTTCGGTGCGCTCGTAGCGCTTAATAGCTTTTTTTTTTTATATATTTAAAAGTCTAAAGCGTATTATCGCTAAAAGAATTACTTAAACTTTTTTGACTTTAAGTATTTTAAACTTTTAATACGGCGAAGCTTTACTTAAGCGATCTGCTATAGACTTCGTAGCTTGCTTTACTTACGATATTAAAGCAGCTTTTTTAATAAGCAAGATTATTACGATAATAATATTAAACGTTTAAAAAGCTTTCGACGCTTTGCTTAAGCGCCGGCTTTTTAAGCGCATAAATAAGCAAGGCTAGTCTTCTCTTTTTTTAAAGCTTATTCACTTTTTTCTTAACGACCGACAAGTTTAAGTACGCTTCGAAAGTGCAATTATAAATCGATACGACGTAAAATACAGCATACTTTAAAGATCACCGTTATCTTTCGTTTTATATATATTGTACTTCGCGGAACTCTTTAATTAAGATACGATATTGCGATTTAAATACGCTAATAATATTTGCATTTATAAAGCGTTATATTTACTTATATTTAACGTCACTTTTTTCGCGACGGATATTTAAAATATCTTAGCTTACGAAGCAGAAAATCAAATCTTCTTCGCTTTAAAAAAGATAAAAATGATCTATTTCTTTTATAAGAATAAAGACTTTGCTTTAAATATAATTATCTTATAGCTAAACGTGACCGATATTACTTTAAGCTTTTAAGCGTAGCTTTCGACGATAAAAGCTATCTCGAAGCTATAATAGCTTAAAGTATAATTCGATCGGAAGATAACTTTCAAACGTTACTTATCCGAAAAAGCTAAAAAAGCAGGACGAGTAGCATTTTACATTAAAAGCTTCGCTCGCACGGCGAACGGTCTTTTCGCTTATACGCTACGCAAAGCAATGATCACTTGCGTATTGTTATCGATTTTATATAATACCGAAACTTAATACGAAAGACGAACGAAGCTTTTACGACACTTAATTAAAGATAACTTAAATAAAAAAGTCAGCGCGAGCTTAAAAAGATATATCGATACGGTTAATAAGATTATTGCTTACGCAGCGAGAAGTGTCTTTCTTACTTAACGCACGGCTTTAATTATTATTCTTTTAAAAGACGCCGGACTTTTTTTTAAAAAAATAATACTCGAAAAGATTAAAGTACGGCAAGTATTACGGCTACGAATAATTAACGAAGCTTACTCGATAATAAAGCGCATCTTTTTTCTTATAATTATTAAAAGTTTTATTATAAGCTTTTAATAGCAGATCAAAATAAAATTATAAAAACTAAAAGCTATGCTTTTCTTTTGCTTACGACTAAAGCTAGCTTACTTTTACTTCTTAGCTAAGTGCCGCACGGACTTTATTTAAAGCGTTAAAAAGAAGCAAGCCGTTAAAAACTTTAAAAAATAATAAGCTTAATTTACTAACCGAAATATTACTTTCTTTTTAAACGGCTTAAAGCAATACAAAAACGAGCATAAATACGTCGAGTACGGATACGCTATTTATTAAAGACAAAAAAAGATTGCTATAAGCAAAAGAGCTATTAATAACTTATCGCACGTCTTTAACGCGGAAGTAATAAAAGCTTAAAAAGCGCTCGAGCACGCGATTCGGCCTTTATTAAACCTTACTTATTACCGTATATAGCTATACATAAATAATACGTCCGTGATTTAATATATACGAAGCACTGCTTCGGCTACTTTTTAATAAGCGTTTTCATACATTTAAAAAATAATAAAACAATTAAAAGTCAGCGTTAAATAAGCTTCGAGATATACCGGTATTACCGGCAACGAAACGGCGGATCGGCTCGCCGACGAAAAAGCAAAGCTTAAGCTTATATTAAGACTTACTTTCGAGCTTACGGCGTCCGAGATCAAGTTTATTATTAAAACTTTAATCGATTAAGCACGAGATAGATAATAAAAAGCGAGTAAAGCGAAGCTCTTTACTTAATATCGCGATTAAAGTTTCGAGTACGTAAGTAAAGCTCCGTTAAAACTACACTTGCTTAAGTACGTATTATATAAATTACTCGCGTTGCGAACTTAATACGAAGACTTTGCGTAATATTATCGGAAATATCGTTACGAAAACGCGAAAACCATTTGCTTTTGCCGGAAAGACAAGTCTTCGATATATATTGCTTTTTGTAAAAAAGCTTAACGCTCTTTCAATCGATAGCTTAAAAGGATACGACTACTTACTCCGCTTTTTACTCCGCGAAAAGCGATAGCTTATATACGCTCTTTTAAAGCTTCGCTAACTGACTTTTATAGTTTTTTAAAAGTCACGGAATTCTATTTTAAAATCTGCTTTCGATACTAGTAGCAAGTCGATCTTGCACATCGAAGCACTATTACGAAGGCTTATACTTATTTAGCTTTTAATTGATTACTAATAATTTTTTTTTTTTTTTTTTTTTCTTTTCTTTACTTTATACTAAACGAGCTTAAGTGCTCCGTTATAAACTCAGCTATCCGCGTAGCTTGCTTCGGCAAACGACATTAACTTCGATCTTTTATAAAAACCCGCTTGTATGCTTGCTTAACATATTCTTTATACACCGTTTTAATAAAAAGAAACACCGCTATACTTGTACTATTCTCTCGAGATCTGCTTTTACGCTATATACGTTTTGTGCTCTTATATATATAAAGACTAGCTGCACGTTTGTATACCTTTAAGAAGGTTACAAGACTCGCCGTAAAAAGCGACCCGTAGACGTTAAACGAATACTACTACTACTACTACTATATTAAAAGTGCTGCTGCTAATAATAATAGTAATAGTAACGCTACTTATAAAAGCTACGGAAGTAAAGTATAAAGTATTATCGCGTGTATGCTTTTTTTTATAATTTTTAATACTAATTCGTCGGATAGCCGCGAGCTTTTTTTTTATAAGCCGTATCAATTTGCCGTCTTTTTTATACGAAATAGCAAAGCAGTTTTAATACTCGGCTTCGAAAGGATTATAATAGTTCACGTACTTCGCCGGCGTTATATAATCGCTATAAGCTAAGCCGTCGTGCTAATCGATTCTTTAGCTGTATTTGTTATAACGAAAGTATCGGATATACTTAATAAAGTTGCAATAGCTTTAATATTTTAAATCGTGTTCGTAATCTTGTATTTCTTTTTAATTAGTTTAGCCGTGTTTTTTATATTAAAAAAGCGGAATAGCTTTACTTTTTTTAAAAAAGAATCGATTAAAATCACGATAACGTTAAAAGCTTTAAAGTCGACGCTTTTATCGTCGATTTTAATTTCGATTAGCGTTTATTTCGTTTATACAATTACTTTATCGAAAACGAAGTCTTTAATTAATATTAATTCTAGATCGCCGTTCTTATTAAAAACGTATATAAAATAAAGAATATAATAGACCGCGTAATTATATAAAAGCTATAGTATCTCGACCTTAATCGCGGATAAAAGTCGCTTAACCGTTTCTTTGCTTTTTTAGCTAATAAAAGTATTACGTATTTATAAGTTTTTAATTAAAAATGATTATTCGATTTAAGTCGCGTATATTTCGATAATAAAATCTATTATAAAATCGCGAAAAAAATCGATTAGCGCTTTACGCAAAGCATAAAGATATTAAAATCGATTGCGCTTAGCTTCGTTTATAATTATAACGAAGATTCGAAAGTCGAGTTTTTTTAAATATATAAAAGCTAACGATAACGAAGTTTTATTTAAAAATAAAGTTTAATTAAGTCCGCTATTTTTAATTAAAGCTTTAGCTTAAAGCTTAGCTTTTATTAAAGTCAAATCGACTTTTCCGGCCGTTGCTTTCGTAAAGTTAATAAGAAAAAGTAATAAAAGCGTTTTAATAGAAAGTAAGTGAAAGGATTCGCTGCGAATACGAATAAAAGCAAAGATCTTTCCGCCGGACTTAACGTAAAAAGTAATAATAATAAAGTTCGTAGATTTCTTAATAATTTTGCGAGCAATAGCTTTGTCCGTTGTGCTTTAAATCAATACGATAAATTTATCGTTTATTTCGAAGTATTAAAAGATAATACGTTACGTATTCGCTTTCTTTTTGTTTAAAGCTTTTACTTGCGCTTTTATTTTAACGTAATTAAAGTTGTCGAGCTAGTTTTTAACTTTTATAATAAGCTTCGGAAGTAATTAATTATTTATATTTCGTTGCTCGTTTCGAAGACGTTTAGTAAAGTTGTAATAAAGTATTATTGCTTCGTTTAATCGAATAAAGTCGGCCGTAATATTACTTCGAAAGCGGCGGTTTAATATTTTACTTATTATTTTTCGAGCTACCGAGACGAAAGCAGTTCGAAAAAATAAAAAAGGTCTAAAACGTTAAAAAATAAAGTTGTTTACAAGCTTAAACGGCAAGAAAAGGCCTTATTAAAAGATCCTTTAAATTCAAGAGATAATGTAAAAGTATAAGTTTCCGGTAAAGCTCCGTCTCGTTTATTTTCGCTATCGCTTTTTATTTTTCTTACGAAAAGACTTCGCAAAAGTGCTCGCATAACTGTTAATCGCGGCAATACCGGTGGTTCTTTAAAAGGTTTTAACTATAGCAATATCGGTAGTTCTTCGCGAGGTTCGAGTCGTAGCAATATCGATAAGTCCTCGAAAGGTAAAAGCAATGCTTAAAGTACTACGAAAGGCTCTCGCACTATTCTTTTTAACTTTAAATTACAAGGTCGAAAGGTTTTTTTTTTATCGCGTGTCGGCAGCTTGCTAAGTAATTAATACAATAGATTTTTCGTATGCTTTTCTTAATCAGCCTCCGAGTAAAGTCCGCTTTATGTATATAATATGATCGTATATAATAGATCGGAAGCATATAAGTATAATAACGTAAAGCTTTTTAATATAAAAAAAAGAATAAAAAAAGTGTAAAAAGAAAGAAAACAAAGAAAATCAAACTCAAATGAAGAAAAATCAAATTTAAACTCGTCTTTTTTTTTTACGTATAATTATGCTTTTATGACTAAATCACTCTTTATTGCTTTTTTATTATTGCTTACCGAGACCTTTGCGTATTAGCTTCGTTGCTCTTTCGTAAAGCCGAGTAATCGAATAACAAATCTATTTAAGCGCTTGATTTAAAAGCCGGACTCGGCTATTTCATTTAACGAAAGCTGTTTTAAAAATTTCTTTATATAAAGCTTAAAGCGAAGCGATAACGCTGCGAGAGTGTATCGCACGTAAAACTTCTTTAATCGATTGCTAGCAAATATTTTATCTAGCAAAGCTTCGTCTTCTTTTAGCTTTTTTAATTTATAATATCTTTTTATATTTATTAACGAAATTTAATAAAAGCTAAGCTACCGAATATCTAGCTTCTTAATATTAAATATATCTACTTACGAGCGCATCCCTTACGTTTAGCAACCGTATACACACCGAATGAACACCGAGTTAACACCAATCAACCGATTATACACCGATTATAATCGGTGTTTATTAAGGTTGATCTTAAGGTTAACGAGTTTTTTAATATATCATTATTTAAATCAACCTTTAAACTTTAATATTAATCTTTAAACCTTAATATCAACCTTCAAACTCTAATATTAATCTTTACACCTTAATATCAACTTACATTTTAATATCAACTTCCTTTACACCTAATATCAACTTTATCGTAATAAATAAAAGCACGTGTTAAAAGCAGAAAACACTCTACGTTATTATTATAATTAGCTTATACTTTTAACTTGTATATTTTTCGTACTTCTCTTTGCTTCTTTTATCACTTTACCGCTGCTATTACTTTACCACCGCTATTACCTTACCGCCGCTACTACTTCACCGCCGCTACTACCTCACCGCCGCCATTACCTCACCGCCGCCATTACCTTACCGCCGCCACTACCTCACCGCCGCTACTACCTCACCGCCGCCACTACCTTACCGCCGCTACTATTTGCTAGAAGCGATACTAAAAGCAAGGCAATACTAAAGGCGATACTAGTGGCAAGGCAATACTAGAAGCAGCGCTGGTGGCGATACTAGTGGCGATACTGGAAGCATGGCAATGCTAGTAGCGATACTGGTAGCAAAGCAATACTGGTAGCAAAGCAATACTAAAGGCGATACTGGTAGCAAAGCAATATTAATAGTAGTATAAATGATAATAAAGTTAAAATTAATAAAGTATTAATAAATTATTAATAAGGTTTTAATAATAATAATTAATAAAGTTAATAGTAATTTAATTAAGTATAATAATCGAATTATAAAGTATAGCAACCGAGTGCACTCGATTGTAAATCGAGTACTCGGTATAATAACCAAGTGCATTCGATTGTAAATCGAGTATTCGGTGTTTACTCGATTGTAAATCGAATACTCGATGTTCATTCGATTGTAAATCGAATATACGTTTTTCGAGTTATCCGAACCATAATCGAGTATACACCGAGTATTCGATTTACAACCAAATGCACTCGGTTGTTATACTAAAACCTTAAAGTGTAAGTAAAGTATAAGTAAAGTGTTGCAACCGAGTGCACTCGGTTGCTACACCTAAAGGTTGCGCCCGTAAGTACTTTACGTATTAAGTCGTGCTTAAAAACTAAGTCACTTACTTTTAAAAGCTTAATTCGGAAGTTTTTTTTATTATTAAAAGCATCTTTTCTTTTTTGATAGTAGCGGGTTTTTTTAAGTATAGCTTCCGTAGCATCTTCGTTTCGCATCCGAAACTAACGTACTTTTAGCTCGATAAGCTTAGTACGATCGGTTATCGGTTTTTAAAATAACGTAGCTTAAGATTAGATTCGAGTCTTAATCGAAAGCATTACTTTTTTGCTATATACTATATAAAAAAAAGTGAATCCGATAAGAGTATACACCGAAGTGCAATCAGCGAATAAAACGGCTAGCAATTGCGCAATCTAATCGGTACTTTTAAGCTTATTTAACGCGTCTTTAATTAATCTGTAACTACGTTTTATTATTTTATTTGTTTAAAAGTAATACGCTAAGACTACGACTCGATTGATTCTTTAATTATTAAGCAAATCGATTACTCTTTTTTTAAACTTCGAACTTTTGTCGATTATTAATTAAAAGAAAATCTTATAGCGGCAAATAATGTCTTTTTAAATGAACTTAGCTATTAAGAACGAATTTCGAGTCCGAATCGCTTTCGCTTCAACTTATTTACTTATATTATCTTTAGCAACAATTAAATAGCTCTTGTTATTACGTGCAATTAAATAAGTAATATTAATAGCTTAGCGTTCTATTAAGCTATTAAATCGAGTAAGATGCAGCGGTTCTTCGAGCTTATTAATTACTCGATGTTAATATTCTTTATAAATCTTAACGAATCGTTTAACGTTTATATAATATTTATTTTAAAAGTAGCCTTAAGAAATACGATAATAAGTTGATTCACGGCCTTTATAATTACCTTTATCGTAATAAGCCGTAATAATATTCGTCTTAATCGAAGGTTTATCGATTATTAATCGAAAAAAAAAGCTTTTCGTCGAGAATCTTTAAAGTTTTTTATCGTTTACTTTGTATTTAATAGCTTCTTTTTTAAACTTATAGTATTCTACTTTATTTAAGTCTTTAAGTCTTCGTAAATTCGTTAAAAAAGTAGCTATTTGAATTGATTTCGAAAAGTATTTAATTAAGTTTAAAAAGCTTTTATAATCGCGATCGTCGTCGGACTTTTTTAAATTTATATTCTCCGCTTTTTTCGAGCGTTAAAATATATTTTTAAAAATAAACTAACGAATATCTTTTAAAAAGTCCGTTAAAATTTTTTTAAAATCGTCTCGAGCTTTAATAAATCTTAAGTCGGCTAATAAACTACTATCTTCGAACTTATTTTCGTTTTTATCGCTTAAATTATTAAAGTATCGTAGCTGTTTCGATAATGTATCGATAGCGGTATAATCTTTATTAAAGATATATCGGACTTTAAAATCGAAAAAATTAATTTAAGTTAATTAGCGTATAACTAAAGCTAAAAATATATCGATAGCTTTTCGTTTAAGCTAAGCAACGAGCACTTTAACGTCGGTTTCGAAAATAAAATGCACTTTAATAATTTATAACTTGAGTTTCTTAAAAACCTTAAGCATTTTATAACACTTTCGTTTAATAGCGTTATAATTCCGTTTTGCTTCCGTTTAAGCTTTAGATTCGTATCGAGCCGGTTGCACTTTGCTAAAAGTAGTTTCGCGTTAGCCGATATATCTTTTTTATCTTTTTAAGCTAGCGTCCGTTTTTATTACTATTTCTTTATTTTAATCTTCGTAATCGATTTTAATTAAACCGGAGCCGCTATTAAAGCGTTTTATAATATCCGTATAGCTTTCGAATACGTTTCGGTTTATTATTAATTTATATCTTTTTTCGTAAAGTTGTAAAAAAGATTAATAATGTATACGAATCTTTTAACTTAAGTGCGAAAGTAAAAGCAAAAGCTTAAAAAAATTTTAACTTTAATAACGTTTTCGAAGGTTTTTTAATTATTAATCTTAATAACTTTATCTGTAACGAGTTTACGACCTTTCGAATTGTATACGAATCTTATTATATTTATTTTATTTCGATAAAATTATAACTTTTCTTTAATCGTAACTTTAACGCGCTTAATTCGTTACTAATGATTCGGCTATAAGTAAAAGTAGCAAAAGAAAGAGAAGAAAGTAGATTCTTGCGATATAACGCTTTACCGATAAAGCGACTCGTAACTTTATAAAATAAATCGCCGTCGAATAAAGAATTTTTTTTTTTAAATAAGTCGCGAAAGCTTTAAAGTAGCTTCGTTTTTCATCGTATTATCCGTCGCTTTCGATATAAGCTTGCTACTTATAATTAAGCAATTTTTTAAAGCTTTCGCAACGCTAACCGTAACTTAAAAGCAATTGATAGCGCTTTCGTTAATAAAGGTTTGCTAAATCATTTTATCGATTATACTTTCGAAAGAAGATCGTTTAAAAATAAAAAGAGCAGCGAAGAACGTAATAGTTTTATGAAGAATTAGATTCTTAAGAAAATCACGTCTTTTTAAAAGCTTAATACGAGTCCTTTCGTAGTTTATTCTTAAAAAAAAGATCACTTTGCTAAGACTTTCGTATGATTTAATAGTTTTAAAAGGCTTAGCTTTTAGTTTAAGTGCAGTTTTAAAAGCTTTTAATAGCGTAACGAGCAGATTGCGTAAGTCTTTTGATCGCGAAGCGTTTCGATTTAAAATCGTAATATAAGCGAGCTCGAGTTTATTTATTTTTATTAGCTTAACGAAAATAACTTTAAGATAGCTATAAGTAGATTAAACTTTTGTTTTTATTAAAAGAGCGTTTTTATCGGATATAAAATAACTCGCGAGGCCGCGGTACGTGCTTGAATCTTTATCGATGCAATAATAGCTTTTGTATTAAATACGTAAATATATAAATCCGGTAATATAATACATCGCTACCGAATTATATAAAGTATTAAAATCGTTAATACAAAAAGCTTCCGCATTGCCGCTATTAGCTGCTCGCATAAGCGCTTTAACGCGTTCTCGTACAGATTTTTTAATAAATTCTCGTTATGCTTTTAAAGCTTTTTAACGTCGCTTTAAATTGAGATCGTTTATCGTTTTATAAACTTTTTTTTAAAACTTGCTCGTATTTAAAAGTATCGTTTCGAAATTAAAACGGAATCGAAGATATTTCTTTTCGATACGATCCGATACACATTAAATCAGCTTTATTAAAATAAAAACTTACGGGCGCAACCCCGAGGTTTAGCAACCGAGTGCATTCGGTTGCAACACCTTACTTACACCTTAATTACACTTTACTTACACCTTAACGTTTTAATGTAGCAACCGAGTGCACTCGGTTATAAATCGAATACTCGGTATATACTCGATTATGGTTCGGATAATTCCAAAAACGTATATTCGATTTATAACCGAGTGAACACCGAGTATTCGATTTACAACCGAGTGCACTTGGTTGCTATACCGAGTACTCGATTTATAACCGAGTGCACTCGATTGCTACACTTTATAATTCGATTATTACACTTAATTAAATTACTATTAACTTTATTAATAATTATTATTAAAACCTTATTAACACTTTACTAATACTTTATTAGTTTTCACTTTATTATTATTCATACTACTACTAGTATTGCCTTGCCACCAGTATCGCCACCAGCATTGCCTTGCCACCAGTATCGCCTCCAATATTGCCTTGCCACCAATATCACCTCCAGTATCGCCACCAGTATCGCCACTTATATCGCCACCAATATCGCCACCAGTATCGCCACCAGTATCGCCACCAATATCGCCACCAGTATCGCCACCAGTATCGTCACCAGCGCTGCCATCAGTATTGCCTTGCCACCAGTATTGCCTTGCCACCAGTATCGCCTTGCCACCAGTATCGCCACCAGTATTGCCTTGCCACCAGTATCGCCACCAGTATCGCCTCCAGTATTGCCTTGCCACCAGTATCGCCTCCAGCATTGCCTTGCCACCAGTATCGCTTCCAGTATTGCCTTGCCACCAGTATCGCCACCAGTATCGCCTCCAGCATTGCCTTGCCACCAGTATCGCCTCCAATATTGCCTTGCCACCAATATCGCCACCAGTATCGCCACCAGTATCGTCACCAGCGCTGCCATCAGTATTGCCTTGCCACCAGTATTGCCTTGCCACCAGTATCGCCTTGCCACCAGTATCGCCACCAGTATTGCCTTGCCACCAGTATCGCCACCAGTATCGCCTCCAGTATTGCCTTGCCACCAGTATCGCCTCCAGCATTGCCTTGCCACCAGTATCGCTTCCAGTATTGCCTTGCCACCAGTATCGCCACTTATATCGCCACCAATATCGCCACCAGTATCGCCACCAGTATCGCTACCAATATCGCTACCAATATCGCCACCAGTATCGCCTCCAGTATTGCCTTGCCTCTAGTATCGCTTCTAGCAAATAATAGCGGCGGTAAGGTAGTAGTAGTAGTAGTAGTAGTATTCGTTTAACGTCCACGGGTCGCTTTCTATAGCGAGTCCTGTGACCTCTTTAAAGGTATACAAACGTGTAGCTAGTTTTTATATATATAAGAGCACAAGACGCATATAGCGTAATAGCAGATCTCGAAAGAATAGTATAAGTATAACGGTGTTTCTTTTTATTGAAACGGTATATAAAGAATATATCAAGCAAGCATATAAGCGGGTTTTTATAAGAGACCGAGGTCAGTGTCGTTTGCCGAAGCAAGCTACGCGAGTAGCTAAGTTTATAACGGAGCACTTAAGCTCGTTTAATATAAAGAAAAAAACAAAAGAAAGAAAGAAAGAAAAATTATTATAAATAAACTAAAAGCCAAATAAGTATAAGCTTTCGTAGTAATGCTTCGATATGCAAGATCGATCCGCTATTAGTACCGAAAGCAGATTTTAAAATAAAACTCCGTGACTTTTAAAAAGCTATAAATGTCAGTTAGCGAGGCTTTAAAAGAACGTATATAAGCAATCGCTTTTCGCGAAATAAAAAGCGAAGTAAATAGTCGTATTTTTTTAAGCTATCGATTGAAAAAGCGTTACGCTTTTTTATAAAAAGCAATATATATCGGAGACTTGTCTTTTCAGCAAAAGCAAATGGTTTTAGCGTCTTCGAAGCGATACTTTCGATAGTATTACGCAAAGTCTTCGTGCTAAATGCGTAATGCGAGTAGCTTATGCAAGACGTACTTAAGCAAGTGTAGTTTTAATAAAGCTTTATTTGCGTATTCGAAATCTTAATCGCGATACTAAGTAAAAAGCTTCGCTTTACTCGTACTTTATTATTTGTTTCGTGCTGAATCGATTAAAGTCTTAATAATAGACTTGATCTCAGACGCCGTAAGCTTAAAAGTAAGACTTAATGCAAGCTTAAGCTTTGCTTTTTCGTCGGCGAACCGATTTGCCGTTTCGTTGCTTATAATGCCGGTATATTTCGAAGCTTATTTAACGCTAACTTTTAATTGTTTTATTACCTTTTAAATACGTAAGAACGCTTATTAAGAAGTAGCCGAAGCTATGCTTTATATATACTAAATTACGGACGTGCTATTTATATATAATTATATATAATAGTAAGTAAGGTTTAATAAAAGCCGAATAGCGTGCTCGAATGCTTTTTAAGCTTTTATTGCTTTCGCGTTAAAGACGTGCGATAAGTTGTTAATAGCTCTTTTGCTTATTACAATCTTTTTTTATTTTTAATAAATAGCGTATTTATATTCGACGTATTTATGCTCGTCTTTATATTGCTTTAAGCCGTTTAAAAAGAAAGTAATATCTCGGTCGATAAGTTAAGCTTATTATTTTTTAAAGTCTTTAACGGCTTGCTTTTTTTTAACGCTTTAAATAAGGTTTATGCGATATTTAGCTAAGAAATAAAAGTGAGCTAGCTTTAATCGTAAGCAAAAAGAAAGCATAGCTTTTAATTTTTAAAGTTTTGTTTTGATCCGTTATTAAAAGCTTATAGCAAGACTTTAATAATTATAAAAAGAAAGATACGCTTTATTATCGAGTAAGCTTCGTCAATTATTCGCAGCCGTAATGCTTATCGCACTTTAATTTCTTCGAATATTACTTTTTCGGAAAAAAATCCGGCGTCTTTTAAAAGAATAATAATCGAAGCCGTGCGCTAAATAAGAAAAACACTTTTCGCTACGTAAGCAATGATCTTATTAATTATATTAATGTATCTTTTTAAACTTGCGTTAACTTTTTTATTTAAATTGTTTTTAATTAAGTGTCGTAAAAGCTTTATTCGTTTTTTGTATTAAGCTTCGGTGCCGTATAAGATCGATAGCAATACGTATATAATCATTACTTTGCGTAACGCGTAAGCGAAAAGACCGTTCGCCGTACGAGCGAAGCTTTTAATATAAAATGCTATTCGTCGTACTTTTTCCGCTTTTTCGAATAAGTAGCGTTTAAAAGTTATTTTCCGATCGAATCATACTTTAAACTATCGTAGCTATGACGACACGCCAGGTCTCCTGGACGCACCTCACATGCGCCAAGCTACTTCCTTCCTTTTTTCCTTCGTATTCTTCGTATTCTCTTATTCCCCGCTTTTAACCCATGAACCATAGTTCACGAGTCCTTAACGCTCTTACTTTCGTATATATAGACCTCAGCTACCTTCGACCTTTACATTCGATAGTTGTTGATTCTAAGTCATTACTTTAAGATTCTCTTAAGCTTTTATATAAACCCTCGCGCTCTCGTAAGTTCCTTTAAGTAATCGCTTAAAATCGTTATATTATCAACAACTACTTCACTCCGCCGAGAACGGCTTCAATAATATTCCTTTTCTTTAGAATTCCTTAATAATTAGACGTCAAAACACTCAAACGACTCCAACGGTCACGAGAAGGCCTATTCCAAGTATAACTTGAAGGATGGCACCTACACAACACAGCAACCCTCGCCTCACAGGCCAACCAACCTCCGCACTCCAGCTAAGTTTAACACCCTTAAAGCCTCCTCCTTAGCTTCCTAAGGTCGCGCTCGTATCGAGCGGATCTTTAATCTTAAATAAAAGCTCTTAAACGGTGTAAGCTATTAAGCACGCTATTAACAAGCTCGCGTCTTCGATAACTTAAAAGCTTTCGAAGAATACTTCTTTATAAAACGCTAACGCAAGAACTACGTTTTTAATTAAACCGAAAGGACAGCTTACTTGTTTTTAACCCTTTTAATCATAAATCGTAGCAATCTCGTAACCGCTTCGGAACTCGTTTAAATCGCTTTCGAGTTCTTAAACGACTCCGCTAAAAAAGCTAAAACGTTAATTAAGTTCGAAAAACTTTATATAAAGCTTAATTAGTAATTCTAAGACTTTTACTTTGTTTTCTTAAAGCTTGCCGCTACCGCCGAAATCAAAAACGAAGATCGATTACGTAAAGCCTTGCGTTTCAAGATCATTAAGACGCTACGCGACTAGCTTTATTTAGAATTTGCTAAGACTATAACTTTTAAAGACTTTTAAACCGCCGTCTAGCAATTAGCTGCTAGCTAATACGCGTTTACAAGGCTTTACGATGCTTTATAAGCTAAGTATAATACTTAATTCGCGAAAAGCTTTTATAATAAAGCTTGTAACGAATCCCGCTCAACTTAAAAAGCAGCGGTCAAGCAAATCACTTATTACGAGAACCGTTAAAATAGCTTAGCCTTCGTCTCTTTCTTTACCTTTTAGCGTTAAACTTTTAATAGCTTTAGCGCTAATGCAAATCAATCTAATCGATCTAACAAATTCTTTTCTTTTAAAAACGCTTTTAAGTTAGCGATCAAGACTCTTAGATCGTCTCGCATAAACTCGAATACGTTAAAGCTCTTTCGCTACTACTTAATTAACGAAATAAAATATAGCGCCGGACTTAAATACGGCTTTTATTCGGATGACTTTAACGATAAGCCTTACTCCGACGCTCTTAAGGATCATCAAAAGCTCCTTTTTGCTAACTTTAGCGCTTTCGATAATAAAAGAAACGTCGAAGCTTAAGTAAAGCCTCTTTCTTAAGCTAGCTTCGAGATATGCGATACCTCGACCTTACGAAGCTCTTTAGTAATAAAGCTATAATTATACTCGTCACTCTTATTAAAAATAGCTTTTTATATAAAGTATCTGCTTTGCTCGACTCAAAAGCTAATAAATACGCGCTTATTGACTTAGCGCTACTCAAATCACTTTTTTTTTTTTAAACCTTTAATTCAACCTTTCTCGGCTTTATTCTTCGTCAAATCATATAATAAAGCTCGTAAAGCTATTATCTTACATTTTATACTTTTTAACCTTACGGTCGATAAGCGCGTTTAATCTTTTATTCTTTTTCTTATTATTAACTTTGAAAATCATAGCGTAATCCTCGGACGAGCATAATTAGCTAAGCATTAGATTCTTTTTAATTGCGCTCGCCGCAAGCTTTATTAGCTTCGTTTTAACCTTTCGACCGCTATTTACGCTAAACTTATTAAAATTATACACTTTAATTAGCGTAAAGTAAACGCTCGTTATTAACACGACGCTAACAAGCGTAATCGAGCTTTAAATCGCTTTTAAAAAGCTTACGACGCTAATTCATTTATAAACTATAATTCACGAGTAGATCAAGCAATAACGATAATCGCAAACTCATCTCTTTCTCTTTAAAATCGTCTTCCTTCCGCTTCTTCTTTTAAAGTCGTTAAACCTTTTTCTTTTATTTATTTTAATATAAAGCCGTCACTCTTTCGCTTTACGAAAAACACTTTTTTTAAAGATTACGCTAAATTAATATCTTAAATAAACCGTAAGCTTATATTAATCGGCATCGCTTCTGTAAAACCTCTTTTACTCGTTAAACGCTCTCGCTAAACATTTAAACATAAAATTAATAAAAACTTTAAAATCAACGGCGTCTTCGAACACGCTTTTTATATAATCGCTCGCTAAAAAGACGTAGAATTATTCTTTACGTCTTTTTACGAGCTCGATTGCTTAATCTTTAAGCGTTAAACGATTGCTTTTACTTAAGCTGATTACTAAGCAGCGCTAATACGCTTTACTAACGGCTTTATCTTTGTTATTAACTTTGCAACGGAATTATTAAAGCTTATTAACGACCTTCTTATCTTTCTCGAGTACTTTGATTATATATACGTGTTCTTTAAAGCCGCTAGCAACGTGCTAGCATTATACAAGCTTTACGATTATAAAATCGAGCTTCTCGAAAAGAAAAAGAAAGCGCTTCGATACTTACTATTATATAAGATATCGATCTTCGAGCTAAAGCTTATTAAAGCTTACTTTATCGACAATCTTAACAAAGGTTTTATCGAACTTTTAACAGCGTTATTTGCAGCTTTAATCTTTTTTGCTAAGAAGCAAAACGGTTCCTTTCGCTTTTATATTAATTTCCGCGCGCTAAACAACTTTACTTGTAAAGATCGATACTTTTTCTTTTTAATCGATAAGACTTTCGTACGTCTTTTAAAAGCTAAAATCTTTACGAAACTCGATATTCGGCAAACCTTTTATAAAATACGAATAAACTTAGCTTCAAAAGAGCTTATAATATTCAGAACACGCTATAATGCTTATAAATGCAAAGTTCTTTTATTCGGACTGATTAATAGACCCGCTACTTATTAACGTTATATAAATAATCTTTTTTTCGACTTTTTAAATATCTTTTGCATAGCATATTTAAACGATATCTTAATCTATTCTTTCGACTTTTTAAAGCACGCTTATTACGTCCGTTAAGTTCTTTAACGACTCGACGACGCTAGCTTTTAAGCTGATATTAAAAAGTGCGAATTCAGTATTATTAAAGTAAAATACTTAAGCTTTATTATTTTTATCGAAAGCTTAAAAGTAGATCCGGATAAAACTTCGATAATAAAGCATTAAGCGCTTTTTACAACCGTTAAAAGCGTTTAAAGCTTTTTTAGATTTTATAACTTTTACCGCCGATTCATTCGAAACTACAGCGTAATCGCAAAGCTTTTAATACACTTAATTAAAGCTAACGTTCCTTTTTCATTTAATTCTTAATATTAAAAGAGCTTCGACCTTTTAAAGCTCGCTTTGATTATTGCGCTAATCTTATAGCATTATAACTAAAACCTCTTTTATATGCTAAAGACTAACGCTTCTGACGGCGTAATCGCTTTAGTCTTTTTTTAAAAGCATAGTTTCGACTAGCTACTAATCGCTTACTACTTTAAAACTATAGCTTTCGCTAAGCTTAATTACGTCGTTTACGACAAAAAGATGCTAGCTATTATACGCTCTTTTAATAACTTTTGCGCCGAACTCGCCGGCTTTTTTTATTAAGTTTAAGTAATCACCGATTATAAAGCTTTAAAGTACTTTATAACTTTTAAGACTTTTAACGTTCGTTAAATACGTTAAGCAAAGCTTTTTTTCGATTACAACTTTATTATTATGTATAAACCAAGTAAAAACAACTTTATAATTAACGCGCTAATACATCGCATCGAAAAACTCTTTTCTTAAAACAGCTTTAAGCGCATTTAACGCTTGCAAACGTTATTTCGTGCCGATAACGTTGACCTTCGACTTTTAATCGAAAAGCTACGCTAATTTAAGCTTTCGAAGACTGCCGTTACTATCGAAAAGATCGCGAAGCTTTTATCGATATTTCGAGTTATTAATTAAGTCTTAAAAGCTAATCGAACCGCTTTTAGTTTTATAGCACTTCGAATTTAAGCTTTTAAAGCTAAGTCTTTATTCGTAAACTCGCCGGCTCTTTTTATTAAGTTTAAATAATCACCGATTATAAAGCTTTAAAGTACTTTATAACTTTTAAGACTCTTAACGCTCGTTAAGCACGTTAAGCAAAGCTCTTCTTCGATTATAACTTTATTATCACGTATAAACTAAGTAAAAACAACTTTTTAGCTGACGCGCTAATACGTCGTATCGAAAAGCTCTTTTCTTAGAACAACTTTAAGCGTACTTAGCGCTTGTAAACGCTGCTTTGCGCTGATAACGTTGACTTACGACTTTTAATCGAAAAGCTACGCTAACTTACGTCTTCGAAGACCGCCGTTATTATCGAAAAGATCGCGGAGCTTTCATTGACATTTCGAGTTATTAATTAAGTTTTAAAAGCTAATCGAACCGCTCTTAATCTTATAGCACTTCGAATTCAAGCTTTTAAAGCTAAATCTTTACTCGTGAATTACGGTTCACGAGCTAAACTTATTATAGAAAGCGACTTGCTGCTTTATGACGGGCCGACGGCCGCTTATTAGTTCTCGACGTTTAAAACTTGCGTTCGTTACTCGTTCGAAAAGTCTACGATTAAGTATTTACGGCACACTTTAGCTTTCGTAAAACTTACAAGCTTTTTGCAGCTTAATATTACTAGTACGGTATAGCTAGATTCGTTAACTAGTATTGCCGCAACTATTACGCTTGCAAACGAGCTTTAATACTTCGCGATAAAAAACTTAGTTTGCTTTAACTTTTTTTTATTTTTTCGCGCTTTTAAAAGCACGTTATTATAGATTTTTATAGCTTTAATAAAGACAAACATAGCTACGACAACGTTTTTATAATAATCGACCGCTTCTTTAAGCAAGCAATCTCGATCTTTTATTATAAGTCTATCGACGTTAAAAGCTTCGCTAAGCTTTATATTTATTATATTTATAAGTATTTTAAAGCACTTTTAACATTGACTTCTGATAAAAGACTTTAATACTAGTTCGAGTTTTAAAAAGAATTTAATAAGATCTTCGATATTAAACTGACTTTTAATACCGCCGTATACTTTAAGATTAACGGTTAAACCGAAATCTATAATTAATACTTGCAAAAGCGCTTTCGTCTTTTCGTAAGCTATTATTAAGACGATTAAAGCGAGTTCTTTCTTATAATAGACTTCGCTTAACTAACGCTTTTTTACGACTTTTTCGGCGATTTTTCTTCTTTTAAAGTAATTTATAGCTACGCTTTTCGAACTACTTAAAATTAAAGCTTAAAACGACTTAACGATTAAACTTTTTTTCGCAAGCTTAATCAAAACGAAGCTCGCGCTTACGCTAACCGCTATTTCGAAGCTTAGAACTTCGTTAAAAAGCACTTTTAGCGCGCTTAAGACCGTATAGCTAAACAAGTTAATAAATTAAAGCGCTCGATTAACTTCGACGTTAATAATAAAGTTTAGTTAAACATGCGCTCGTTCTTTATCTTTCGACCGTTAAAAAAGCTCGATAACCTTACGAACAAACCGTTCGAGATTACCGATAACGTTTATAATAGCTTTAAACTTAAGCTCTTCGAGTTAATAAAAGTTCACTTAATCTTTTATTTTAAACGGCTACGAAAAGCTTTTAATAACTTTACTTTCGAGTAAATTATTCTTAAACTTAATATGATTAATATTATTAGCGAACTTAAGTACGAAATAAAAAACATTTTAACCGTATATTAAATTAAAAAGCACTTTAAATACCGCGCTTTTTAACTCGGCCGCGACATTAACCTTATTTAATACTTCGCTTCCGACTTTATATACGCTCTTTTTAAAGTACGTGATTTTTATTTAAAATATAAAAAGCTCTTCGGCTTTTTTACGAAGCTTTTCGAATAGATCAAAACTTATTCGAACGGTATTAATAATTACGATCATTTAAGCAGTAATAAAGCAATAAATAAACGCTCGAAGACGAGCTTTTTTCGAACGAAAAAGTAATATAACGATACGTTAAGTCTCTTGAACGCACTTTATATGCGTTAAGCTACTTCTTTTTTTTTTCTTTCGTATTTTTCGTATTTTTTTATTCTTCGCTTTTGACTTATAAACTATAGTTCACGAGTCCTTAGCGCTTTTTACTTTCGTATATATAGACCTCAGCTACTTTCGACCTTTAAACTCGGTAGTTATTGATTTTAAGTTATTACTTTAAGATTCTCCTGAGCTTTTATATGAACCTCCGCGCTCTCGTGAGTTCCTTTAAGTAATCGCTTAAGGTCGTCACATAACGTTTCGCTTTCGAAATTAAGCGAAAAGCAAAAAGCTTTTAATATATCGACTTCGGCGCTTTTAACGAAGCCGGTTATTAGTTTTCCGAGTCGCTGTTGCTGCTATTCGAAAACTTATCGTAATAAATAAAGCTTATACTTTGCTTTTTTAAGCGATCGAGGGCTTCGTCGTATTGATTCGTTTTATCGCTTACTTTAACTTAAGTAATTTAGCTCGTAAACGGATTAGTAATTATAGCAATAATAAAGCTACTTTTATAATTCGAAAAGTATTAGAAATCGATTTTCGCTTTGCGTACGAAAAAGTAATCGAGTATAAATCGAAACTTTAACGAATTTATAACGTAAAATCGAATACGAATCGTAGCACGTCCGATATTACTAAATATATTATTAGCGTATTCGATAAAGCGCAATAAAGAACCGGTGATTATTCGGAAGCTTATCTTTTGATCGTAAGCTATAAAAACTTCGAATTTAATCGCGGCGTTATAAGTAATAACACTAACTTTCGCATTTGTATCGAGTGTAGCTTGCGTATTAATAATTAAAGATTGTTTAAGTATATTAACGATGACTTTAAGAGTTAGCGAATAATAATAAAAGTATTTAAAGAATAATTAGTTAAACGTTAAAGCAAAGCCGATTTCCGCCGAAAAAGGTTTCGTATTACTTTCGATTGCGGTTTGTAAAGTACGCCGATTTTTACGAATAAATTAATCGAGAAAAAAGTATTAAAATTAAAAAACATCGTAGAATACGGTTATAAAAAGAGTCGGAATAAAACCGATAATAAAAATAAAGCAAAACCGTTTTTAAATCAAAAGAGCTTCGAATATTAAAAGCGTAATGCGTCGGCGGTGCTTAGTTTAGCTATTACGAATGTTTTTTTGCAATTAAAGCTTAAATATTTAAGAAAATTCGAATAAGCGTTCGAGTTAAGACCGTTAAGTAATAGCATTTCGATATAAGATCCGTTTTAATCGAGCAGAAACTTATATAAAGTCTGCTTTATTAGTGATTCGGTTGTAAATCGAAATAGCAAAAAAAAGAAAAGAAAGTAAATTCTTACGATAAAGCGCTTTATCGATAAAGCGACTCGTAACTTTATAAAATAGATCGTTATTAAATAAAAAGGTATTATTTTCTTTTTAAATAAGTCGTTAAAGCTTTAAAGCAAATCCGTCTTTTATCGTATTATCCGTCGCTTTTAATATAAGCTTGCTATTTATAATCAAGCAATCTTTTAAAGTCTCCGCAACGCTAACCGTAGCTTAAAGATAATTAATAGCGTTTTTATTAATAAAGGTTTGCTAAATTATCTTATCGATTATACTTTCGAAAAAAGATCGTTTAAAAATAAAAAAAGCAGCAAAGAACGCAATAATTTTATTAAGAGTTAAGTTCTTAAGCAAATCGCGTTTTTTTAAGAGCTTAATACAAGTCGCTTTGTAATTTATTTTTAAAAAAAAGATCACTTTGTTAAAACTTTCGTATGATTTAATAGGTTTAAAAAGCTTAGCTTTTAGTTTAAGTATAGTTTTAAAAGCTTTTAATAGCGTAACAAGCAAATTGCGTAAGTCTTTCGGTCGTAAAGCGTTTCGGTTTAAAAACGCGGTGTAAACGAGCTTAAGTTTATCTATTTCTATAAGCTTAACGAAAGTAAATTTAAATTAATTATAAATAAATTAAACTTTTGCTTTTGCTAAAAATGCGTTTTTTAACGGATATAGCGTAACTCGAAAAGCTGCGTTGCGCGCTCGAGTTTTTACTAGTGCAATAATAGCTTTCGTATTAAATACGCAAGCATATAAATCCGCTAATATAATATATCGTTAGCGAATTATATCCGAAGTATTAAAGTCGTTAATACGAAAAGCCTTCGCATTGCCGCCGGTAACTGCTCGAATAAGCGTTTTAGCGCGTTCTCGTGCAGCTTTTTTAATAAATTCTCGTTTTGCTTTTAAAGCTTTATAACGTCGCTTTAAATTAAGATTATTTATCGTTTTACGAACTAGGCTGCTCCATGGGGCCCCATGGGGCCCCACGGAGTTTTGAGTCCTCCTTACGGGGGAACCCACGAGGGGTATAAAATTCTGCCCCTCTTTATAAGGAAACCCTATAAAGCGTAAGGTTACTCTATAAGGTTTATATACATAAAAATATGCATATGCATAATTATTAATCAAGTTTACTAATCACATTTACTAATCACATTTACTAATTACATTTATTAATTACATTTATTAATCACGTTTACTAATCACATTTACAAATCACATTTATTAATCAGAGACTTAGAGTATTAGTCAAATTTATTAGTTACAAAGGCTTAAGGGTTGGTAAAGACTCGTTCTTTAGCTTAAGTCTATTAATTATAAAGAGTTGATAAAGACTCGTCTTTTTGCAATTACGTAAAATACGTTCAACTCGGTCTCCGCTTTTGGCTTAAGTTCTTGCTTGTAAGTATAGTTTAAATAAATTTCGTTTAACTTAAGTAGCTCTCTTAGCTTTTAGCACTTATTGCTTTACTTAAACTTATTTTCATCCGAAAACTTAAAGGTGAGGCGTTTGTATGCTAAAGTGCTATCGATAGTGAAAGGGTATAGCATTAATAACTCTTTCAAAATGCTTTTAGCTTCGGCATAATCGCTATCGAAAAGCTTAAGAGTAAAATCATTTAAGATCAATCGAACCTTGATATCCTTATGAGTGAATTGCTTTTTAATTAAGTTAAAGAAAGAGATAAAGTAGTCGAGGAGATAAAAGACTTAAGCGCTCTCTTTTTAAATAAAAAATCAATTAGTGATCATAATATATAAATGTTATTATTAACTTTGTTAGCACCGTAGTGCTTGATGCCGAACTCGTCGATAAAACTTTTGCGACTCTTCTATTCGTAATCGAGGCCGATTAGTCTTAGAAATAAAGCGGTATCGTTTTTATTATAACAAGTAAATATTGAATTAATAACGTTATTATTAGCATAAACGATTACGAAATCCTTGTAACGATTAAGTATCTCGTTGATTAGCTTGTTGCTATCGGTGCTAAAAAGGTTGACTTCGATTATAGCGTTATAAAGGAAAGGAATCGATATTGCTAAATAAAGAAAATAATTAGCTTAAAGCAAAGAATCAAAAAGCAAAGAATCAAAAGGAAAATAATTACTTAAGTTAAATGTAGTTGTAGTTGAGTATTAAGGTTGAGAAGTTAAGTATTAAAGTTAAGAAGTTGAGTGTTAAGGTTAAGAAGTTGAAGTTGAGTATTAAAGTTGAGGTTGAGAAGTTAAGTGTGTTAAGAAGTTAAGTATTAAGGTTGAAGTTGAAAAGTTGAATGGAAAGTAGTTGTAATGATAATGAAAAAAAGAAAAGGAAAAGGAAAAGGAGCGAGTACTTATATAAAAATAAAAGTATAGCTTAATCGTAATCGAGGCATTGCTTCGATTCATTAAAAGTGAATTATAATATTTAAAATAATAAATCGACGCAGAACAAAGAAAATAACGCGTTTCGAAATAATGAATCGACGCGGAACAAAGAAAATAACGCGTCGCTTAATGATAATCGATGCAATGCTTCGATTCAACAAAGGTGAATTATAATATTTAAAACAATAAATCGACGCAGAACAAAGAAAATAAAGCGTCGCTTAATAATAATCGATGCAATGCCTCGATTTAATAAAAGTGAATTACAATATTTAAAACACGAACTCGACGCTGTGACGATACGCCAGGTCTCCTGGACGCACCTTATATGCGCCAAGCTACTTCCTTCCTTTTTTCCTTCGTATTCTCTTATTCTCCGCTTTTGACTTATGAACCATAGTTCACGAGTCCTTGGCGCTTTTACTTTCGTGTATATAAACCTTAGCTACCTTCGACTTTTACACTCGGTAGTTGTTGATCTTAAGTTATTACTTTAAGATTCTCTTAAGCTCTTATGTGAACCTTCGCGCTCTCGTGAGTTCTTTTAAGTAATCGCTTAAAGTCGTTATATTATTAATAATTACTTCACTCCGCCGAGAACGGCTTTAATAATATTTTTTCTTTTTAGAATTCTTTAATAGTTAGACGTCAAAACACTCAAACGACTTTAACGGTCACGAAAAAGCTTATTCTAAGTATAACTTGAAAGATAGCACTTATATAACATAGCAACCTTCGCCCCGCGAGCAAAATCTTTCGCATACTTTTTAAAGCTGCTCTAGCAGCTCTTTCTTCTTCTTTTACGGCCTAACTAATAGTTCCTTTTACTTAAGAAAAAGCTATTAATAAGCAAGACGATAAAGATAATCCTTCGGCTTTTATTAACTTCGAAAAAGCCTTAGCTTAATACTAAGCTTTCTTTTAGTCTTAACGAAAGGCCGTTAAGCTTAAAAAGCTTTTCGTAAACATGAAAACTCGCAACGAAAAGCTCGATAAAAGCGCTAACGAACAAAAAACCTTCGCTGAAAAAGCTGAAAAAGAAGCTCGTCGAGCTCGAAAAGAACTAAACCAGCTCTAAGCGGTCTTGCTAACTACGGAACGCTCGTTAAAGCCTCTTTAAGTCTCTTTCGAAGATAACTTTAAAAGCAAAGAGCTATACAAGCCTTCGGTCTTTCAAACCACTCTCTTTACTTATAAAACCGCTAACTTTCGCCGCTTCTTCGCCGACGACGATGAACCACCTTCTTTTTATAAGCCAACTAACCTTTGCACTCTAGCTAAGTTTAACACTTTTAAAACCTTTTCTTTAGCTTCTTAAAGTCGAGCTCGTATCGAGCGAATCTTTAACCTTAAATAAAAGCTCTTAAACGGTATAAGCTATCGAGTACGCTATTAGCAAGCTCGCGTCTTCGATAATTTAAAAGCTTTCGACGAATACTTTTTTATAGAACGCTAGCGTAAGAACTACGTCTTTAACTAAACCGAAGGAACAGCTCACTTGTTCTTAGCTTTTTTGATTATAAATCGTAGCAACTTCGTAACCGCTTCGGAATTCGTTTAAATCGCTTTCGAGTTTTTAAACGACCTCGCTAAAAAAGCTAAAGCGTCAATTAAGTTCGAAAAACTTTATATAAAGCTTAACTAGCAATTCTAAGACTTTTACTTTATTTTTTTAAAGCTTGCTGCTACCGTCGAAATCAAAGACGAAGACCGATTACGTAAGGCTTTGCGTTTTAAGATTATTAAAACGCTACGCGACTAGCTTTATTTAGAATTTGCTAAGACTATAACTTTTAAAGACTTTTAAACCGCCGTTTAATAGTTAGCTGCTAGCTAATACGCGTTTGCAAAGCTTTACGATGCTTTACAAGCTAAGTATAATACTTAATTCGCGAAAAGCTTTTATAATAAAGCTCGTACCGAATCTCGCTCGGCTTAAAAAGCAGCGGTCAAGCAAATCACTTATTACGAGAACCGTTAAAGTAGCTTAACTCTCGTTTTTTTTCTTACTTTTTAGCGTTAAACTTTTAACAGCTTTAACGCTAATGCAAATCGATTTAATCGATCTAATAAATTCTCTTCTTTCGGAAACGCTTTTAAGTTAGCGATCAAGACTTTTAAATCGTCTTGCAAAGACTCGAATACGCCGAAGCTCTTTCGTTATTACTTAATCAACGAAATAGAATATAGCGCTAGACTTAAATACGGCTTTTATTCGGATGACTCGGACGATAAGCTTTACTCCGATGCTTTTAAAGATCATTAAGAGCTTTTTCTTATTGATTCCGACGCTTCCGATAATAAAAGAAACGTCGAAGCTTAAGCAAAGCTTCTTTTTTAAGCTAGCTTCGAGACATGCGATACCTCGACCTTATAAAGCTTCTTAATAGTAAAGCTATGATTATACCCGTCACTTTTATTAAGAATAGCCTTTCGTATAAGGTATCTGCTTTGCTCGATTCAAGAGTTAATAAGTACGCGCTGATTGACTTAGCGCTATTTAAATTACTTTTTTTCTTTTTTAAACTTTTGATTTAACTTTTCTCGGCTTTATTTTTTATTAAATCATATAATAAAGCTCGTAAAGCTATTATCTTACATTTTGCACTTCTTAACCTTACGATTAACAAGCGCGTTTAATCTTTTACTTTTTTTCTTATTATTAACTTTAGAAATCATAGCGTAATCTTCGGACGAGTATAGCTAGCTAAGCATTAGATTCTCTTTAACTGCGCTCGCCGTAAGCTTTATTAGCTTCGCTTTAACCTTTCGACCGCTACTTACGCTAGAATTATTAAGATTATATACTTTAATTAGCGTAAAGTAAACGCTCGTCATTAGCACGACGCTAACAAGCGTGATCGAGCTTTAGATCGCTTTTAAAAAGCTTACGACGCTAATTCACTCGTGAATTATAATTTACAAGTAAATCAAGCAACAACGATAATCGTAAAATCATTTTTTTTTCTTCGGAATCGTTTTTTTTCCGCTTTTTTTTTTAAGATCGTTAAACCTTTTTCTTTTATTTACTTTCTCGTAAAGCCGTTATTCTTTCGCTTTACGAAAAACACTTTTTTTAAAGACTACGCTAAATCAATGTCTTAGATGAACCGTAAGCTTATATTAATCGATATCGCTTTTATAAAACCTTTTTTATTCGTTAAACGCTTTCGTTAAACATTTAAGCACAAAATCAATAAAAACTTTAAAATCAACGGCGTCTTCGAATACGCTTTTTATATGATCGCTCGCTAAAAGAACGTAAAACTGTTCTTTACGTTTTTTTACGAGCTCGATTGCTTAATCTTCGAGCGTTAAACGATTGCTTTTACTTAAGTTGATTATTAAGCAGCGCTAATACGCTTTATTAACGGCTTTATCTTTGCTATTGACTTTATAGCGGAACTATTAAAGCTTATTAACGACCTTTTTATCTCTTTCGAATACTTCGATTACGCATACGTGTTTTTTAAAGCCGCTAGCAACGTATTAACATTACATAAGCTTTACGATTATAAAATCGAGCTTTTCGAAAAGAAAGAGAAAGCGCTTCGATACTTATTATTATATAAGATATCGATCCTTAAGCTAAAGCTTATTAAAGCCTATTTTATCGACAATCTTAATAAAGGTTTTATCGAACCTTTAATAGCGTTATTTGTAGCTTTAATCTTTTTTATTAAAAAGCAAAACGGTTCCTTTTGCTTTTGTATTAACTTCCGCGCGTTAAACAACTTCATTCGTAAAAATCGATACTCTTTCTTTTTGATCGATAAGACCTTCGCACGTCTTTTAAAAACTAAAATCTTTACGAAACTCGATATTTAATAAGCTTTTCACAAAATACGGATAGACTTAGCTTTCGAAAAGCTTATAATATTTAAAATACGCTACGGCGCTTATAAATGCAAAGTTCTTTTATTCGGACTGATTAATAGACCCGCCACTTATTAACGCTATATAAATGACCTCTTTTTCGATTTTTTAAACATCTTTTATACGATATATTTAAACGATATCTTAATCTATTCTTTCGACTTTTTAAAGCACGCTAATTACGTCCGCTAAATTCTTTAACGATTCGACGACGCTAGCTTTTAAGCTGATATTAAAAAGTGCGAATTCAGTATTATTAAAATAAAATACTTAAGCTTTATTATTTTTATCGAAAGCTTAAAAGTAAATCCGAACAAGACCTCGATAATAAAGCATTAAGCGCTTTTTATAACCGTTAAAAGCGTTTAAAGCTTCTTTAGATTTTGCAACTTCTATCGCCGATTTATTCGAGATTACGGCGTGATCGCGAAGCTTTTAATACACTTGATTAAAGCTAACGTTTTTTTTTATTCAATTTTTAATACTAAAAGAGCTTCGACCTTTTAAAGCTCGCTTTAATTATTGCGCTAATCTTATAATATTATAATCAAGACTTCTTTTATATGCTAAAGACTAACGCTTTCGACGGCGTAATCGCTTTAATCCTTTTTTAAAAGCATAGTCCCGACTAGCTATTAGTCGCTTATTACTTTAAAACTATAGCTTTCGCTAAGCTTAATTACGTCGTTTACGATAAAAAGATGCTAGCTATTATACGCTCTTTTAATAACTTTCGCGTCGAACTCGCCGGCTCTTTTTATTAAGTTTAAGTAATCACCGATCATAAAGCTTTAAAGTACTTTATAACTTTTAAAACTTTTAACGCTCGTTAAGCACGTTAAGCAAAGCTCTTCTTCGATTATAACTTTATTATCACGTATAAACTAAGTAAAAACAACCTTTTAGCTAACGCGCTAATACGTCGCATTAAAAAGCTCTTTTTCTAAAATAGCTTTAAGCGCACTTAACGCTTGCAAACGCTGCTTCGCGCTAATAACGTTGACTTACGACTCTTGACCGAAAAGCTACGTTAATTTACGCTCTCGGAAACCGCCGTCACTATCGAAAAAATCGCGGAGCTTTCACCGATATTCCGAGTTATTAATTAAGTCTTAAAAGCTAATCGGACCGCTTTTAGCTTTATAGCACTTCGAATTCAAGCTTTTAAAGCTAAGTTTTTATTCGTAAACTACGGTTTACGAGCTAAACTCATTATAAAAAGCGACTTACTGCTTTATAACGGCCGCTTATTAATTCTTAACGTTTAAAACTTGCGCTCGTTATTCGTCCGAAAAGTTTACGACTAAGTATTTACGATATACCTTAACTCTCGCAAAACTTATAAGCTCTTTATAGTATAATATTATTAGCACGGTATAGTTAAATTCGTCAACTAATATTGCCGCAACTACTACGCTTGCAAACGAGCTTTAATACTTCGCGATAAGAAACTTAATTTACTTTAACTTTTTTCGATCTTTTCGCGCTTTTAAAAGTACGTTATTATAGATTTTTATAGCTTTAATAAAGACAAATACGGCTACGACAACGTCTTTATAATAATCGACCGCTTTTCTAAGCAAGCAATCTCGATCTTTTATTACAAGTCTATCGACGCTAAAAGCTTCGCTAAGCTTTATATTTATTATATTTATAAGTATTTTAAAGCTTTTTTAATATTGACTTTTAATAAAAGACCTTAATACTAATCCGAGTTCTAAAAAGAATTTAATAAGATCTTCGGTATTAAACTGACTCTTAGCACCGCCGCACACCTTAAGACTGACGGTTAAATCGAAATTTATAACTAATACTTATAAAAGCGCTTCCGTCCTTTCGTAAGCTATTATTAAAACGATTAAAGCGAGTTCTTTTTTATAATAGACTTCGCTCAATTAACCTTTCTTTACGACTCTTTCGGCGGTCTTTCCTTTTTTAAAGTAATCTACGGCTACGCTTTTTAAACCACTTAAAATTAAAGCTTAAAACGACTTAACGATTAAACCTTTTCTCGCAAGCTCAACTAAAACGAAGCTCGCGCTTACGCTAACCGCTACTTCGGAGCTTAAAACTTCGCTAAAAAGCACTTTTAGCGCGCTTAAAACCGTATAGCTAAACAAGCTAATAAATCAAAGCGCCCGGTTGACTTTAACGTTAATAATAAGATTTAGTTAGATATACGCTCGTTCTTTATCTTTCGACCGTTAAAGAAGCTCGATAACTTTACGAACGGACCGTTCGAAGTTACCGATAACGTTTATAGCAGCTTCAAACTTAAGCTCTTTAAATTAATAAAAGTTCACTTAGTCTTTTACTTCGAACGGCTACGAAAAGCTTTTAATAACTTTACTTTCGAGCAAATCATTTTTAAACTTAACTCGATTAATATCACTAGCGAACTTAAGTACGAAGTAAAGAACATCTTAGCCGTACGCTAAATTAAAAAGCACTTTAAGTACCGCGCTTCTTAGCTCGGCCGCGATATCGACTTTACTTAATACTTCGCTTCCGACTTTATATACGCTCTTTTTAAAGTACGTGACTTTTATTTAAAACACAAAAAGCTTTTCGGCCTTTTTGCGAAACTCTTTAAATAGATTAAAGCTTATTCGAACGGTATTAATAACTACGATCACTTGAGCAGTAATAAAGCAATAGATAGACGCTCGAAAACGAGCTTTTTTCGGACGGAAAAGTAGTGTAACGATACGCTAAGTCTTTTAGACGCACTTTATATACGCTAAGCTACTTCTTTTTTTCTTTCGTATTCTCTTATTCTTCGCTTTTGACTTATAAACTATAGTTCACGAGTCTTTAGCGCTTCTACTTTCGTATATATAGACTTTAGCTACTTTCGACCTTTATACTCGGTAGTTGTTAATCTTAAGTTATTACTTTAAGATTCTCTTAAGCTCTTATGTGAACCTTCGCGCTCCCGTAAGTTCCTGCAGGTAATCGCTTAAGGTCGTCACAGACGCGGAACAAAAAAAGAACGCTTCGCTTAGTAAATCTCATTAGTAAATCTGATTAATAAATCTGATTAATAAATCTAATTAGTAAATCTAATTAATAAATTTGATTAGTAAATCTGATTAATAAATGCTGCACGGAAAGAAACCTTGCATGCTGCACGTCCTTTTGCTATACGTGCTTAGCTCGGCTATAGCTCGGCTATAGCACGTGCTTTATCGTACGTAATCTGATTAATAAATCTGATTAGTAAATCTGATTAGTAAATCTGATTAGTAAATCTAATTAGTAAATGCTGCATAAAAAGAATTAACGTACTTAAGGCTGCTATACGTAACTTACGTAAAGCTGCTACACGTAACTTACGTAAGGCTGCTATACGTACTTTACGTAAGGCTGCTATACGTAACTTACGTAAGGCTGCTATACTTAACGTACTTAAAGCTGCTATACGTAACCTACGTAAAGCTGCTATACGTAACTTACGTAAGGCTGCTACACTTAACGTACTTAAGGCTGCTACACGTAAACTACGTAAAGCTGCTATACGTAACCTACGTAAGGCTGCTATACTTAACGTACCTAAGGCTGCTACACGTAAACTACGTAAGGCTGCTATACGTAACTTACGTAAGGCTGCCATACTTAACCTACTTAAGGCTGCCACACGTAACCTACGTAAGGCTGCTATACGTAACCTACGTAAGGCTGCTACACTTAACGTACTTAAGGCTGCTATACGTAAACTACGTAAGGCTGCTATACGTAACCTACGTAAGGCTGCTACACTTAACGTACTTAAGGCTGCTATACGTAAACTACGTAAGGCTGCTATACGTAACCTACGTAAGGCTGCCATACTTAACCTACTTAAGGCTGCCACACGTAACCTACGTAAGGCTGCTATACGTAACCTACGTAAGGCTGCTATACGTAACTTACTCGTAAACTATAGTTCACGGGCTATATAGCTTTACGAATAACTTAACTTTATTAAAAAACTTAATAGTTATAAAAAGAATCAGTTCTTTTAAAGTTTAATAAAAGTAATACTTATGATTAAAGGAATTACGTGCACTAGCTAACTAAAAGGTTTTATAATCAAGTTAAAGGTCCTTTGATTAATATAACATTTTAAGCGAAGCATGCTAACTAACCCGTGAACCATGGTTTACGGGTGAACTCTTCTTTTAACTACTACTACCGGTGTTCTTAGCTAGCTAGTTAAGGTCGATATAAATATATTAATAATAATAAAAAAACTAAAGATATCGATAAAAAAGAATTCAATTAATCATTGCAATCAATTGTAAACAAGTAAATACAAAAACTTAATAATATAAAAAAAGCAATTTAGTAAATAAAATTAAAGTCGCTAATTATAAAACTTAATAAGAGCGATACTTTTTGCAATTAAACGCTTGATTCTAAAAGAAGCTTCTTTTTTTTTGTCTTGTACTAATCTCGCTTTATCATCTTCTTTTTCTTTTATTCGTTTGCGCTTTAAAGTTGATAATAGATTTGTAATTCGTTCGCTTATAAAAGTATTAGATTTAAGGTCGTTAAACTTATATATAATAATTAACTTACTTTGACTTTGAATAACGATTAAAAGAGTTTTAAGTTTCGAAATACTAGGTTTCGAGGTTTGAGCGGCATTTAAGATTCTATAAAATAGCGAAGCCGAGTCCGGTATTCTATTAGCTTCTTTTCTACTTATTATCTTTTCATCACTTTGCTTAAAGCTTGATATTTTTTTCGCGTTAAAATAATTTTGTCGAGAAATATCATTCGAATCGTTTTAATCGTATAAATTTGCTATCGCTAATATTTAAGTTAGAATTTATATTTAAATAAAAGCGTATATTATATAATATCGTATTTCGTTGCACTTTATTTTTGTGGTTTATATAGCGTTTAAATCTAATCGATTCGTTCGTACCGTTCGAATTTGAATTTTTTGAATCGTTTTCGTTTTTTATATTATTAAGAACGTTTTAATCTATATTATCTTGAATTTGCTTATCGAAAAGTAAATCCGTAGTTACTTTCGATTGATTTACTTTGCTTGGTTTTTTTTATAAAAAATATAATCGATTTGCTACGACTTTGCTTTAAAAAGCGGAAGAATGCGCTTTGTATAATCTTATATAATAGTTAGTAAATCGATTAGTAAATCGATTAGTAAATCGATTAGTAAATCGATTAGTAAATCGATTAGTAAATCGATTAGTAAATCGATTAGTAAATCGATAAAAAGTAAAAATATCGCAAGTAAATTAACTTACTTTTTAAATGCCCTTCGTAATTTAAAGACTTTTCGTACCGTAGCTATCGCATTTTAAACGAAACATCTTTATTAATATCTTAAAACCTATTTAAGTTTTTTCTTATTCAATATAATTAATAAATATTTATAAAATCAATATTATTTAAACTTACGTGATTCTCGTACTTTAGCTTTTAATATTATCAACTTAGCTTTTCGTTACTTAAAACTTATTGTTCGAAAGTTTTAATCGATCGCAAGATTATCGCAAGCAAAGATATATTTAAAACAAAATAAGCTTTGAAATTAACGATTTTGCTATTTTTAAAACTTTTGTACTTTTTATTCGAATTCCTCTTTAAGCTGATCTTTATTTAAATCATTGTAATTTACTAAAATCGATTCGAATAAGTGCCGAGCTTTATTTAAGCGAGTATTACACATTTTAAAATATAAAGCAGTTATTTTTTTTGCGATTATTAATAGCGATAAATTATCGCGACGATAATCGCAAATATCTTTTGTAATATTAAATAGTCTTTTTACGCAAACATTAATTAAAGAGATGCATAAAAAATCTTTAGCTATTCGAGCTAGATTAAGGTACCGAGGCTTAAGGTTTCGCTAAGAAATTAAAATCTTTCGTCCGTCGACCGTTAAACCTAATTAATAAAAATTAATAAAATTAAAGTTTTGAATTAAAATTTCAAACTTACGAGCTAAAAGATAATCATGCATTTCCGACGACTCGTGATTTGTATCTTTAAAAGAAGCTTGTAAAGAAGAACTTAATATTAATTTGCTGCGGAATAATAAAGCGGCTATCGATTAACGATCGATTGCTTTAATATTATTAATACGTTAAGCTATAGATATTAAAGACTTATAATGTTCGTTAAAAAGCTTTTCGAATCTCGCTCGATATATTGCAGATTAATCTTTACTTTCGTAAAGCTAAGAAAAATTTAAGTCGAAAGTCTTTAACTTAATAGCAAAATATAGAATTATCGCGAAAGTAAAAATATCTTTTAATAGCTTTTGCGTTTTCTTATAATATTTATTTAATTTCTCGATAGCATTAATAACGCTTTCTTTTGATTGCGAGATCTATTTAAAATCATTACGATTTTTTTCCGAAATCTTTATATATTTAAACTTTAATCGTGCTTGTGCTTTATTTAAACGTTCGAATATTTCATCGAACATTAAAAATCCGTATTAAATAATAAGACTAAGCTTTTCATTTAAGTGCATAATTAAAAAGTAAAACGGTCGAAAGATATCGATTAGCTATAAGATTTGCTTTTATTAAGTATTAAATAATTTAAAAATACTTATTTTATCGATCTTTATATAATATCTTTAAATAATATCTTTAAGAGTTATAAATCGATTAAGCATATAGAATATAGAATCTTATCTTATAATAATATTTAAAATAAGCTTTAAGCTTTTCGTTAAAAGATGCTTTAAATCGTTGATAAAAGCTTTTATTGTTTTATTAAATCGCGATTTTCGAAGTTAGCTAGCCGTAATACACTTAATAAACTTCCGAACTTAAATACGTTAATTAATAATTAGTAAATATAATTAGTAAATATTTTTTTTTTTAAAAAAAAACTTATAATCGCAAGTGTATATGCAATCCTTCGTTTATCGCGTCTTCTTGCTCTTTTTAGCTCGTTTATATTAAAATCTTTTTCTTAATGCTTTTCTAAGCTTTCGTTCGTTAGCGATAATCGCGGTCCGAGCAACGTTTTAAAAGATAATTGCAAGACGTAAGCTATACACGGAACGTATAGAATCTTTTAGCTTATAAAAAGCTTTTTCTTAAACGCATTTTCGACGCATTTAAGTAATTCTTTTATTATTATATTATTCGAAGATGCGTTATCCGTTGTAATCGCAATTATCTTTTTTATTAAGCTTAATTTAATAAAGCATTCGTAAATAATTCTTGCTAATTCTTCTTTTATATAATTAAACTCAACGTATATAAATCTAAGCATAAGCTGAATTATATATTAATCTTTTATAATTGCAATTCCGATTATACACATAAAAGAATAGCGCTTAATATTAGACTAATAGTCTAATGAAATGCTGAGTTTTTAATTAGCTAGTAAATTATTTAATAAATAACGATCAATTTCTAGAATCTTATCGTCGAAGTCTCGCTTAATAGTTGAAGCTTTAAAGAGCTTAAGATATAAGTTTTATAATTCGCAAAAAGATTTTTAATCCGATTTACCAGGGCAAAGGACCAAGTTCTTTGAAGTGTCACCAACGAGCTAATTACTCGATTTATAAAAATCTTTATATATTTAAGTAAATTCTAAAATAAAAAATAATAAAGACCGAATAAATCTAAACGTAATTGGCGCAAGAAATAATTTATCTAATAATTTATTACAAAAAAGAAACCTTTTTAAATACTTCTTTTTATAAAGGAGACCTTAGACCTTTTTACGAATTACTTATATTTTAATAATTTAATATAAGAGGAGGACCCTCTTAAACCCCCTTTTTTACTAAGAAAACCTCAGACCCTTTTGCGAATTGCTTATGTTTAATACTTTAATATAAAGGGGGGACCCCTTTAAACCCCACTTTTTACTAAGGAAACCTTAGACTCTTTTGCAAATTGCTTATATTTAATAATTTAATATAAGGGGGAGACCCCCTTAAACCCCCCTTTTTATTAAGGAAACCTCAGACCCTTTTGCGAATTACTTATACTTAATAATTTAACATAAGGGGGGGACCCCCTTATATCCCCTCTTTAATTAATGAAACCTCAGACCCATTTGCAAATTACTTATATTTAATAATTTAATATAAGGGGGGGACCCCCTTAAACCCTCTTTTTTATTAAGGAAGTCCCAGACCCTTTGACGAATTGTTAAATATTATTACCATTATTATTATTATTATTATTATTATTATTATTATTATTATTATTATTATTATTATTATTATCATCATTATTATTATTATTATTATTATTATTATTATTATTATTATTATTATTATTATTATTATTATTATTATTATTATTATTATTATTATTATAATTATTATAATTATTATTATTATTATTATTATTATTATTATTATTATTATTATTATTATTATTATTATTATTATTATTATTATTATTATTATTATTATTATTATTATTATTATTATTATTATTATTGGATTGCTTTTAAGCGATTAAGGAATATATTCGTAATTTCGTGAAGGTCGTCAAAGTACTTGCAATTGCAAAACACTCGGTTGTAAAAGTATTTTAATTCTAATTGCTTTCTAAAGATCAAAGGAGCTGATTTCTTTTTTACGGTTAAAAAGAATCACTTGCATTAGCTAACTAATAGGTTTTACAATCAAGTTAAAGGTCCTTTGATTAGTAGCAGCTTAGCTGCCTTACGTATTACGTAAAGTAGCGACGTGCGTTACGTGTAGCAGCTTTACGTAGGTTACGTGTAGCAGCTTTACGTAAGTAACGTATGGCAGCTTTACGTACGTTAAGTGTAGCAGCCTTACGTAAGTTACGTGTGGCAGCCTTACGTAAGTGACGTATGGCAGCCTTACGTAAATTACGTGCGGCAGCCTTACGTAAGTGACGTGTGGCAGCCTTACGTAGGTTACGTATAGCAGCCTTACGTAAGTTACGTGTGGCAGCCTTACGTAAGTTACGTGTGGCAGCCTTACGTAAGTTACGTATAGCAGCCTTACGTAAGTTACGTCTGGCAGCCTTACGTAAGTTACGTATAGCAGCCTTACGTAAGTTACGTATGGCAGCTTTACGTACGTTATGTGTAGCAGCGACGTGCGTTACGTATTACGTAAGGCAGCGACGTGCGTTACGTAAGGCAGCGACGTGCGTTACGTGTGGCAGCCTTACGTAGTTTACGTGTGGCAGCCTTACGTAGTTTACGTGTAGCAGCTTTACGTAAGTTACGTGTAGCAGCCTTACGTAAGTTACGTGTGGCAGCTTTACGTAGTTTACGTATAGCAGCTTTACGTAGTTTACGTGTGGCAGCCTTACGTAAGTTACGTGTGGCAGCTTTACGTAAGTTACGTATAGCAGCTTTACGTACGTTACGTGTGGCAGCGAGGTGCGTTACGTATAGCAGCTTTACGTAAGTTACGTATAGGCCGAAGCCTTACGTTACGTAAGTTACGTATAGCAGCTTTACGTAAGTTATCTGCGGCAGAACTGATAGCGGTGGCTGAATTAAGCTTAGCTGTAAGACATATTTAATTCGAGCCGACCCTTTCCGAAATCTAGAATTATATGCCGACATTTCTCTTAGCATTGCTCAGAAATCTTGCCAGATCCGTATAGAATAGTCTCACGTGATTGAATGACTCATCATCACCACAACCCTTGGAATTTATCTTGGGTCACCGTTGGTGACAATTAACTATTCGAAACGAGCTTCGCGTAAATAATATAATATTTAAAACACCTTTTCGAAATGCTGATTTTAAGTCTTAATACGAAAGCGTTCTTCGTAATAGATATATCTATTTGATATTAGTTTTATTATTTATTAATTAGATTTACTAATCCGATTTATTAATTAGATTTACTAATCAGATTTACTAATCAGATTTATTAATCAGATTTACTAATCAAATTTATTAATCAGATTTACTAATTTGATTTACTGATTAAATTTATTAATCAAATTTACTAATCAGATTTACTAATTAGATTTACTAATCAGATTTATTAATTAGATTTACTAATCAGATTTACTAATTAAATTTACTAATCAAATTTACTAGATTTATTAACCGAATTTATAAATAAAAACAAACGTACTAAATTGCGTTAAAGAGATTTAAATCTTAATTGAGTTTGCCGAAGCTTTTGTTTTGGCCTACTTACGACGCGTTAGCAAACGTCCGTTTTCTAATGATCGGCTAATGCTTTCGTTTTAAAAGCCTTTAGCTTCGGATGCTTTAAAGCTCGATCGCACTTTTTACAGCATACTATAAGCTCTCTTATTAATTTCTTAGCTGCTTAAACGAATCTAATCTATATAAAAGAAGTTTTCTTTCTATTCTAATCGATTCGCAAAGGATTCTAATTAGCCTCTTGTTATTAAGAATACTATAAAGTCTATGATTACTAAGTATTAAAAGTCTCAATCTCTTTAACGTTCTAAATATAATATTGATTAAAACATTTAATAGTTGCTGATAGTACTAGGCTAAAAAAACTAGTTATAAAGCTTTCGAACTCTTAACTTTAAAATAGATCGATATCTTCGTAAGTAGTTAAAGTAATCTAAGATGAAAACGAATCAATAGCTTAAAAAGACATGTTTAAATTCTAGCGAATTTGCTATTAAACTATTAATTTGAACTTATATATTAACGTCTTATATACTTGAATATTATATAACATCATTTTATGATTTAAATATATTTTATTAAATTAGTTTATTTTTAAAAAGGGTTTTGCTTACGCTTAATTCTTTTTAAATAGTATTCTTGCGAGCGTTAAGTTTTAATTAACGGTTTCTTTTTTTTATCTTTTCATTTCTTTTTATTTCCTTTTTATTAAAGCTTAATTATAATTATATCTTTTAACGCTTTTAAGCTCTTTTTACTTAAGTTGATTATTACGAACAACCTTCTTATATATAGACTTTAATATCGGTATATCTATAATGACCTTAGCTAACTAATAGTATTTAAAAGAGTTCACGGGCCACTTAACATGCCTCGCTCAGCATATCACACTAGTCAAAAGACCTTTAACTTAACTAATAAACTTATTAGTTAGCTAGTGCGCGTGATTCCTTCTAATCATATAAAAGGAATCAGCTCCTTTAAATTTTAAAAAGCAATTAGAATTCAAATACTTTTACAACCGAGTGTTTTGCAATTGCAAGTACTTTAACGACCGTTACGAAGTTACGAATATATTCTTTAATCGCTTAAAAAGAATCCAATACTCAATTTTTTTCAACTTTTACTTTCGATAATTATTAATTTTAAATTTAAATAATAATTTTATAATCTTCTTAAGCTTTATATAATCCTTTCGCTTTTTTATAAATTCTTTAAATAATCGCTCAAGGTCGTTATAACAAGTACTTACTTAAATTTATTAAGGTTTAATTAGTATACAAGGATAAAGTGCTTATAAAAATCTTTATTTAAATATAATCTTTGCAGCTTTCTTTTCGGCTGCTGCTATGCGGTAAATAAAATTAATATAATCTGATAAATATTAAAAATAAAAGCATTTAATTAAAAATTTATTATATAAAACGATAGAAAACTTTATAATCGTATTAGCTTATAATTATATCTACAAGCTCGAATATCTATTATAACTAAAAAATAAATAAAAGAAATTCATATTTTAACGAACGCTTGCCGATTTATTTATAAGTACCGTATTATTATCTATATATTAATCAAGTTATTAATTTATTAAAGATTGCAAACCAACTAAACTCGATCCTTACCGAAATAAATAATGAAACTTATTATTCCTTTTTTATTAAACGAACGAACGGTCGAAACGCTCGATGTGCAATAGAAATGCTAAACGAAAAAAAGCGTAATCGTAGCTAATTAATTAAAATAAACGAATATCGAGTTAAGCGATTTTTAAATAACGGCTATAAAATTAAGCTATCTATTAAATAGATCAATAAAAACGAACATAACGACGGATATTATAAAATTAATATTATTAACGGGCAAAAGACTTTTTATATATAAAAAAGAAGTATCGCAAGAAAAGAAAGTAATAAATTCGATAGCTTGCGAAAGCCTCTTGAATTTCATTATTATAAATTAATAAATGAGTTTATATAAATAGTTTTAAAATCGTTATTATATTAAATAAAATATATATATAATTAACTATAAATATAATTCATAAATATAAATATTAAAATAATTTATTAATATATTTATATCGATTTTAAATACAGCAAGTCGGTCAATTCTTTTAATTCAAAACTTCAAGATATAACGACCTTAAGCGATTACTTAAAAGAACTTACGAAAGCGCGAAAGTTTATATAAGAGCTTAAAAGAATCTTAAAGTAATAACTTAAAATCAACAATTACCGAGTATAAAAGTCGAAAATAGCTAAGGTCTATATACACGAAAATAAAAGCGCTAAAGACTCGTAAACTATAGTTCATAAGTCAAAAGCGGAGAATAAAAGAATATAAAGAATACAAAAGGAAAAAAAAGGAAATAGCTTAGCGCATATAAAATGCGTCTAAGAGACTTAGCGTATCGTTACACAAAAAACCGACGATTAATAAATATGATTAATAAATGTGATTAATAAATATAATTAATAAATATAATTAGTAAATATAATTAGTAGATATAATTAATAAATATAATAAGTAAATATAATTAATAAATATAATTAATAAATATAATTAATAAATAAGATAAATAAAAGTATTTTTATAAAATACAAAATTTATAATTAATCGTAAATTCTATTCTATATAAACTTAAGCATTAAGTTTAAGAATAATCTCAATTCCGTATCGCTATCTTTAACGCCGTAAAACAACTCCGAAGCTAGCTCGTCCTTTTTCCAAATCAATTACATAACGCGTTAAAATAAAATAAGATCGCAATTAGCTTTTTTAAATTTAATATTCTTTTCGAATCTTTTTATATTCTATTAAGCGGCTAGACCCGGCAATTCGTATTCAATCTTATTAGTATTTGCTTTAATTTTAACTCGCTAATACTTCTTTTCATTAAAAGAAAAGTAAACGTAAAAAAGCTTAATTAAATAAAAACTAAAAGTTATAATATTAATTTAATTAATTAAAAACATAATAGAATAAATTCTTACTTAGTTCGTTTTGAAACCGTGCTTGCTAAGTCTTAAGATATTAATTTAAAAAAAGCTTCTTTACTTTTTAAATTAGCAGCTCGGCACTTTATTAACAAAGACCGCGCTATACTTTGCTAATAGCGACGAAATTGCTAAACGGTCATTATATAGCGTGACTTTATATTATTAGCAAAATATAAATTTTTAAATAAAATAAAAGCTTACTTATACGTGTTAACGTGTTAATTGCCGAATAACTTTTTTTATCTTTTTATCGATAATCGAAACGTATCTATCGCGAAGTATATTATTATTTTCTTTTTCGTTTTTTCGTAAATTAAATTCTTTATAAACCTCTTCGTTTAAATTAAATACTTTATCAACCTAATCGCTATTTAAGTATTTTCTATTATTGAATCTAGCTATAAAAGAAGCGGCTTGCATAGCAAGATTATCCGCGTAAATGCTTCGATTCTTTTTAAAATCGATTAATAAATTGCTTCATAAATCAAAGAAAAGAAAAAGTACCGTTTATTGTAGAAACACCCAAAAAGATGTGCTGAATAAAAGCCTGGCTCTAAGGCTAGACCTCATGGTTTCATAAGGAAGTGTCAGAAAAGGTGGGTAGAAAGCTCGTTGATTATTCTAGTTAAGAGATATGTGCCTTCTTATAAAAGATAAGTCCGTTTAGTATGGCCTTAATAGCTATAGCAAGTACCCTATCAAGCAAGGTGTTTACATCCGTCCCTTTATAGAATAAGTAGGCGCCCCCACTTACTATCAAGCAAAAAAAAAAAAAAAAAGGTATAAAAAAAAGAAAAAATCTAGTGTATAAAAAAAGGAAAGGGTATCTTGTCTTTAAACTCCAAACATCTAAACGACTAAACTACGCTTTAGCAGCTTTCTTATAGTCTTTTTTCGTGCTTACGTCCTTAACTCTTTCGTTTTCTTTAAGCTAAGAAGGTCTTCTTCTTTTAATAAGGCTTGCATTAGACGATGACGTGCTAGCAGCAGCATCTTTAAGAGTAAAAGAGCGCGTGTCGTTCTTGCGCTTGTTAATAGCATTGTTAATAAGTATAAACTTAGCCGACGAAAAGTTAGCGAAGCTAAAATAAAGTCTAAAGCTATTAGTTAAGTCGTCTTCGTCTTCGAGCAAGTCACTTAAAGCTTTTATAGCTTTATCGAATGCGCGGTTTAAGGATTCCGATTAAAAAGATAATGCTTTAAAATCGTCGATTTAACTTATAAACCGTAGTTCACAAGTGAATTTCGCACTTTTTAAATTAATCTTTTCACTTAAATCGGAGTCGTTAAAAGACAACTCAATCGGTCGCAAGCTCTTTTTAAAATCCTTTAATTTATCGGCGTTTACAAAGTCGTTAGCTCGGCGGCTTTTACTTTTAAAAAAAGATTTAGCTCCGTAAGTCTTAGCTTTAATATTTAAAACAATAGCAAATCCTTTTTTAAATACCGAAAACAACTTTTTTTTATACTTGATAAAGTGTTCTTAAAACTAAATCTAAAATATAATAAAGATAGCGGTCAATTCTTTTATCACTCGAAGTTCGTTTTAATCTATTCTTTCGATCAAGGCTTTTAATACGAAACTGACGTAGTCTAATTAGATTATAGCGGCGAAAGGCTAGCTTGATTTATTAATAACTCTTTATCGAAAGGTTAACGGTATGCGTTTTAAAACGATCGTGCAAGCGTACTTTGTAAAACTGACTTTATTTTCTAAAGTACTATCGTTTAGCAAAGCGGTATAATTGTTAAAAAAGATAGCTTATTTGTAAAAAGAATTCTAAAAAGCGTTTATATTTAAAAAAACACTTTGTTTCGTAATAACGGATATAAAGATAACGAGATCACTAATTATAGCGAGAAGTTAGCGCGGCGTAATGTTTTTAAAAGCATTTAAAGTCTTCGACTTAAGTTTAAAAGCTTTTTATTTAGCGGTCTTTTTAAGGGTAGTGTCGTAAGTATAGCTTTTAAGCTAAATAGCTAAGCTTTTGATTTAATTCTTTACGCTGTAAAGCATTAAGTGATAGTTTAAAACTCTGTCTTTTATTCGTAAACTATAGTTTACGAGTCGTTTAATATTAGCGTCGTGTTTAGTCGCAATCACTCGAGCATTATTATTGCATTTAAAGAGCTAAGAAGGTTCCGGATAAACGATAAGCTTATAATTTCCGTTTCGGCGATTAAGCAAAGCGGCAAAGTATAGCTTATAATAGCTTCGGAAAACTTGTTAAGTCAAAGAGTGTATTATATTAAAGAATGCATTAGTCGGAGCTCTTTTTAAGTCATTAATCCGAAAGTAGTATTGTGGTGGAGTTGGGGCTCTGTATTTGTTTTGTCCATGTATATAGTACTGATGCTAGGCACCTTTGTCACGTGGGTGCGCTGCATGCTCTGGCCCTGCTAAGCACGTGGTTAGGTCACGTGCAAGCTCTTATATAAACGAATAATTGGTTCTTCTTTGAACCAGCATCATATTACACACAATACAATACACGTACTTATAGCATACATTCGAGTGTCTTTCGATCGTCTTCTTTTTCCTTTTTTATTCATTTACGATTTTACTATAGCTATATTCATATATATCTCTTGATTTAACGTTAAGTATATATCGGAGCTCTTCTTTTCTATATATATTTAATGACTTACGCAAAAAATCGAACTAAAAGTTGGTTTTTATACTTTTTTTAGACTTGCTTTTTTTACGAGAAGTTATATATTCGGAGTTTACGTTATACGCTAAGCTATTAACTATATGCTTTTGCGGTACTTCTTCGAAGAGTATTCGATATACGCTAAGCTAATAGTCAAGTGCTTTTGTATATAAGCTTCGAAGTTATTGCTTTAAAAGCGATCTTTCTTCGATTTATATCCGTCGAGTATGCTATTCGGTATACTCGATAAGTATTACTTAAAAAGTCGTTACTTTAATTCGAGGATCGAGCTAGCTAAAGTTTAATTCGGTATTTATAAAGTTTTATTCACTTAAGCTACTTTGCATAGCGATACGCTCGAAGTCTTATTCGTTTAATATACTTTACTTTTTCGATTTAATATCGATTTTAATACGAGTCTACTGCTTTTTCTTTTTTAAAAAAGTAAGTAATAGCTAAGTACCGGAAATACTACGTTAAGCTTAAGAAGTTGAAAATTCAATACTTATTTCGTAACGGAGATTACGCATAAAGACTTCGAATTGCTTTCGATTATCTTTCGCTTTAATAAATGAAAGATACGACGAACGGAAATAAGTGTTTGCAATTCGAAACCGTTTCAATATCGTATTATATTAAAAGCAAGCTATATGCTTGCACGGAAGCTCGGCTATTACTCGACTTCGTTTTTATTTCTGTTGGATTGCTTCCAAGCGATTGGGAATATATATTCGTAAGGTCGTAACGGTCGTCAAAGTACTTGCAATTGCAAAACACTCGGTTGATAAGGTATCTGAATTCTAACTACTCCCCAAGGTTCAGGGGAGCTGACTCCTTTTATAGGATTAGAAGGAGTTACGTGCACTAGCTAACTAATAGGCCTACTTGTCAAGTTGGGGGTCCCTTGACTGCTGACATGCTAAGCGAGGCATGCCAAGTGGCCCGTGAACCATGGTTCATGGGTGAGCTTCCCCAACTACTACTACTAGCTAGCTAAGGTCGATATGGATATACCGACACCGGCAACTCTTTCTTTGGCAAGCAGTGCCTTGTCAACTACCATATCGACCGAAAAAGAAAGAAGGTAATCAAACAAAGGAAAAAACAATCTCATCCCTCCCTCTTTTACAGCGGCCTTTCCACCTACCCGTCCACTTGCACCTTCAAGGTATTGGTCAAAACTAGCTCTTGCAAGGAGGTATTGGCCCCGACTTTAATCATGGCGTTAGCAGGGTTAGATTTTCCTCCGATCTAGCGTACCTCAGAGAGCTCCCGCCTCTCGTATGACTCTCGAATAGCTATAATATCGATCATGAAGCGCTTCTCTTTAGTAGTCCCCAGCTTTATTATACACTCGTAAAGCGAGTAAGAGTCAGTGCACACAACCACGGGGAAATTAAGGATCTTTAGCTGGGCTGTGATTTAAGCAAAGGTAGTCGACATAGCAATGGCCATATCGATACCTAAGGACATAGCGTACAGCTCAAAGGCTAGTACCGCCCTTGTCACCCTCTTGCACTTCTGTGACACTTAATAAAAGATGTTACCCGTCAGAGTGAACTCGTTCTCACTTACGTAAGCCTTATTGCCAAAGATAGCCACGAAACCGATCTAAGAGCTAAGGTCAGCGTTATTAGCAAACGCTCTATTTACGAACACAAAGAGCTTCGCCGTCCTCAGGTCCAAGGGCACGTAGTAGATCTTTCGAGTTAGGTGATCGATCAGCTACTAGATCACCTTATTGAGAGCCTTATAGTCCTCGTCCCTCGGTTCCTGGTGCTAGGCAGCCATCGATAAAGCGCAAGATGCCTTTGGGTAGCAAATGGTAGCTAAATACGCTCCTCGGGCACGTTGCTCCAAGTACTCCTTAGCCCGTGTGGCTAAGTCGTGCTTGATCACGGCAAGCCTCTCACCTTGTCCCTTCTGCCTAACTAACAGCCCGAATCCGTCTTTATCCAAGGATAACTTGCATCTATTGAAAATCATCGGTTCGGCGTGTATAAAGGTCTCTATTTCTTTGCTCTTCAGCTTGGATTTGACCAACTCCTTCTCTTCCCTTGCCCTTATAGCTTGATTGACAACTATAAGAACATCGTCCGTCTGTAGAGCAGCTATTTTTAGCTAGTCTTTGTTAGTTGACACAAAGAGGCAAGAGTTAAAGCTTGATTGCTTCATGCCGAGGTTATCTGTAAAGTGCTCGGAAAAACGCTTATACTAATGCGTCCTTGCTTCGGAGATGCCGTATAAAGGGCTAGTCATAAGGAATAAGGTGCCGAAGGGGAATCGATAGGTGATCTCCTTAAGTAGTCGCACGACGATTATTCGGATGAGCTTCGTGCTTAACTGAATGTAAGCTTAAGTGATATCTCTGCTACAGACCTGACACTCGTAATCCTTTATTAGAGAAAGAGCTAGAGCACAACAGAGTCTTTGGCCCGCTCGCTGCACCGTAAGTGACTCGGTGAATACTCTCGTCTTGCCTTTGTCCTGAAAGGTTTGGACCACTATACGAGACTTCTCGTATAGCGTAAGTGTTCCTTTGCCTTTGATCTCATCAATAAACCTAGATCCGAAGATCTTGGCGCCTTTAGCGCGTGGGTCGGTGCCCGGGATCACTTGAAAGATGCCTTAGGCTATCAATCCAGCCAATTCCTTTGCTTTGGACTCTTGAAATAGTGCCCTAAGGCTCTTGATGATCCCTTCGGCGCGCAGCTTGGCTGAGAGCTCATGGTCCCGGCGTTCCTTGTCGGTAATCAACACCTCGGAGTCCTTGGTGAATAGAACGTAAGAATCGTCCTCCTTTTCGTCGAGCACGGTCGAGATACTAAGATCGTACTTCTAGTAAGGTATCTAGACTATTGGTATTGTTGACTTCTAAGAATTGACAATTTGAGGGTTGGGGGCTGATCTTGGCGAGCTTCTTGGATTAAGCGACCTCGGTGGATTAGGCGAATGCTGAGGTTTAAGCGAATTTCGCGGTTCCAGCTCTTTTTCGCCTTCGCTTTGATCTTCTTCCTCTACCTCAAGTACCTGCAACTCCTCTGGCAGCTTTTCAACTTCAGAGTAATAAGGTTTTACTGAGGTTGACCTGAATTCCGTAGGTCTCGGACATGCCACTGTGCACGTATGCCCTTGCTTGCTAAGCAGCTGAAAGGGGCCCTTCTACCCTTGGTTTTCCCGCTATACGAGTACCCGTGAACCAATAAGGAGGTCTAGGGTATGCTCCGTAATTGGCCCATTCCTCCTTTTGAGCGCGTCCCTAACTTGCTTTGCAGCGTGGCATTTTCGTACTTCCTTCATAGCCTTGTTAATGGCAGCAGCACGCTCTTAGGTAAACGCGGCAGGTCGATCTTGTTCCGTCAGCCTTGGTAGGGTCTTAAAAACGAGGAGCGTAAGAACCAGGCTATTAAGTCCAGCTGTATCGTTGATAGCTTTAATAGCCATTTGAAGCCGGTCCTCTCTTAGGGCTTTTGGAAGCTCTTTTGTGACGATCTCAAAGGCGCGTCGCACAAGGACGTGGTAGCGTTCTACTAGCCCGACGCTGTGATAGGCCTTTATAAGCATCTGCTTTAAAGTGCTGCCAATACCTTTGAGGTAGCCTCGGAACGTTGCTGAATTGAAGTTGGTTCCGGGATCGTGCACTACGTTTATAAAAGGTCCGACGTAAGTATTGATCCAACATCGACTGAATCCTTTAAGTAAGTGCTATGCGGACATGCTTTTAAAGAAGGTGGCGGCCTGAAAATTAGTAGAGTCGCAGACGACGTGCAATACGTTCTTGCCGTCAAAGTGCATTACGTCCACGTATACCGTGTCATTGAAGTCAGTATCATCTTTAAGCCTGATACTAAACCTCTTCGAAGAGCGTCCGAATACCTAGCAATAGTGGCAAAACTTTTAGATGTTGTAGAGCAAATCCCGTCTAAATTCGTGCCCGGCCCTCTTAAGAACAGCAGCAAATCGACCTGCTGAGGGGTGACCAAAACGCTTGTGGATAGTCCTCAATTGCTCTTCCGTAAAGTGGCAGTAGACGGTCTCACCCTCGCTCTCGGTGCTGTAATAGGCAGCAGCGTGTTCCTTACTTAATAGCATCCACACGTGCCCAAACATCCTTACCACTAGTATTTCCCTCTTCCCTTGGACTAGCACGTTCCGCAAGTTATCCAAGATCACCTTGTGCTTATCTATATCAGCTAATAAGAATAGGAAGGGTACGTCGCTCTCTACAACGTAAAACTCCACTTGACCCAAGGAAGTATCTAAGGTAACTACTCCAATAAAGGTGGCAGAGCCGATCCCGTACTTGACGGACTTCTCCCTTGCCCGAGATATATCCAATTAGACCTCGGGGTACTTCTTTTAAAGTGCTCGTAACTAAGGCAAGCCAGCGGTAAAGAAATTAGCTGCTCCGCTGTCAATCATAAGGCCTATGAACACGTTTTCAAAGTACCTAAAGGCCATATAGGTCTCTGCTTTGCCCGCGAGCACGTTTTGGGTCTCGATTTGGCTAGTAAGGGCGTGGAATGCCGTCTGAATCTCCAGTTGCTTGTATACCTCGTCAGCGTCAAAGGTGCCGTAAGTAGTCACAAAACCTTCTAACATGTTAGCGTGGCTGCCCGATTCGAGCGGCTCGTCTAGTAAGCCTGCGATAAACTGATCGAATTCTTCCGTAGATACAAGTAGCAAGCCCTTAATCGATGCTACGTATTAAGAGAATTTGCTTCTCGTCACCCTTTTCGCGTCCTTGAAGCTCTGGAACTTGGCGACGGATGCCTTTCTCTCGTCGAGGGTGTGGTTGGTGCTCTAGCAACTTGGCTTCTTGCAAACGAAACACCTTTTTTCACCTTCAGTAGCCCTGGCAGCTTTCTTACCTCCGAAGTATTGGCGGTCCTGAATAAAGCATTCGTATTCCTCGTCCAAATCGGAGTTAGCCTCTGAGGTGTTGTGCTAAGAGCAGGTGTGATCGTGTGGCTCGCTAGAGCTCGCGTAAGCTCTACTCGCCTTGGCGGGAGGTCGGGAGGTCTCAGTTGCAAAGGCAATTGCTCGACGAATATCAGCAACTGCCGCGGTAAAAGTAAAAGCAGGATTCATTCGTACAATCGTAGTCTTTGATACGTTTTTACAAGCTGAATACAGCTTGTCAACAAGACTTCGATCATCCTTCAAACTTGGTCGTAAAGAGCCTTGAATGCCTTTAAGCTCTTTAGCGAGCTTTTCAAAGCACTCGCTAAGCGAGGTCCCTGGATTCTCCTTCTTGACCAAATCCAGCGAAATTTCTTCCCAGCGGTCGTATTTCGCTTGCCGCCGGTAGTCAATCTCGAAGTGGTCCTTTATAACAATAGCGTTTGCTTTAAACGTCGGAAGCTTGGCCTTGATCACATGATTGTAATAAAAGGTTATAGCCTCCTTCGTAAGCATAATTAGGAACGCTGCCAAATAGTCGTCGAATATTAGGCCGTACCGACTTGCTTGGTCAGCGAAAATACTTAATTAAGTCTTAAAGTCATCGTCGGGTCCCGAATACTTTAGTTCCTTAGGAAAGCTTCTTGCAAACAAGGCCAATTCCTTTGCTCTTGGGTGAAGGTCTGCTGCTCTTAGCTCAAGGAAGTTATCGCTATCGTCGTCAAGGGCGCTTAGAGTGTCGTACGCAGGCGTGCCGTGCTTGGCTAGTGGTCGGATCGGTAAAAGGTTACCGATATAATTGCCGGTTATAGGTCTTACCCTTCCAAGGTCCTTAAGAAGCTTATTTCCGGATCCGGGGTCCTTTGGAGGTCCGTTTCCGAATCCCCTTGGTGGTCTAAGGGGCCCGTTCCTACCCTTTCCGTATCCGTGCCCTCGATCTCCCTGCCAATCTCTTCCGTTTCCTCTTCGTCGGTCATCGTCAAGATCGCTAAAGCTATTCGGGTCACCGGCTAAGGCTCTAGCTTAGTGATATCCGTATCCTTAGGTTTGCCTTTAGCGATTCCTATACCTTTGGTCTCTCTCTTGTTGATACGTGGCCTCTTGAGAGATGTGGGTAGCTTGCCGGTACGTCCGAAGGTGCTAGATCCCCCCTTCGGGTTGTTGAGGTTGGGCACGGAAATCTGCACGCTGTCCTTGGTGAGAGCTGATTTTGTCCGGTATGCTCTTAGGTTTTGGCGGGTCCTCCTTTGGCGTGTAGCTCCCGTGGCCTCGAGTATTGTCTGGTCCGCTGATGATTCCAGGACCTTTGTTGTTGTTGCTACTAGGCCCAGGCTTTTCAGAAAACTGGGTGTAGCTCTTGAGAAAGGGGTTTAAGGGCCGCTGAGGTGATTTTGGCTCTTGTATGATTGGCGTATTGCGTAACGATTGATGAATTGAGGGCGTCGAATACGCTGAAGTGCTTCGTCGTAGCTCTTCGTTGGATTGTATAGCGTAAGTTCGTAATTCCGCCATTTGCCTTGCCATCACCTCCATATTTTGCTCCATATTCCTCTTCTCCTTCGCAAATTCCTCGCGTAACCTCCGAATTTCCTCTCCTTCTTCCTTTTCCTTCCCTTTTAGGCTTCGTGAGGGTGGAGGTGGTTAAAGCGTATCATCCTCGTCGTCGTCGTCCGTGAGGTTTTCGGCGGTCCACCTTGAATCGAGGCCTAAGGGTGTTGCTTGTTGCTCCTTTATTTCCTGGAAGGTCCACTAATGCTGCTGCTCGTCGTTCAAGAGCTTGACCATCCTATTAGCGTAGCCCCTTTGCTTTGGGGGGCACCACACGCCTTTGGACAGCAAGTGTTCCTTAAGGCTAATAAAGGTAGTAAATTTAAGGCCTCGTCCCGTATTGTCCCCCGTCATCGTAAAACTGGTCCAATCCTAGCGTAAGAAAGCGTGCCGGAATAGGCTCCATAAGTCGTAATCCCTCAGCCTTTTACACTTCGCATCCAAGAAGTCCTTTACTATTGCTCGGGCCGTAATCTCACTGTCGGGCCTTGCGTATAGTAGCTCGTTTAGGTCAAATGAGATGCCCGACATCTCGTTATCTGGCCCTTCCGAGAAGCTTGGGAGTCCTGGGTATAGGGTTTGTTTTAGCTAAATAGCTGGGGGTTCCGTGGGTGATGATGAGACTCGAGAGGTATAATACCTTATTGCTCCTTGTCGGCTGGACTCCCTACCCGGAGGTCCAGTTGCTCGATCGGCCATAGTTGTTGTCTGTTTGTGTGTAGGTCGATCTAAATTGGTTGGGTTGCTATATGTAGCAGGCGCGGCTCTTATAACGTTGAAGTTGTTGTTTTGAAAGTGACTTGGTTCGGAATCACTCTTCCGTAGGAATGGGGAAAATCGGTAGTATAGAAAGCGACTTGGTACGGAATCGCTCTTCCGTTGTAAAGGAAGGAGGTATCGTAGTAAAAGGTATCCTCGCTATAAAGTATTCTTAGCTTCTCTGTGATTGATCACTTAGTAGTAAATCAACCACTGATCAGTGTTAGATTGCTTCCAAGCGATTAGGAATATATATTCGTAAGGTCGTAACGGTCGTCAAAGTACTTGCAATTGCAAAACACTCGGTTGATAAAGTATCTGAATTCTAACTACTCCCTAAGGTTCAGGGGAGCTGACTTCTTCTATAGGATTAGAAGGAGTCACGTGCACTAGCTAACTAATAGGCCTACTTGTCAAGTTGGGGGTCCCTTGACTGCTGACATGCTAAGCGAGGCATGCTAAGTGGCCCGTGAACCATGGTTCATGGGTGAGCTTCCCCAACTACTACTACTAGCTAGCTAAGGTCGATATGGATATACCGACAATTTCGATACACTTAATCTCGGCAATTACTTTTCCGCTTATTACGGATCTTACGTTATAAAATTAAACGTATTATTAATATTTATTATATCGATTTGATTTCGATTATTTAGCTCGAAGCGATCGACACTCGACTTTTTAATGAATTACTCTCGACGCATCGAGATCTTATATCTTTACGACATTTCTTTATGTATTTAATATTTATTACAAATTATATTTATTTTATTTCTATTATTTATTTACATTTATATCATTTTATTATTTTCGTTCTTTTTTCGCATCCGTTTCGAGACACCTTTACATTTTAATCGACATTTATTAATTTAACTTAACGAGCTTACGTTAAAGCTTTCGGAAATCAAAAGGAGCTATAACTTCTTCGACTTAAAAGGATTTCGGACTTAATAAAGATGCTATTCGTAAGATAACCGAAGACGAAGTGAAGAAGATTTAAGCTTTTTTACTTTTTGTAAATGCTTCGAATTACGTAAGTATCCGTAGACTTTTCTTTAGACTTAAAGCTTTTAAAATGCTTGCTTTTAATAAAGCTAATATTACGGATTATATTCGCTAGCTCGAACGAGCGTTTAAAAACTATAGTATCGTTACCGATTCGGAAAAGAAGCAATGCTTTGCTAAGTATAATATTTCTAGCCTTTTTAATTATAATATACGTTGTAATATCGAGAGCTTCGGCGGCTTTTCGAACTTAAAAGTGACTTAAGACGACTTTAAATCGATAGTCAAAAAAGAGTATAAAGCTTTCGACTTAGCTAAATAAAAAGATAGTATTAGCTTTTTAAACGACTTAAGCAATAAGTAAATAGCAAAAGAAAGAGCTTTTAAAGCGGAGCTTTTACAGTTTATCCGTTAGTTTAACTTTACGAGCTTTGCTTGCTTAGCTAATAAAGATATTACCGATAAGCAGCTAAAGTAAAAGTTCTTCGATTGCTTATTATTATTAATATAAAATCGGATTTAAAAGAACGTTAAACTTAAAGAAGATCACTTGCAAACTTATAATATAATATATATTATAATAAGCGACTTAATTAAGCAAGAATAAATCATTGCGAAACGGATTAAAGAATACGGTTACGTAAAGATCTTTAAAGCTTTTTCTCGCTATAATTTTTATTAAAACGAAAACTTTCGTTTTTAAGTACCGTTTATCATTCTCGAAAGCAAGCGAAACTTATACGTTTCGCTCTTTTATAACACTTACTCCGGTAGTACTTATGCTTTTCTTTTTTATCGCGCAAGCACTATCGCTACGAGTTCGATTACTTCGTTTATTAATCTTAACTTAAAGATCGAAGCTTTTATAAAATAGCTAACGAAAGTTAGTATTTATTTAAAACTTACCGACAGCTTCGCTTTCGTACCGAAAGAAGCTTATATAAACTTATTAAAAGCTGCTTAATATAAAGAGACTTAAGAGATCGCATTATATTAAATCTACGAGATCAATACGGCCGACACTTATTCGAATCGAAGCTACGCTATATCGAAGAAGAAACGGTCTTTAAACGATTTTAATTATATTTTCTATTAATGCTAGCAAATTTTTAACTTATTTAGCTATTAACAAAAGCTTTATAAATACTAGAATCAATGCTACTTGTTTATGCTTTAATACGGACTAGCTTTTCACTTTAATAAAGCGGACTTAATGTATATAAAACTATATTAAAAAAGAATACTTTCGATCTCGTTTTAATTTCGAAACGATACTTTTAAGTACGAGTAAGTTTTAAAAAAGGTTCGTAAAACGATAAATGATCTTAATTTAAAGCGACGTTATAAAGCTTTAAAAGCATAACGAGAATCTATTAAAGAAGCTGTACGGAAACGCGCTAAAGCGCTTATTCGAGCAGCTAACGGCGGTAGTACGGAAGCTTTTCGTATTAACGACTTTAATACTTCGAATATAATTCGTTAACGATGCATTATTTCAACGGATTTATATGCTCGCGTGTTTAATACAAAAGCTATTATTGCACTAGTAAAGATTCGAGCGCGCAACGCGGCTTTTCGAATTACGCTATATCCGTTAAAAGACGCTCTTTCGGCAAAAGCAAAAGTTTAATCCACTTATAGTTAGTTTAAAGTTACTTTCGCTGAATTAATAGAAATAAATAAACTCGAGCTCGCTTATACCGCGATTCTTAATCGAAACGCTTTACGACCGAAAGATTTACAGAATCTGTTCGTTATATTATTAAAAGCTTTTAAAGCTATATTTAAGCTTAAAGCCAAGCCTTTTAAGACTATTAAATCATACGAAAAGCTTAGCAAGGTGATCTCTTCTTTAAAAATAAACTACGAAGCGACTCGTATTAAGCTTTTAAAAGGGCGCGATTTGCTAAAGAACTTAACTCTTAATAAAACTATTGCGTTCTTCGTTGCTTTTTTTACTTTTAAACGATCTTCTTTCGAAAGTATAATCGATAAGATAATTTAGCAAACTTTTATTAGCGAAAGCGTTATTAATTGTTTTTAAGCTACGGTTAGCGTTGCGGAAGCTTTAGAAGATTGCTTAATTATAAGTAATAGACTTATTCCGAAAGCGACGGATAATCCGGTGAAAGACGGACTTGTTTCGAAGTCTTAACGATTTATTTTAAGAGAAAGTAATATCTTTTTATTTAATAGCGATCTATTTTACAAAATTACGAGTCGCTTTATCGATAAAGCGCTTTATCGCAAGAATTTACTTTTTTTTTTTTTCTTTTGCTATTTCGACTTACGGCCGAATCACTAGTAAAGCAGACTTTATATAAGTCTTTGCTTAATAAAGACGGATCTTATACAAAAATACTATTGCTTAGCGGTCTTAGCTTAAACGCTTATTCGAATTCTTTTAAATAATTAAGCTTTAATTGCAAAAGAATATCCGTAACAGCTAGATTAAGCACCGCCGACGTAATACGCTTCTCGCACTCGAAGCGCTTTCGATTTAAAAACGGTTTTGCTTTATTCTTATTATCAGCTTTATTCCGACTCTTTTTATAATTATGTTTTACGGTGTTTTTTAGTTTCAATATCTTTTTTTCGATTAATTTACTCGTAAAGATCGGCGTATTTTGCGGACCGCAATTAAAAGTAATACGAAACTTTTTTTAACGGAAATCGGCTTTGCTTCGACGTTTAGCTAGCTATTCTTTAAATACTTTTATTATTATTCGCTAACTCTTAAAATTATTATTAATATATTCGGACAATCTTTAATTATTAATACACGAGTTATATTCGATACAAATACAAAGATTAACGTTATTATTTACGACGCCGTAATTAAATTCGAAGTCTTTATAGCTTACGATTAAGAGATAAGCTTTTAAACAATTACCGGTTCATTATCGCGCTTTATCGGATACGCCGATAATATGTTTATTAACATCGAAAGTGCTACGATCTATACTTGATTCTACGTTATAAATTCGTTAAAGTTTCGATTTATACTCGGTTATCCTTTTATACGCAAAGCAAGAATCGGTCTTCGATACTTTTCGGATTATAAAAGTAGCTTTGTTATTATAATAATTACTAATCTTTTTACGAGCTAAGTTACTTAAGTTAAAGTAAGCGATAAAACGAATTAATACGATAAAGCCGTCGATCGTTTAAAAGAGCAAAGTATAAGCTTTATTTATTATAATAAGTCTTCGAATAATAGCGGCAGCGACTCGAAAAACTAATAACCGGCTTCGTTAAAAACGTTAAAGTCGATATATTAAAAGCTTTTTGCTTTTCGCTTAGTTTCGAAAGCGAAACGTTGCAGCATCAAAAGAAAGACGATTCTATTATTTAAAAGCAATTTATCGATATTCTTGCTTTTACGGAATGCGATTTATACGATCTTTTAACAACTTGCTAAATAGATGCCGTTAGTACTAATAACTTTATAACTCGCTGCTACGATTATATCGATTATTAAAATTCGACACTTTATCGGACTCGAAAAGAGATCTTTTCGAACTCGATTAAAGTATTCGGTATATATAAGATTAAAAATAAAAAGATCAAGCTAGTTAACGAAGCAGACAGCGTAAAAGTAGCATTAAATAGCAAGGTTGATTAGTATAAGCTATTAAAAGCTAAAGATACGCTATAAGAGCAAATAAAAGAATATAAGCAATACTTTTTTCCGCGCATTGCTAATATATCGAAAGGCTTTCGAATCATACTCGAACGTATAGCAAACTTAAATATCGATAATACTTTACGGCTTAAAGAAAAGGATTTGTTTAAAAAGATAATATTAAATAAAAAAAAATCAATCGCATTCGCTTAATAAAAGTACGATAAGTTTTACGACGACGTATTACTATTGATTAAGCTTAAAACTATCTTATACACGGCTTAGCAAGCTTCGAACTATTCGTGTTTAAAGGCTTTATAGCTTATTATTATTAAAATGCTTTAAGACAAGCTTAATAAAAGAGTTTTAAAGTATTGCGAAAGACCGTACCGGAATCAATAGTTCTTAATAGCTAAAAAGCAGCCGGGCTAATACCGACTTATTAACTTAGCAACTTTACTTAATGCAATTATACGAAAAGACGCTAATCTACTTTTAATTATAAATAAGTTTATTAAAGAGTTTTTTAATTGCTAAATAACTAGCTTAATCGACTTTTATTCGAGCTATGATCAATAAACATTTTATTAATCGAGTAAAGACTTTACCGCTTTCTTTATACCGCTAAGTCTTTTTCGATGCATTACTTTTCCGTAAAGTGTTATAAACTCGATAGCTTAATTCGTTCGAATAATCAACTTTATTTTAAAACCTTTACAACTTAAAGTCTTTATGCTATTTATCGACGATATTAAAGTAAAAAAGCTATAAACGGACTATTCTAATAAAAAAGCACTTTCGAGTATACGCCGATTCGTGTTCGAATACATTTAGAATATCGATAAGATTTTAAAACGGATTGAGCGCGTTAATATTATAATCGAAGAAAAGTTATAGTTCTGCCGAGATAAGATAAATATAATAAGATTCGTATGCAATTCGAAAGGTCGAGAACTTGTTACGAATAAAGTTATTAAGATTAATAATTAAAAAACCTTCGAAAACGTTATTAAAATTAAAGGATTTTTAAGCTTTTGCTTTTACTTTCGCATTTAAGTTAAAAGATTCGCATATATTACTGACTTTCTTTATAACTTTATAAAAAAAGATATAGATTAATAATAGACCGAAGCGCATTCGAAAGCTATGCGAATGCTATAAAATGCTTTAACAACGGCTCCGGTTTTAATTAAGATCGATTACGAAGATTAAAATAAAGAAATAATAATAAGAACGGACGCTAACTTAAAAAGATAAAGAAGATATATCGATTAACGCAAAACTACTTTTAATAAAGTGCAATCGGCTCGGTACGAGTTTAAAGCTTAAACGGAAGCAAAACGGAATTACAACGCTATTAAACGAAAGTGCCGCGGAGTACTTAAAGTCTTTAAAAAACTTAAGTTATAAATTATTAAAGTGTACTTTATTTTTAAAATTAACGTAAAAGTGCTCGTTGCTTAGCTTCGACGAAAAGCTATTAATATACTTTTAACTTTAGTTATACGCTAGTTAGCTTAAATCAATTTTTTCGATTTTAAAGTTCGATATATCTTCGATAAAAATCACACCGTTATTAATACACTATCGAGACGGCTACGGCACTTTAATGATTTAAGCGAAAAAGATAAGAATAAATTCGATAATAGCTTGCTAGCCGACTTAAGACTTATTAAAGCTCGAAACGACTTTAAAAAACTTTCGACGGACTTTTTAATAAATATTCGTTAATTTATTTTTAAAAATATGTTTTAACGCTCGAAAGAAGCGGAGAATGCAAACTTAAACGAGTTTAACGACGATTACGATTACGAAAGTTTTTTAAACTTAATCGAATACTTTTCGAAATCAATTCGAATAGCTACTTTTTTAATAACTTTGCGAAGACTTAAAGACTTAAACAAAGCGGAATGCCGTAAATTTAAAAAGAAAGCTATTAAATACGAAGTAAACAATAAAAAGCTTTAAAGACTCTCGACGAAAAGTTTTTTTTTCCGATTAATAATCGATAAACCTTCGATTAAGACGAATATTATTACAGCTTATTACGATAAAAGTAGTTATAAAAGCCGTAAATCAATTTATTATCGTGTTTCTTAACGTTATTTTTAAAATAAATGCTATACGAACGTTAAACGATTCGTTAAGACTTATAAAGAATGCTAGCATCGAGCAGTTAATAAGCTCGAAAAGCTATTGCATCTTACCCGATTTAATAGTTTAATAAAACGTTAAGCTATCGATATCACTTATTTATTTATACGTAATAGCAAAAGCTACTTAATTATTATTAAAAATAATATAAGTAAATAAGTCGAAGCGAAAGCGATTCGGACTCGAAACTCGTTTTCGATAGTTAAGTTTATTTAAAAAGATATTATTTGCCGTTATAAGATTTTCTTTTAATTAATAATCGATAAAAGTTCGGAATTTAAGAAAAAGGTAATCGACTTACTTAACAATTAAAAAATCAATCGAATCGTAATCTTAATATACTACTCTTAAGCGAATAAAATAGTAAAACGCGGCTACGGACTAATTAAAGACGTATTAAATAAGCTTAAAAGCATCGATTAAATTGCGCAATTGCTAGCCGTTTTATTCGCCGACCGCACTTTAATGTATACTTTTATCGGATTCACTTTTTTTTATATAATATACGGCAAAGAAGTAATGCTTTCGATTAAGACTCGAATTTAATCTTAAGCTGCGTTATTTTAAGAGCTAATAATTAATCGTATTAAGCTTATCGAGTTAAAAGCACGCTAGTTTCGGATGCGAGACGAGGACGCTACGGAAGCTACACTTAAGAAAACCCGCTGCCGTTAAAAAGGAAAAGATGCTTTTAATAATAAAAAGAACCTTCGAATTAAACTTTTAAAAGTAAATGACTTAGTTTTTAAGCACGATTCGGTACGTAAAGTAGATATGTTTAATATTAAAAAGCTAGATTTTCGATAGCTTAGCTTTTATTAAATTTCGTCGATAAATACAAAAGGATATTATAAGTTGAAAAAGCTAAAAGAAGACGAAGCTTTATTAAATAAAACATTTGCTAGCAATCGATTAAAGAAGTTCTACGTACGATATACTTTCGAAGCGTCATTACTTCGCTTTAAGCTTTATATAAAGAGATCTTTAGAATAGCTTTTATTAAATAAAATAGCCGAATCCGGCTTTTAAATCAAGCGCTTAAATAGATTTGTTATTCGATTACTTAGCTTTACGAAAGAGCAACGGAGCTAATACGCAAGAGTCTTTATGAACAATAATAAAAAGGCAATAAAGAATGATTAAGTTATAAAAGCATAATTATACGTAAGGAAAAGGACGAGTTTAAATTTAATTTTTTGATTTTTTCTTTATTTAAGTTTAGTTTTCTTTATTTTTCTTTTTCTTATATTCTTTTTATTTCTTTCTTTATATTAAAAAGCTTTACGTTATTATACTCATATGCTCTCGATCTATTAGATACGAGCATATCACATACATAAAGCGGACTTTACTCGGAGGCTAATTAAAAAGAAGTATACGAAAAATCTATTGCGTTAATTACTTAGCAAGCTGCCGACACGCGATAAAAAACCTTTCCGACTTTACAACTTAAAGCTAAGTGGAATAGTACGAAAGCCTTCCGTAGCACTTTAAGCATTGCTCTTACTTTTCGAATTCTTATCGATATTGCTACGACTCGAACCTTTCGTAAAACCACGAGTATTATTACGGCTAGAACCTCGCGAAAAAGAATCACCGGTATTGCCGCGATTAAAAGCTTAGCAAGCACTTCGGCGGAGCTTTTTTATTTAAAAAAGTGCTAGCGATTCCGAAGATAAAGATAAAAGAGACGAGGACTTTTCGGTAATCTATTATAATTAGATCGGAAAAGAATTATAAAAAGGTCGCAATATATATTTACGCAGCTAAAGAAGTTACTTAATAAAGTATTATTCCGATCTATTATAGTTAAGATTTAACGCAATAAGTTTAGCGAAGCTAAATCGGCGGTAATAGCGGCGGCAAGTAAGCGTAACGCCGGGACGAAACTTAAGCTAGCTAAAAGACTTTTAGTATTAGCGGCGGCAAAAGAAGCAGCGGCGATACGAGTTCGAAAAAAGGAAAAAGCATTATTAATACGAGAAGCAAAAGCATAGCGAGTCTTTATAAAAAGGTTATTTGCAATTATGCTTTTACGAAAAACGTCGTCGGCCGTTTTAGTTTTATTGTTTATAACGGTTATCGCATTTATTAAGATTATACCGGCATTAACGACTTTTGCAAAGAGCTATCGAATTAAAGTTAAAACGAGTATAAAACAAAAGGTAAAATAACTTACGGAAATGCAAGTTAACTTGATAACACGGCAACGCTTGCATTTAATAAATTTATCGATAAAGAAGATGCACCGACTCGCAGCATTATCGATAGTTCTATTTGCGTAGCTTACGTATCGAAAGCAAATCGATAACATAATAGTAAAAGATAAGGTTAATAAGTAGTAATGCTAAAAAGAAGATAGAAAAGTGTAAGGTTGATATAAGAAAAAGGTATTGTTTATAACAAGACTTCGAGTATATATTGCCGCTTTTGTTTTCTTTGTTATATTACCGCTTTAAGCCCCGCGCTACTACTGATTCGGCAGTGCGTTATTACTTGACCGTTTAAACCGGCGCACGCTTGTCTTGATAACAATACTAACGCTCGAGTTGATATTGTTTTTATAATTGAATAAAAGAGTTATAAAAGATATAAAAAAGAGTTGGATCCGAAAGATTATCTTGTATTCTCGTTGCTATTCTTATCTTCTTTGTTATATTATATACGCCTCGTATTAACACCGATCCGGCGATGCATTATTAAGTAATACTTTAAGACCGTATTGCGATTATGCAATTCGGCCATATGCTCGTCTTGCAAACCTAACCTTACCACCTTAATAAGAAGTGACTCGAGGACGAGTCTAATTCGAAAAAGAGACGTATGTAGTAGAGTTAAGGCTTTGTATTTGTTTTGTTTATGTATATAATATTAATGCTAAGCACCTTTGTCACGTGGGTGCGCTGCATGCTCTGGCCCTGCTAGGCACGTGGTTAGGTCACGTGCAGGCTCTTATATAGACGAGTAGTTGGTTCCTCCCTGAACCAGCAATTCATATTACTTATCGCATTTCGCTGCGTTCTTTATCGATGCTAGTATCTTAATTATTTAATACGAAATTTTCAACTTGCTTATAACGACTTGATTTTTATTGCATTCGATTCTTAAGATACGGTTTTCTTAAGAATCCGCTAAAACTAGATTAATAATTCGTTGCGCTCGCCGCATAGCTCGAGAAATGATTTCCGTTACTTTATTTTGATCTTTTACGGATAATAATAATATTAATAACGCCGATTATATACGGCCTTAAGACGTTGCATCGCCGTCTAACTTTATTTAGCACTTTAAAAAGAGAAGAGAAAACGCTGCTATTAATTTATAGCTTTTTCTTTTCGTATTAAAACGAAAAGCATCGATTATTAATACGGCGACGAAAGTTATTAAGAGCTACTTCGACGACATCGATCGCGCGGCTGCTATTAAACGACGAGTTTAATAGCAATACGCTTTCGCTTCGAATTAGATTATAAACGATTAACTTGATTTCGAATCTCGATATTATACGTAAGAGTTCTTTAAAAGTCTTTTTACGTTTATGCGTACTTATTTATACGCAACTATTAAAGCAGCTATTCTTTTTTTTCTTTCGACCGCTTTTTATAATAACGAGCAAACGGCTTTTTTTAAGTCTATTTTATAAGCAGATTCCGCGAGGCTTTCGAAGACTTTAAAAAACTTAAAAGCTGCCGCTCAATCGGTAATCGTTAAGTTATTTCGATCTTTTTCCGTTATAAAAATAAGACTTATAAAGACTCGTAAGCTTACGAGCTCTTAAGCTATTCGCAAGTCTTTTAACGAATAATTTAAAACACGCTAAAATAAGCGAGTCTTGATTTAAGTACTTTCCGCTATACTTTTAATTCGTTTCGATAGCTACGCCGTCCGCAAAGCTATTATTAATAAACTAAACGGCGTCGATATAACTATTATCTTTCGTTTTAAAGCTATTCGTATTAATTAAGCATTTACTTCGATCAACTTTAAAGCGAGAGACCTTTTTATTATAAATAAAGTTAAAAAAGTATATTAAGAAGTTCTTAAGGCTACGAAAGCGATTATCTCGATTAAATAGTATACGTACGCTATTTAAAAAGTCTTTATCGAAATTAAAAGCTTTTTCGGCGAGATTTTTAAAACGGCGGAGCATATCGACGAAGAGATCTTAGCTTAAGCCGAAAGAGCTTCGGTAAGCGTCCGTATCTTTTAATACGAAGCCGACTTAGCGATCGGCTTGATTTATTAAATAATTTTTTTTTTAAAAAAAGTACGCAGTTTTAAATTGTTCGGCTATAGCAGCTATTTTCGATTAATCGATAAAAAGCAACTTATTAAAAAGCACGACTTTGATTGCTTCGGTTAATATAATCCGATTAAGTGCATCCGATACGCACGCTGCTTTTATTATAACGAGCGACGAGATTAATACGACGAGCTCGACGGCAAAAACTGCACGGCACTTTTTCGTTATGCAAATTGCTACGGCTCGTACGAAGCTAGTTATAAGAACTGCTTTACGGCTTTTAAACGAGTTAATAATAAAGTAATCACTTTTATTAAAAAAGAGTTAAGCGCCGTCCGACGATTAAAAGCTTAAGCTTACGCTATTGCTAATGCTTTTATAACGGAAAAGAACGAACCGACTTTAGCTTTTTAATTAAAGACTTTTATTACCGGTGTTAACGCAGCTTTTTTTCGAAAAAGACGCGCTTTTGCGATGTAAAAGCATAAGCGAGCGACCTTTTTTTAAGCCGTCTTTTTATAATCTTTTTCTTAAGCTTTTACGCAAGCTACAAGACTTTTACGTAATACGATTACGCGTAAGAACTTTAACGAAAAGACTTTAATAAACAGCGCTTTTTCTATTATAAACGAAAGAAAAGACACGTTAATAACGATATCGGACTATTACGTAAACAATATTATTAGCTTATCTTTTTCGTTTATAAAAAGCTCGAGTATTGCTATTAATTAAGATGCTTAAAACAACTTTATATATTAAGCACGCCGATATAGCACCGCGGCATTCGCCGCAATCGATAGCCTTTTAAAAAAATCTAAGTCTATTAAGCGAACGTAAACAAAAAGCAGTTATATTATATTACTTTACTTTACTTTTATTATTCGGCAAATATTAACGTTATTTATGTTTAAAAGCCGTATACGCACTTAAGCATTAAAACTTAAAACTATTCGTCTTACGATTGTTATGCTTCGATAGAATCGTAAGATAATTAAAACGATATTTAATACTTCGTTAAGCGATTACGAGTAATAACTTACGTACGCAAAAGCGTAAGTCTTCGCACTTAATAACGCTATTTTATTCGCAATAAAGATTTCTTATAAGTCGATATAAACGGCTTCGTTATTTTAAACGTTTATTAGCAACTTTTAATAGATTCGATTATAAATTATATCATTTACTTTATCTTTCTTTTTAAATACTTAATTAAAAAGGACTTTAATATATAATACGATATATTCGAACTAAGAGTTAAGTTTAAAAGCCGAAGAAAAGACTTTGCGGCTTGGTCTAATGCTAATAAGATAGACTATATTAGACTTTCGAACGACTTTATTTATAAAGCTAATTACGTTTTAAACTTGACTTTTTTAAATATTTCGTTTGCTTAAACGATAATTCGCTTTAATCTTTATTTAAGCTTAAACTACGAGACTTAAGTTACGATTATCTTTAATCGAAGAATTGTTTTTTTAAAGCGCTTTTAATATCGGATATTAAATTAAGATTTCGAGAAATTCGTTTCGCTTATAGCGTTAAGCGTAAACTAGCTTTTCGACTCGTAAACGATATATTTTATCGAGGAACTCGATTAGCTTGCGATCAGCTTAACTATTACTTTTAATTTTGCTTTAAAAGTTGCGAGATAGCTTATTCGAGAAAAGCTAACGGCTATATTATAGTAAACGGCAGACTGTTAAATAGCGTATAAGAAACACTTAGCAGCGCGCTTTATAATATACGACGAAAAGCCGATTTAAAAAACGCGAAACTAGTTCGCTATAATTAAAAAAGCTAAAAAAGCTTATTAGACTTACGTAATCGACGGAGTGAAATCAAACTAAGACTTATATAAAGTCATAAGCTAACACAAGCTTATTTCGAACTTAAAATCGCTTTTTTTAATAGTTAACGACGAAGCTATCGAAAACATTAAAAAAAAAGCGGACGCGCTACGAAAAAGCATTTTTAAACGGTTTAACGCCGCCGACGACTTCGATTACGATCTATTCGTTAGTTAAGAAAGCATTAGCCGGCTCTTTTAAGATATTACAGTATTATTAAAAAAAGTAGAATCTTACGTGATCGAAATAATAAGCACTTTACTCGAAACGGATAAGATTACCGTACGATTGCTTAAAGCTTATTAGTAATACGTTTATCATTTCTTTTATAGCTTTTTTAATAAGTGTTTAGCTTTTTATTATTTTTCGAATACGTAAAAGCTCGCTAAAGTTTCGATGATTTTTAAAATAAAGAAAAAAGATAAAACTTTTATCCGCTTTTAACGACCGATTGCTTTGCTTTCGTGCATTTTTAAAAGACTAAAGCGTATCGTTGCGAAAAGAATTGCGTAAACTGCTTTTATTAACGACGTTTTTAACTTATAGCACGCGAGAGCTCTTTTATAGCGCTTTGTATTAAACTTCGCTTTATATTTAATATACGATATTAAGTCCGCACTTGCAATTAAATACTAAGTTATTATAATTATTATAAACGTTTAAAAAGCTTTCGATATAATTTTAACTCGTCGCTTTTTTAAACGCATAACAAAGCAAAGCTAGCCGTACTTATTATTTAAACTAATAAAATCTTTTCTTTTAAATCGCAAAGTTAAAGTCTAATTAAAAAAAAAAATCACGAACACTTACGACGTAAAGTACGGCACTTCGCAAAGATCTCCGTTATTATTAATGCTTTATATACTTTACTTAGTTAAGCTATTCAATTAAAACCGAACGTTGCGCTTCGAGTACGCTAACGATATTTGTTTATATCGCGTTAATCGCACTTTCGATCGGAATATCGTTATGCTTTAAGACGATATTAATTTTATTATTAAGTAAAGTAATACTTATAAAATCGTTTTCGTTTTAAAAAAGATTGAAATAATGCATTTCTTTTATAAGAAAAGTACGTATGCTTTCTTTTTCGTAATCGATATTATAATTATTCCGTGCATTATTACGAGTTTAAAAAACGAAAATACACTTGCGATACGATAGCTTAAAGTTTAGTTTAATTATAAATTAAAGTTCCGCCGATACGTTCGAAAACGAACGGCTAAAGCTAAGAAAGTCGCTTAATATATCCGCAATTTCGTTAAAACAGTTTACGATCTTTTTATAGCTTTATTGCGTAAAGCAATTACTACTTGCGTACTGCTTTCGATGCTTTACGATACGAAAGCGTAATACGTAAAGCGCTATCGCTTAATTTGCAAGTCCGGAAAATTAAAAGTTATTAGCGCTCGAGTCGAAAAGATAATTGACTTTATTAATAAAACGATAACTTTCGCGGCGCGCGAAGTACTTTCGATTTAAAAAACGATATTAATAGCAACGCTCTTTCGAGATGCCGAGCTTTTTTTCGGCGTTACGGCTTTAAAAGAAGTTAAAATTAAGTTTGCAATAAAACTAAAGACAGTAAACGATAAGCACTTATTAATTAGCCGGATACTTTTGCGGATCCGATAACGCGGTCGCGGCGCAAAAACTATTAAGATTTTCGAAACTAAGATTTAAAGATTAAAAACTTTTTTCTTAAACGTTTTTCGCTTTCGCTTCGTCTTTCCGCACTTTACATCGAAAAGTAAACGAAACCCGGCGGACGGCAAAACGAAAAAAAAAGCTGCTATTATATTCGAAGCATAATAGCAATAGCTTTCGTTAAAAGACATTACGATCTTTTCGAACGAGTTAAAACAATACGATTAAAGCAATCGATTAATAAGCTACGAATACGTAGTTTATCGAAAACGATAAAAGATAAGCTATAAGTACGGCTTTATTAACGATTGCTTTTACGTTTTTAACGCAGAAGCGATAAAAGCATAAAAAGGCTTCGAACGAGTAGTGTACGCTTATTTAACGGCGAAACGGATTTAGCTTTATATCGATAGCATATTAATTATTTAATATTTTCGCGGAAATGCTTTTTTATTATCGCAATAAGCGTTCTTAAACGTTTAAAAAGTAATAAAGATTCGAAACGTACGAATACGATAATCTTTAAAGCATATAAGCATTAAAAAGAACGAACGAGCGAATAAGCTTATAAACTTAAAAGTAAAAAAATCGGATTAAAATATTAATTTAGCATCGCAACTTACGATTAGCGGTATCCGTACGCTTTTTTGCGATATACGAGATAAAATACGAAAAGCTTAATAAAGCGTAAGCTTTCTTAAGCTTTTACGCTCGTATCGGAAATAAAGCTTTTTATACTTAATTAAGCTTTTTTTAAAGCTAAAACTCTTACGATATATCTTATACAAATTACTTGCGATCCGAACTACGTATAAAGACTTTACTTAATATTATATTAAGTTCTAGCATTACGACGCTAACTTAAAGTATGCTTGCGGCAAACGCAAGTCTTTTTTATATATAGCCTTTTGCTAATTCACGCAACGACGCTTCTTTTCTTAGCTTTATAAGACTCGACCGCGGACCTTTTCGAGCACGATCTCGAAAGCTTACGATTTTTTTAAAAGTCTTTTTAATAATCCGGCCGATTTTCAAGCTTTCTTGATTATTACGGAATTCTATTTTAAATACTGCACTCGATAAAAGTATTACTTTAGCTAATTAATACTGCTTCGATAAAAAGAACGGAGTACGCTCCGCTTTATTTAAGTTATAAAAGCTCGTTAAATCAACCGCGTTACGAGATTAAGACTTTAAGATAGCGTAGTACGCTTTCGAAAGAATTCTTTTTAGCATTAGTATATTATATTAAGTTTTTTTTTAAAGTTTAAGCTTTTGTATTTACTTTTTCTTTTATACTCGGCTAACCTCGGTCCGGCTTTGATTCTTGTCGCTACGCAACGTGAACAGCTCGCTTTTAGCTAGCTATAGCAGTTTGTATATGCTTGACTCTCTTTTTTATAGTTTTCTTTTAATAAAAGGTTTTTTTTTATATAATCTATCTTATTTATAAAAGAAAAGCGCATGCGATAATAGCCTTCGCTATAACACTTTGAATTGCTTTCTAAAGCCTTCTTGTATGTAACTCCTTAGCTTAGCACGTCGCCGTACCTTATAGGAGGTCCTAGGGCGGCAGGCTACGCCTGTTACCCGCCCGACGTAAATAAATACAATAACAACAACAACAACAACTCCCTGAACCAGCATCACATCATACACAATACAATACACGTACTCACAGCACACATTCGAGTGTCCTTCGATCGTCCTCCTTTTCCCCCCTTATTCATCTACGATTCTACCATAGCTATATTCACATATATTTCTTGATTTGACGTTGGGTATATGTCGGAGCTCTTCCCTTCCACAGTATAAGTATATTTAGATCTTTTTGTTTATAATAATAAGAAAAGTCTAGTTGCCGTGCTTGTCGTTTAAAAAAGAAGCTCTTAATATAAGCTAAACTTTCGTATAACTATTCGCATTTATAATATTAAAGAAGTTGTTCTTTTAAGCGGTGTTTATTAGGCTAATGCTTTAGTTTAGCTTATTAAGAAACATCGGCTTAGCTTTAAACTTAAAAGAGCTTAAGCTAGACATTCTTTTAACTAAAGTATTACTTTTAATTTTAATAGCGAACATCGATTAATTGCTCGAGTAAAGCATAAAGTTGTTAAAAGCGTTAGTTTGAAAAGCTTCGATGAATCGATACAAGTTAAAACGGATCATTATTATTATAAAGCTTTTCGTAGCTAGCTTAAAGTATTTAACGTATTCGAAGGTATAGACTTCGTAAAAGACTCTTTTTAATAAGTCGGTAGCGGACGATAAGACTTTACGGCTAAAGCGGAGCTTCGTTTAAACGTTTAAGTCAAAGAGTTCTTTGAATTTATCTTTAAATTCTAATACGTTCTTTATCTTTTAAAAGACGTTTATGCAATCGCAATCGTCGTTATTAAAGCTTAAATTAAAGATTTCGAATAATAAAAAGTAGTTTATTATTTTGCTTTTTTCTTTACTTACTTTTACTTAATTACGACGGTCGAAGAGTCGTAAGATCGCGTTATTAAAAAATTCGTCTTTTAAAAGCTTGCGGATCTAATTAACAGCTTTCTTAATCGATTCCGCGGCAACTTAAAAAGCATTATCGATATTCTCGTTTAAGTTTAAGCGGTCGAAAGCTGATTAATAAAAGTCTTAGCAAAAGTTGATAAGAGCTACGTTTATACTTATAAAGTCTTTAATTTCGACGAGTCTTAAGCAACGGTTTGACACGGCTTTAGCTAGTTCGTATTCGAAGCTGTTTCTTTTTTTAACGAGTAGTATTAATAGCAATTGGTTTTCGAAAAAGTCGCGTTGCATTTCGAGTGTAAAGATTAAAAAGAAGCTCGCGTCGGTAAACTTGCGTAAAGTAAATATGATCGAAGCAATTAATTTAACGTTCGAAAGCTTATTAATAAAAGATAACGTCGATCTTTAAGACAAAGCTAATAATAGCGAAGGGCGCGCAATAAGTAATCTAAGCAAAAGGGTTTTAAAAGCAAAAGGTTGACTTAATCTCGCTTCGATTGCTAAATCATTTATTATTCGTGAATTATAATTTACGAGTAGAATTTCGGATTCGAATTCTTTTTGCAAAACGAAATTCTAGATTTGATTTTCGTCGGCAAACTCTATACGTTTTTCAAGCTCGTCGTATTCGCTTTTAATATTATCGAAAGCTAAAATCAATAAGCTATATAATAAGACTTTTAATCTTAGCTTTTTTAAAAGTCTTTCGTTAAGAATAACGATTTTATCTTTTTATTTAATATTGTTCTTGTCTTCTACGGTCTAGTAAGTAAGGTTAATTATTATAATATTAAGCTTAATGAATTTGCGTTTTTAAGCTACATTAGTTGTAATCTTTTAAAAAGCGACGTAAGCAATAATATAATAGTTGATAACTTAAATAGCGTAAGCGTTAAAAGTGCAATTCTTTAGAATAACGCTTAATTAACGAGCGCTGCGGACCGAAGTGCATATAGCTTTAAGATAATCGTTATACAGCAATTAGCTTCGAGCGCTATCGAAAGCTTTCTTGATTCGTTTGTGTTTTTCGGCGTTTTTATTACGTAAAGAATAGATAGCGGTGACTTTAATAGTAAACTGATTATAAGCCGAAAAAAAGTCTTCGGCGTTTATATTCTTTTTTACGCATTCGGCTCGCAAAAACTAATCGTATTGCAAAATCAAGTTATTTTCTTTACTTAATCTATTATTAAGATCGGAAGTTGCTACTTTAAGCATAGTTAGTTGATTAGAGTTGCTTATTTAACGGTAAGTTTAAAAGAATTTATCGAAAGTCTTAATAACTCGTTCTTCGAACTTTAATTCGAAACTCGATTGTCGAGTTAAAGCGGCTTGCTCTTCGCTTATTAATAAGCTAAAAGGTGTATCACGGACAAAAGCTTTTCTTTTAACGGCGGCTGACTTAAGAAGCATATCTGACTCGTGAACTACGGTTCACGAGTTAAATATAAGATAGCGGAATAAAAGCTAATAATAGCGGTGATTAATTAAGTGATGATTAAGGTCGTTAGTATTAGTGTAGTATTATATAGTTGTAAAGAAAAGGTAGTAGTAGTATTGTTGTAATTATTATTATATAAAAAGAGAAAATGTTAAGAAAAAGGAAGAAAGAGCTTTCTTATATAAGTATATTTATAAGAAAGACTTACTCTTTCTAATAGCAGTTCACTTTCGAATATACGTAGTTAAGCACGCTTAAAACAAAAGAACAGTCTTAAATAAGAAATAAAAAATAGCCGTATAAGCTTAAAACAAATGAAAAACAATCAAATAATAAGAACAATTTGTGTAAGATAAGTGAATAACTAGTAAGGTGAAAAGAATAAAGAAAAAACAAAGAATATAATAAAAAGCAGGTCCAAAAGTAAAAGAACAAACGTAAGAAATACCCTTCTTTATCAAAACAAAAAGGGTGATCATTAAAAGCACGTCCTTTTATAAAATAAGTGTAAAACAAAAAGAGGATAAGAAAGTAAGAAAAACAAAGTAAAAGAACAGATTAAGAAACAGTTTTATAAACCAATTTTTATTCTTTCGAAAGTATTAAAAGAATGATTTAAAAGTTAATAAACTTAAGTCTAAAGATCACTTTTAAGTTGAGTAGTTCACTTTTACCGTCGTCGAAAGGCTCGTATTTATTAAGGTCCGAGTTGTTTAAAAAACCCGAATCCTCTTTTTCTTTTTCTTCGTCGTCTTTATTAAAAGAAAAGAAAGTTGATCGCGGCGATAAAATCGTTTAAAACGGTTAGCTGCAAAAGTGCTTTTAAGCTTAGTTTTATCGGTTTCTTAAAGTTTATAATATCCTTTATCGTAAGCTTTAAAAACGACATAAGGTCTTAGCCACTTGTAGTCTAGTTTAGTATCCGCAGATATATCGATGCTACGTTTAACGTCGTAAAGCAATACTAAGTCTTTCTCTTTAATAAGTTTCGACTTTAAGACCTTAACTCGTTCTTAAGTGGCTTTAACGGTAAGTCGATAGCGCTTCTTCTTTAAAATGATCTCGTCGATATCTTTATCTTAAAGTTCTAATTGTCTAAACCTTATAATAAGCAAGTCAGCGCAAGATCGAACCTTTTGCTATAGCAATAACTTTTAGATTAGCTATCGTGATTCTAAAAGTAGCTTAGCCTTTCGTCCGTAATTTAAAAAGAAAAAAGTAATTTTAATAAATGCGTGTATCGAAGTCCGAACTGCAAAAAGCATTTTATTGAATTTGCGAACTTAATCTTTGAATCTTTCGTTTATAACCTTTAATAAGCTATCTAAGATATCTTTATATCCTTTCTCGATTATTCTATTTGCTTTTAAATTATAGCTCGAGATTTAAACCTTCTTGATCCCGTATTTAATAGCGAAAGCTTTAACAATTGCTTTATTTTCGAATTCTTTATCGATAATTAGTTTTTCGAATAGTTCGTAGCGGCAAACGATATCTTTTTAAAAGAACTTAGCAATAGATTCGGCGTTAGCCGATCGAAGTAATTGTTTTTCTAGCTATTTAAACAAATCTTTTTTAACTAGTACGAAGCAAGTCATCTTTTTATCGGTGATAAGTATTCGTAACACGTCTAAGCTGACTTTTAACTATATTTAAGTAAGCTAAGTCGAGTATAAAAGGTTTTTTATTCGTTTAGCTTTGCGTTTTTAATAAAGCTTACAGCTTTAAACGAAAGCTTTACAGTCTTCGTAATATCTATTTTAAAAGAAGAATTTTAATATGCGGTAATAAGTTGACTCGGCTCTTTTATATCCGGATTTTCGGTAAGCGTCGAAAATAATAGTATAACGTTTTTAAGTTCCGTCGATAACTAGCTTAATCGAGTAAGAATTATCTGCTCGCTTATAAAAGTAACTATCTTTAACCAAGTAATTGAGTGCTTTATTCTTAAACTTTTAAAAGTCGTAAGTCTTGATCGAAAGAAAGCGTTTAAAAACAATAAAGAATTAAGCAATAAGCTCGGAGTCGAGCGAGTAATCGTGCTTTAAAATTCTTTTTTTGACTCGTGAATTATAATTTACGAGTCGTTTAATCGAAAATATTAAAATAATATTTAATTCGTTAATAACTTAATTGTCAATATCTTTTTCTTTTTTTTCTTTAATATTTGAAAGATACTCTTTTCTTTTCTTAAAGAGATCGTCCGCTATTATGTTTTTAGTCTTAAAGATATGCTTAACTTTAAAGTCTATTAATCTTATCTACGCAATCTAGTTCGTAACGAAAGCTTTAAGCAAGTCGCTTGCTAATCCGTTGAGTTAATTAATTAATACTTTAGCGTCGGTTTTTAAAATAAAGTAAACTTCGTATAATTCGCTTTTTATTTTTTTTATAGCTTTTAAAGCACCGCAGCATTTTCGCTTGATCGCGTCGTACTTGCTTTTCGCAAAGTTTTAAAAATTACTTTCGAACTTAATAAAATATCGCTTTTTGTCGGAATCTTTTTATTATAATACTGCTTTTTATCCTTTAAGACTAACGTTTACCGTCAAGTAGATTTTCTTTTTTTCTTTGCTATAATCGATCTTAATAAAAGCGGAAGCAGAAAGCAAAGCTTTCTTAAGTAGCCTTATCGCTTTTTATTAAAGCTTTAACCATTCGAATTCGATTCCTTTTTTTATAATCGCGTAGATTAAAGCAGCAATCGTAAAAAAGTTTTTAATTTAGATTTTATAATAAACTACGATCTTAATAAAAGCTCGAGCTTTCGATACATCTTCGTATTTAATTTATTTTAATATCTTTTTAATTTTAACGGTTTAAAAATAGCGTCTTTCGCTATCCGTAACGAATCTAACGATATTAAGGCCGAGCATGCAATATTAAAACTTCGTTTCGACGGTCGTCTTAGCTCTTTTAAACCTCACGAGCATTTTATCGATATTTTAAATGTATTTTAAAACGAATCGTCGTATTTCGAGCAAAACCTTTTTGTAATTATAAAAGGATCGCGATCTTTTAACTCTTACGTTATTTATATAAAGCAAGCAAACGTTAAGAATGCAATCTATAAATATCTTATAAATAACTTTAACGAATTAAGCGATCGAATTAATAGCTTTTATAAGTATCCGAGTCATTCGAAGCAGTTTAATAAGCGTTTAAATAGCTGTTATGTCTTTAAACTTAACGTCGAAAAAGAATTGATCGTATTTAAAAAAAAAGTTTAAAAGTGTAGCTATCGTAAGACCGGCAAATTCGTTCGAGAATTAGTCTACGTTCGAAGCAATATTAGTATCTTTGATTATAATACGGTTCATTTCGATTACGGCAATGATTAGTTTGTATTTTCTTTTCTTTTTCTTTGTTATAATGAACTACTTATTTCGGTAAAAGCTTTAGCATAGTTCGAAGACCTTTTACTTTAATCGTTCTTTTAACATAAAGATAATTATTTCTTGCAAAGCTTTTAGTACGATAAATGTTTTCTTTTGCTAAGCTTCGTAAAGCATCGTTTTAATCTTTTAAAATAGCATGACTTCCTTTCGGACTTAGCTAAGATAAGTAAAATCTTAAGCTATCGCTTCTTTTCGATTTAAAAAGCATTAGTAAAGCAGTTCTTTCTTTTCCGAAGTGACTTAAGAGCTAATCGTAAGTGCTTCGAATCGTTTTTTCGTTAATCTTGATCTAACTTTTAAGTTTAAAAACTTATTAATAAAGTATTCCGAAAAAGGTCTTTTAAGCTTAAAAGGTCTCGCTTTTTTATCTTGCTTAAACTAATCGTCGATCTTTTTAAGTATCTTTTTATCCGATACTTTTAAATCCATCGGTTTGACCTTCTCCGCTTTCTTTTTATATATCGTATTAACTTTTATTATATTCCTTTTTAAAAGGTCTTTATCGTTGTCGATAATAAATATAAAATTTTTCGATTTGTCGAGTTTAATTGCAAATATTTTTAATGTTTTTAATTTTAATAAGCTTTGCTTAATATTAAGTTGAATTGTTTTTTTATGATTTTATTGTTTTTATGCCGATTTATTCGTAAACTATAATTCATAAGCGGAATTTCCTTTTAAGCTTCTTTTTAGCTTAATATTTATCTTAGCTTGCATACTAGCTATTAGTTTCCCGAGTCTTCGACTAAATCCGACTTGTCTTTTGCAATAGTAATTTAACTTTAAGTAAATCGATCGTAGTTTTAAAAAGAAGCTTTCATCGTATTATTATCGAAGTAAGAAAAAGAAAGTTAAGATTCTAAAAAGAAAAGCATGCTTAAAATAACTTCGTGATTGCTATTATTAATAATAAAAAAATCGGCGTAATTAATGATTCCGCTAATAATAACCTCGACGTCGTTTATCTATTTATCGAAGTTATGAAGATCTTCGGACATAATAGTATAAATTAAAGCTCGATCCGTTATAATAAGTAGTTTAGCTATCTTAACTACTTCTTTATTTATTACGTTAATCTTAGATTTATTATCGAAGAAAGATCTGCTCTTAATTATACCGTCGATATTAATAAAAACCTTTAAAGTCTTTATTGCTACTTTAAAGCAATTGCGAGCGATAAATTATTTGCGAATTTGCGTCGTTAAAAGGTCTAGCTTGCTTTTTTTATTCCGACTTAAACGTTTAATAATTAAAGCGTTTATAAGAATAAGCTTACCTTAAAAGACTTTTACGTTTTCTTTAGCATCGAGAACTATTAAAATATAATAGCTTAGTAGCTTGTCGAAGCGAAAGCTGAGTCCGAACAAGTCTTTAATTTAAACTTCGATTCTCGATTTTATAATCGCCGCTATTGCTTTTTCTTAAGCTTTAATAATAACGTAAAGGTTAATAAACTTCTTTCGTCTGTAAGTCTTCTTCTTTTTTCTTCTTAGCACTCGTTAAGTGATCTTAACCTTTTTTTCTATATCCTTTATAGCTTCGTCGGCTTTAATTGGTTTAGAAGGTTTAAAAGACTCTTTTTTAATTATATTATCGAACAACTTATCTTCCGAGTCTATTTTTATAGCAGTACTCGATTTTTGAAAAGCACGGGCTTTAAGAGTGCCGTAGTTTTTTTCTTTTTATTGCCGGATATTCTTTTTGATCTTAATAAGCTTAGATCCTTTCGAAAGCGGAGAAGGCTTTTTAGCTTTGTCTTTTGCGGTAGCGTTAATCTCGACCGAAGCAACCTTTATACTAGATAAATAGCTAAGCGTATTGATCTATCTTATAGCATTGATATTTTTAATGTCGATTGGTTTTTTAAGAATAGTAGTAAGCTTTTTTAGCTAGTTGGTTAGTTGTTAAGCATTTTGATCGGGCTGATACTAAGCTAGCTGTTAGATTAGTTGTTAATAAAAGAGCAAGTGTTTATAAGTCTTAGGTCCGCTAGTAAATCGATTCTTTAAGATATTATCGTATTCCGTTTTACGAACGTTTAGCACGATAGATCTGAATCAAGTCTTTCTTTGCTTCTTTTAAATAATAAAAGCGCCGATCTTTTTAAGCTTTAAGCAAAAGCGTTTGTAATTATTGATATGAATATATTTTTTATTAATCATATCTTTAAAAGCTTTATATTTATTTCGGTATTGATAAAGAGCTTAAGTTGTGTTCTTAAAGTTCTCGCAGAAGCTATAATCTTATATCTAGCTTTCGTATTTTTTACTTCTTTCTTTTCTTCGTCTTTATAGTCCGTAGCCGACAGCAGTAATTTGAACTTTACTTTCGAAGCTGACCTTATTTTAAGCATCTTAAGCAGTATATTTAGTAAAGGCTTCGTCGCGGTCTTCGAATCGAATTTAAGATTAAGATTAAATAAAGCGTCGAGAAGTTGAGTTAGCGACTTGGTTTTCGAAGTAATTAATTCGATTATAGATCGCATTAATTTATAAGTTAAAGAACTTTTTAATTATAGAATTTACTTTGTTAATTTCTTCTTTTTTACTCGTGAACCGTAGTTCACGGGTGAACGGCATTATTATTAAGGCTTTTTTAATAGACTTAAAAACGCTAGCTAGCTCGGTGTATTCTTTAATTAAAGTTCGAATATCTTTAATAAAGTTGATTAAAAAAGACTTTTCTCGATTTATAGCTTCGATAGTCTTAGCATTTTAGTCGATCTTAAAAGCGAATATAGCGAAGTCGTCGAAAGCGGTATAAAAGTCTAAGTCGAGTTCGTTAATTTTATAATGCTTAATCGTTTTGTTTCGGATTCCGACGAGCAATCCGAAGAAAAATAAGCGGCTTTGTTCGGTCTTGCTTAAAAAGTGCATTAAAATAAGCTTTTCGAAGACTCGAAAGAAGGTGCGATAATAGTTTTTTAAGTTATTAACATCTCGTTCTTATATAGCAAATTCTCGCAAAAAAGCGATTAAGTCTTTAATCTGTTAAGTATCGTTTTTACGAAACTCGGCTCTTAAGGCCTTAACGAAGGCAGCTTAATCTTTCTTAGCTTTCTATTCAAGCAAGCTCTTAATAACCTTTTTGCGAAAGTTATCGCAATAACGGAAAAGCTTAATAAACCGATTATCTTTAAAGATATTAAAGTTATTATAAGTCTTTTCGTACTTTTCGATAAAGTCGATAATATTAGCACTATTAAAGCAAAAAGCTCTTAAAGCACCTAGCAATAGCATGCGAGTAGTTATGAAAACGTAAAGGATAGCAAGGTCGATTATAATTAGCGCAAGGCTTAATAGAAGAGCAAGAAGAATAAAAGGAAGAAAAGTGATATAGATCTTAAGATCGGTATTGATTTTAAAAAGCATTTCCGAAGCAAGTGTTTCCGATAGAAGTAAAAGTAAGAGTTCCGGTTAAAGGTCGAAGTAAGATAAGGATAGTTCGAAGCTTATAAGAATACAACTAAAAGATTTAATAAATTCAAAAGATTCTAACGAAGAAAAAGGTGACTTTGCGTCGACTTTGATATTAGAAATCTTAAAAAAGTTTTCGGTATTTTAAAGATTAGATATATGTATGTATTAAGAATGATCGGGTTAATAAAAGGTTTTTAAATTGTTTGATTTTGACTCGTGAACCGGGTTTACGAGTAAAATAAGCGATTTTCGTAAAGTATTTTCGATTCGAAATTAAAAAGAATAAACTTCTTGCAAAAGTAAACTAATAATCAAGATTAAAACTATAAAAAACTTAAGAATCAATTGATTAACTTCGCTAATAACTTCGGATTATATCAATTGCTTTAATTCAAGATAAGAGCTAAAGTATAAAAAGTTATTTTCATTAATAAGTGAAAATTTTTTCTTATTAATAATAAAAGAGAGTTTTTGCCGAAGAGCCGAAATATTGCACTTTAGCTATTTCGGCGTTTCGGTGTCCGAACTTATCGAGAATAAAGTTTTGATTGTTTTGAAGTTGTAATTGTAAAGTAAAGTGCTGAATAATAAACGAAGATCAACTTGACTGCGAATCAAGCGATTGTAATAAGCTGTATAAGGACAAAGACTAAAGGTTTGAATCTTTGCGTAAGTCATTAATATAAAAACACTTAAAAAGATATGCTAAATAAAAGCTTGGCTTTGAAGCTAGACTTTATAGTCTTATAAAGAAGTATTAGAAAAGGTGAGTAGAAAGCTCGTTGATTGTTCTAGCTAAAAGATGTGTGCTTTCTTATAGAAGATAGGTCCGTTTAATATGGCCTTAGTGGCCATAGCAGGTACCCTATCAAGCAGGGTGTTTACATTATCTATAAGATTCTTTCGTATTTTGGCTTATCGAGTTTTCTTTTCAGCTTTTAATGCTTAAGAATATTCTAAAGTTTATTTTCAAATTGCAAAAAGCTAATTAGCGGCCGCTTGATCTCGTCATTTAGCTTTTCGAAGCTCATCTGCTTAAAGATTTTGTTTTAGCTTTATTATACGAGCATTAGCCTTTATCGTATAAAGATTGGTTGATAATTAGCTTTTTTTTAGCCTTCCTTTTTAAAAAAAATTAATAAATTAATAAAAGTTAAAATACTACGTAAAAAAAATATTTACTTTGCGCTTGCTAAGGTTTTTTAGCACCGGATTGCTTGCTACTACGATTGCCGTCGTATTAGCCGCATTTTAAAAAAGAGGTTTTTAATTAATAAAAAGATTAATAAATAAGAAAATAATTCTTATTTTAGATTTTTTAATCTTTTCTATTAAATCAAGCTGATCTGTATTTGCAATAATACTTTCTATCGAATCAAGCTGATAAGCGGCCATATTAAATAGTATTATAAAGAAGCTAAACGTTAAGAGTAATTATTTAAAGTAAAATTAAAAGTAATAAAATAAAAGTGTTAAAGTTAAAAGTGAACTTGTATATTCTATTTTTAAAACATCTTAGCGCAGCCGCTAATGAATTCACGAAATAATAAAGCAGCCGCAATTAAGATAAAGCGGCCGCAGCTAAAATAAAGCGGCCGCCTTGCGTAATTTTTACTTTATAAAGTAAAGTCTAATTTCTTTTTATTATTACTTAATAATCAATTACAACTATCGCTTTCTTATTTACTATGCTTTTGAATACAACGCTATTTATTGCTTTATAAAGTCGTATTTTTTTTATTTAAAATTATTAACTTATTAATCGTAAACTAAATTATTGCGATCAAGTCTTTTTATTAATACTTTCAAATAGCTTTTTTATTAAACGAACTTTTGCTTTCGAACCGACTTCTTTCTACTGATATACTAAGCACTACGGCTAAAAAAGATAACGCAAGTTAAAATAAGTTAATTAATAAAGCAATTAAGAATTAAGCGATTGAAAGTCAAGCGGCTAAAAGTCAAGCGGCTAAAAGTCAAGCGGTTAAGAGTTAAGCGGCTAAAAGTCAAGCAGATAAAAACGAATCATAAGAAAGTAAAGCAAATATATACGCAACGAAAGCGTAAAAAAAAAAACTTAAATTTGCAAAGTAAGTAATGTAAGTTTATATTTAATTAATCGGAGTACTACTAATACTTTTTCAATTACTTTGCTTAACGCAAATCCTTATTTTTAATCTAGCAAAGCTTAATTAGCTACGGATGCGTTAAACTTTACTTTTGTTAAGCGCCGCGCTATTATAACTCGATAGCTATCCGGTCAGTATTTAATTAATAAATTAATTAATAAATTAATTGCAAATAGCTAATAAGCATTTATAAAAATTCTTAACTTTACTTTTGTTAAGCGCCGCGCTATTACAACTCGATAGCTATCCGGTTAGTATTTGATTAATAAATTAATTAATATATTAATTGCAAATAATTAATAAACATTTATAAAAATTCTTAAAACCTCGCGTAATATTGCAAGTCTATAATAAAGAACCGATTTATCTTCGTTTTTTTCTCGCCGAATTTCTTAAAGTCAAGCTAATAAATATTAATTACTTTATTAATTAATAATTGTTAATTTCTATTATTTTAAGTAACGCTTTTCAAATACTAACAAACTCTCGCGCAAATACAGACTAGCACTTATCATCTTTTAAACTTCGATCCGGTAATGTTTTTAACTTATAAATAATAAATATTTATTAATTAAATTTTTTTTTAATAAACGCAATTAGATTTACTTCGGCTATTCAATCCGAAATAAATAAAAGCATCGTTTTTAATAATACTAGTATAAGTATTAATAGCTTTTAATAAGTTTAATCTTTTTAAACCTTTTTCTTTCGTTTGCTAATTGTTTTAAAACTGCTTTAAAAGCAATATAATAATCGACGAGTTAAGCGAGTGCATCAGCTCAGCTTTAAAACGAAGATCCGTCTTACGATTTAAGTGCTAAAAACAATTCTTTTATAGCTGTTAAACTTTCTTTTGCTTTTATTAGCAATCGCATTAAAAAAGCTTTCGCGCAAAAAGCTCTTAAAAAGTTTTTCATTGTCTTAAGCTTAATTATAGTTATAAAAACCGCGACGAAGACGATGCTTTATAATAATATAAATAAAAAAAATCAAAGCGATAATAAAAAAAACTCAAGTGAAAATGATATTCTTTTCTTTTAATATAAAAGAGCTAGAAAATCACTTTCGACGGCTAAAGCTGCGCGCTCCGTTTTATTAGCTAGCAAATTACTTTTAATAGCTTAAACTTCTTCTCGTTAAAAATCTAAAAAAAGCAAGTATCTTAAAAAGTCTATAATTATTACGAAAAAAAAAAGTTTAAGCTAACGAAAGCGCCGTCGTTATAAACTAAAAAGTAAGTTTAATCAATTAATAAATTAATTCTTAAGTACAATTACTAATTTATATAACTATTGCGTTAAAAGAAATCCGACGATATTAAAAAAGCACCGAGCTTCTTATTAAAAAGACTCTTTTTTAGCGTCTTGTTCGAAAGATTATTTACGATTTTAAACAAGACTTTAAATTTCAAAGCGGTGCTTTAAAATGTTTATAAAAAGCTTTAAAAGCATTCTTCGTAAAAGAGTTTAAAAGTAAGTACTTATATATTTATTTATTAATCGATTTACTATTCGATTTACTAATCGATTTACTAATCGATTTATTAATCACTTTTAATAACGAAGTTATATCCTATTTACGTTAAACGAATAACGATTTAAAACAAAGATATAGCGTTAATTAAGAAATTGCGGAAAATCATAACTAAAAGTTTTGTTTAATAACTTTAATTTATTATAATATAATGCAATATAATTATAAAGTATAACATATATAATTAATAAATATAATAAATAAATATAATAATTAAGTAAAATTAATAAATATTCGTAAATTTATTATATTTTTAACGGCTTTACATATATTATTTTTAACTGTCTTACTTTAAACTTATAAAGTTTCCTTATCCTTCGTAAAGAATTTGACTTAAAAAAATCCTTTTTATAAGGTTTAAAAAAAAAGTCCCTTATCGGCCAAGACCTTATAGAAGGAATAGAAAAGAAAACCCCATAGGGCCCCCACCCCATGGAGCAGCCTAAATTTAATAAAGCGTTCGTAAATAATTCTTATTAATTTTTTTTTTGTATAATTAAACTTAACGTATATAAATTTAAGTATAAGTTAAATGATATGCTAATCTTTTGTAATTGCAGTTTTAATTATATATATAAAAGAATAGCGCTTAATGCTAAATTAATAATCTAATAAAATGCTAAGTTTTTAATTAGCTAGTAAATCATTTAATAAATAGCGATCAATTTCTAAAATCTTATCGTCGAGGTCTCGCTTAATAATTGAAATACTAAAAAGCTTAAGATATAAGTTTTATAATTCGCAAAAAGATTTTCAATTCGAGTTATAAATTATTCGAAACGAGTTTCGCGTAGATAATATAACATTTAAAACACCTTTTCGAAATGTTGATTTTAAATCTTAATACGAAAGCGTTCTTCGTAATAGATGTATTTATTTAATATTAGTTTTATTGTTTATTAATTAGATTTACTAATCAAATTTACTAATCAGATTTATTAATTAGATTTACTAATCAGATTTACTAATTAGATTTATTAATTAGATTTATTAATTAAATTTACTAATTAGATTTACTAATTAGATTTACTCATTAAATTTACTAATCAAATTTACTAATTAGATTTATTAAATTTATTAATCGAATTTATAAATAAAAACAAACGTATTAAATTGCGTTAAAGAGATTTAAATCCTAATTGAGTTTGCTGAAGCTTTTATTTTAGCTTATTTACGACGCGTTTGCAAACGTCCGTTTTTTAATAATCGGCTAATGCTTTCGTTTTAGAAGCCTTTAGCTTCGAGTGCTTTAAAGCTCGGTCGCACTTTCTATAACATATTATAAGCTCTTTTATTGATTTCTTAATTGCTTAAACGAATTTAATCTATACAAAATAAGTTTTCTTTTTATTTTAATCGATTCGTAAAGGATTTTGATAGCTTTTTATTATTAAAAATACTATAAAGTCTATGACTATTAAGTATTAAAAGTCTTAATCTCTTTAACGTTTTAAATATAATATTAATTAAAACATTTAATAATTGCTAATAATACTAGCCTAAAGAAACTAGTTATAAAGCTTTCGAACTCTTGATTTTAAAATGGATCGGTATCTTCGTAAGTAGTTGAAATAATTTAAGATAAAAACGAATCAATAACTTAAGAAAACACGTTTAGATTCTAGCGAATTTGTTATTAAAATATTGATTTGAATTTATATATTAACGTCTTATATACTTTAATATTATATAGCATTATTTTATAATTTAAATATATTTTATTAAGTAAGTTTATTTTTAAAAAAGGTTTTGCTTACGCCTAATTCTTTTTAAGCAGCATTCTTACGAGCGTTAAGTTTTAGCTAACGGTTTTTTTTTATCTTTTTATTTCTTTTTATTTCTTTTTTATTAAAGCTTTATTATAATTATATCTTTTAACGCTTTTAAGCTCTTTTTACTTAAGTCAATTATTACGAACAACCTTCTTATATATAAACCTTAATATCGGTATATTTATATCGACCTTAGCTAGCTAGTAGTATTTAAAGGAGTTCACGAGCCACTTAGCATACCTCGCTTACCATATCATACTAGCTAAAGGACTTTTAACTTAACTAATAAACTTATTAATTAGCTAGTACGCGTGATTGCTTTTAATCATATAAAAAGAATCAGTTTTCTTAAATCTTAAAAAGCAATTAGAATTCAAATACCTTTACAACCGAGTGTTTTGCAATTGCAAGTACTTTAACGACCGTTACGAAGTTACGAATATATTCTTTAATCGGTTAAAAGGAATCCAACACTTAGGTTTTTTCAACTTTTACTTTCGATAATTATTAATTTCAAATTTAAATAATAATTTTATAATCTTCTTAAGCTTTATATAATCCTTTCGCTTTTTTATAACTTTTTTAAATAATCGCTTAAAGTCGTTATAAGAACAAGTACTTACTTAAATTTATTAAGGTTTAATTAGTATATAAAGATAAAGTGCTTATAGAAATCTTATTTTAAATATAGTTTTTGCAGCTTTCTTTTCGGTTGCTGCTATACGGTAAATAAAATTAATTTAATCTAATAAATATTAAAAATAAAAGCATTCAATTAAAAATTTATTATATAAAACGATAAAACACTTTATAATCGTATTAGCTTATAATTGTATTTATAAGCTCGAATATTTATTAAAGCTAAAAAATAAATAAAAGAAGTTTAGATTTTAACAAACGCTTGCCGATTTATTTATAAGTGCCGTTTTATTATTTATATATTAATTAAATTATTAATTTATTAAAGATTGCAAACCAATTAAACTCGATCTTTATCGAAGTAGATAATAAAACTTACTATTCTCTTTTTATTAGACGAACGAACGGTCAAAACGCTCGATGTACAATAGAAATGCTAAACGAAAAAAAGCGTTATCGTAGTTAATTAATTAAAATAAACGAATATCGAGTTAAGCGATTTTGAAATAACGGTTATAAAATTAAGCTATTTATTAAATAGATTAATAAAAACGAATATAACGACGGATATTATAGAATTAGTATTATTAACGGGCAAAAGACTTTTTATATTTAAAAAAGAAGTATCGTAAGAAAAGAAAGTAATAAATTCGATAGTTTGCGAAAGCCTTTTGAATTTTATTATTATAAATTAAATAGATGAGTTTATATAAATAGTTTTAAAATCGTTATTATATTAAATAAAATGTATATATAATTAATTATAAATATAATTAATAAATGTAAATATTAGAATAATTTATTAATATATTTATATCGACTTTAAATATAGCAAGACAGATAATTCTTTTGATTTAAAACTTTAAGAAACCGACGATTAATAAATATGATTAGTAAATGTAATTAATAAATATAATTAATAAATACGATTAGTAAATAGAATTAGTAAATATGATTAGTAAATATAATTAATAAATATAATTAATAAATATAATTAATAAATGTAATTAGTAAATATGATAAGTGAATATGATTAAACTTGAGCTAGCTAATAATAATTAAAAGAGTTTATTCGAAAACCGTAATTCATAAGTCATTTAGCATGCTTAGCTTATTAAATTATAGCTTAAAAGACTTTTAACTTAAGTAGAAAACCTAATAGTTAGCTAGTGCACTTGATTTTTATTAATTATATAAAAAAAGTTAGCTCTTTTAAACTTTAAAAAGCAAATAAAGTCTTTTACAATTGTATATACTTTACGACTTCACGAAGTTACGAATATATCTTTCGATCGCGAAAAGCATTTTAATAGTAATTAGTAAATGTGATTAATAAATATGATAATTAAATATAATTAATAAATAAAATAAATAAAAGTATTTTTATAAAATATAAAATTTATAATTAATCGTGAATTCTATTTTATATAAACTTAAGTATTAAGTTTAAAAATGATTTTAATTTCGTATCGCTATCTTTAACGCCGTAAAACAACTTCGAAGCTGGCTCGTCTTTTTTCTAAATCAATTGCATAACGCGTTAAAATAAAATAAGATCGTAATTAGCTTTTTAAAATCCAGCATTCTTTTCGAATTTTTTTATATTTTATTAAGCGATTAAACTCGGCAATTCGTATTTAATCTTATCGATATTTGCTTTAATTTGAGCTCGTTAATACTTCTTTTTATTAAAAGAAAAGTAGACTTAAAAAAGCTTGATTAAATAAAAACTAAAAGTTATAGTATTAATTTAATTAATTAAAAGCATAATAAAATGAATTTTTATTCAATTCGTTTTAAAACCGTGCTTGCTAAATTTTAAGCTATTAATTTAAAAAAAGCTTTTTTACTTTTTAAATTAGCAGCTCGATACTTTATTAACAAAGACCGCGCTATACTTTGTTAATAACGACGAAATTGTTAAACGGTTATTATATAGCGTAACTTTGTATGATTAATAAAATATAAATATTTAAATAAAATAAAAGCTTATTTATACGTGCTAACGTGTTAATTGCCTAGTGACTTTCTTTATCTTTTTATCGGTAATCGAAACGTATTTATCGCGAAGTATATTATTATTTTCTTCTTCGTCTTTTCGCAAATTAAATTCTTTATAAACCTTTTCGTTTAAATTAAATCCTTTATCAACTTAATCGTTATTTAAATATTTTTTATAATTAAATTTAATTGTAAAAGACACGGCTTGCATAGCAAGATTATCCGCGTAAATGCTTCGATTTTTTTTCGAAATCGATTAATAAATTGCTTAATAAATTAAAGAAAAAAAGAGTATTATTTATTTATAAGATTCTTTTGCATTTCGGCTTATCGAGTTTTCTTTTCAGCTTTTAATGCTTAAGAATATTTTAAAGTTTGTTTTTAAATTATAAAAAGCTAATTAGCGGCCGCTTAATTTCGTTTTTTAGTTTTTTAAAGCTTATTTGCTTAAAGATTTTGTTTCAGCTCTATTATACGAGCATTAGCTTTTATCGTATAAAGATTAATTAATAATTAGCTTTTCTTTAGCTTTCTTTTTTAAAAAAAATTAATAAATTAATAAAAGTTAAAATATTATATTAAAAAAATATTTACTTTGCGCTTACTAAAGTTTTTTAATACCGGATTACTTGCCGTTACGATTGCCGTCGTATCCGCCGCATTCTACGAAAAACGATTTTAATTAATAAATAAATTAATAAATAAAAAAATGATTCTTATTATAGATTTTTCAATCTTTTCTATCAAATCAAGCTGATTTATATTTGCAATAATACTTTTTATAGAATCAAGCTAATAAGCGGCTATATTAAATAATATTATAAAAAAGCTAAACGTTAAAAGTAATTATTTAAAATAAAATTAAAAATAATAATAAAAGTATTAAAGTTAAAAATGAAGTCGTATATTTTATTTTTAAAACATCTTAGCGCAGCCGCTAATAAATTGACGAAGTGATAAAGCAGCTGCAATTAAAATAAAACGGCTGTAATTAAAATAAAGCGGCCGCTTTATACAATTTTTACTTTATAAAGTGAAGTTTGATTTCTTTTTACTATTACTTAATAATTAATTATAACCTTCGCTTTTTTATTTGCTTCGCTTTTAAATACAACGCTATTTATTGCTTTATAAAGTCGTCTTTTTTTTATTTAAAATTATCAACTTATTAATCGTAAACTAAATTATCGCGATCAAGTCTTTTTATTAATACTTTTATATAGCCTTTTTATTAAACGAACCTTTACTTTCGAACCGACTTTTTTTTACCGATATATTAAGCATTACAGCTAAAAAAAATAACGCAAGTTAAGATAAGTTAATTAATAAAGCAATTAAAAATCAAGCGATTAAAAGTCAAGCGGTTAAAAGTCAAGCGGCTAAAAGTCAAGCGGCTAAAAGTTAAGCAGATAAAAACGAAGCATAAGAAAGTAAAGCAAATATAATACGTAGCGAAAACGTAAAAAAAGAAAACTTAAATTTATAAAATAAATAAAGTAAGTTTATATTTAATAAATCGAAGTATTATTAATACTTTTTCAATTACTTTAATTAACGCAAATCCTTATCTTTAATTTAATAAATCTTAATTAGTTATAAATGCGCTAGACCTTACTTTTATTAAGTGCCGCGTTATTATAACTCGATAGTTATCCGATTAATATTTAATTAATAAATTAATTAATAAATTAATTGCAAATAGCTAACAAGCATTTATAAAAATTCTTAACTTTACTTTTGCTAAGCGCCGCGCTATTACAACTCGATAGCTATCCGGTTAATATTCGATTAATAAATTAATTCGTAAATCAATTGCAAATAGCTAATAAGCATTTATAAAAATTCTTAAAACATCGCGCGGTATTGCAAATATATAATAAAAAGCCGATTTATCTTCGTCTTTTTTTCGTCGAATATCTTAAAGTCAAGTTAATAAGTATTAATTAACTTATTAATTAATAATTGCTAATTTCTATTATTTCAAATGACGATATTTAAATACTAATAAACTTTCGCGCAAATATAAACTAATACTTATTATCTTTTAAATTGCGATCCGGTAATGTTTTTAACTTATAATTAATAAATATTTATTAATTAAATTTTTTTTTTAGTAAACGCAATTAGATTTACTCCGATTATTTAATTCGAAATGAACAAAAGCATCGTTTTTAATAATATTAATATAAGTATTAATAGCTTTTAATAAGTTTAATTTTTTTAAACTTTTTTCTTCTGTTCGTTAATTGTTTTAAAACTGCTTTAAAAGTAATATAATGATCGACGAGTTAAGCGAATGCATTAGCTTAGCTTTAAAACGAAGATCCGTTTTACGACTTAAGTATTAAAAACAATTCTTTTACAACTGCTAAACTTTCTTTTGCTTTTATTAATAATCGCATTAAAAAAGCTTTCGCGCAAAAAGCTTTTAAAAGGTCTTTTACTATCTCAGGCCTAATTATAGCTATAAAAAATCGCGACGAAGACGATGCTTTATAACAATATAAATAAAAAAAAGCAAAGCGATAATAAAAAAAACTCAAGTGAAAATAGGCTGCTCCATGGGGTAGGGGCCCCATAGGGTTTTCTTCTCCATTCCTCTTATAAGGTCTTGGCCGATGAAGGACTTTTTTTTTTAAACCTTATAAAGAGGATTTTTTTAAGTTAAATTCCTTACGAAGGATAAAGAAACCTTTTAAGTTTAAAGTAAGACAGCTAAAAATAATATATATGAGATCGTTAAAAATAAAACAAATTTACGAATATTTACTAATTTTACTTAATTATTATATTTATTTATTATATTTATTAATTACATATGTTATACTTTACAATTATATTGTATTACATTATAATAAATTAAAATTACTAAACAAAACTTCTAGTTATGATTTCCCGCAATTTCTTAACCAACGCTATATCTTTGTTTTGAATCGTTACTCGTTTAGCGTAAATAATATATAAGTTCGTTACTAAAAGTGATTAGTAAATCGATTAGTAAATCGATTAGTAAATCGATTAATAAATAAATATATAAGTACTTACTTTCAAACTCTTTTACGAAGAATGCTTTTAAAGCTTTTTGTAAACATTTTAAAGCATCGCTTTGAAATTTAAAGTCTTGTTTAAAATCGTAAGTGATCTTTCGAACAAAACGCTAAAAAGGAGTCTTTTTAATAAGAAGCTCGGTGCTTTTTTAATATCGTCGGATCTCTTTTAACGCAATAGCTATATAAATTAATAATTATACTTAAGAATCAATTTATTAATTAATTAAACTTACTTCTTAGCTTGTAGCGACGGCGCTTTCGTTAGCTTAGACTTTTTTTTTTCGCAACAACTATAAACTTCTTAAGATACTTATCTTTTTTGGATTTTTAACGAGAAAAAGTTTTAGCTATCGAAAGTGATTTGCTAGTTAATAAAACGGAGCGAGCAGCTTTAGCCGTCGAAAGTGATTTTTTAGCTGTTTTGTATTAAAAGAAAAGAATATCATTTTCACTTAAGTTTTCTTTATTATCGCTTTGCTCTTCTTCATCTGTATCATTATAAAGCATCGTCTTCGTCGCGGTTTTTATAGCTATAATTGGGCCCGGGACAATAAGAGACCTTTTAAAAGCTTTTTACGCGAAAGCTTTTTTAGTACGATTGTTAATAAAAGCAAAAAAAGGTTTAGCAATTGCAAAAGAATTATTTCTAATATTTAAGTCGTAAAACGGATCTTCGTTTTAAAGCTGAGCTGATGCACTCGCTTAGCTCGTCGATTATTGTATTGCTTTTAAAGCAGTTTTAAAACAATTAGCGAACGAAAGAAAAAGGTTTAAAAAGATTAAACTTATTAAAAGCTGTTAGTACTTATGTTAGTATTATTAAGAACGATGCTTTTGTTTATTTCGGATTAAATAGCCGAAGTAAATCTGGCTGCGTTTATTAAAGAAAAATTTGATTAATAAATATTTACTAATTATAAGTCAAAAACATTTCCGGATCGAAGTCTAAAAGATAATAAGTGTTAGTCTGTATTTGCGCGAAAGTTTATTAGTGTTTGAAGAGCGTTACTTAAAATGATAGAAATTAGCAATTATTAATTAATAAAGTAATTAATACTTACTAACTTGATCTTAAAAAATTCGGCAAGAAAAGGACGAAGATAAATCGGTTCTTTGTTATAAACTTGCAATACCGCGCGGAGTTTTAAGAATTTTTATAAATGCTTATTAGCTATTTGTAATTGATTTACTAATCAATTTATTAATCAAATACTAACCGGATAGCTATCGAGTTATAATAGCGCGGCGCTTAGCAAAAGTAAAGTTAAGAATTTCTATAAATGCTTATTAACTATTTGCAATTGATTTATTAATTAATTTACTAATTAAATATTAACCGGATAGCTATCGAGTTGTAATAGCGCGGCGCTTAACAAAAGTAAGGTCTAGCGCATCCGTAGCTAATTAAGCTTTGCTAGATTAAAGATAAGGATTTGCGTTAAGCAAAGTAATTGAAAAAGTATTAATAGTACTTCGATTAATTAAATATAAATTTACTTTATTTACTTTGCAAACTTAAGTTTTTTTCTTTTACGCTTTCGCCGCGTATTATATTTACTTCACCTTTTTATGCTTCGTCTTTATTTGCTTAACCTTTAGCCGCTTGACCTTTAGCCGCTTGACCTTTAGCCGCTTGACTTTTAGCCGCTTGACTTTTAATCGCTTGATTCTTAATTGCTTTATCAATTAACTTATTTTAGCTTGCGTTATTTCTTTTAGCCGTAATGCTTAATATATCGGTAAAAGGAAGTCGGTCCGAAAGCAAAGGTTCGTTTAGTAAAAAGGCTATTTAAAAGTATTAGTAAAAGGACTTGATCGCGATAATTTAGTTTACGATTAGTAAGTTGATAATTTTAAACAAAAAAAGGACGACTTTATAAAGCAATAAATAGCGTTGTATTTAAAGGCGTAGCAAATAAGAAAGCGATAATTATAATTGATTATTAAGTAATAATAAAAAGGAATCAGACTTTACTTTATAAAGTAAAAATTGCGCGGAGCGGCCGCTTTATCTTAATTGCGGCCGCTTTATCTTAGCTACGGTTGCCTTATTACTTCGTGAATTTACTAGCGGCCGCGCTAGAATGTTTTAAAAATAAAATATACGAGTTCACTTTTAATCTTAATACTTTTATTCTATTACTTTTGATTTTACTTTAAATAATTACTCTTAACGTTTAGCTTCTTTATAATACTATTCAATATGGCCGCTTATTAGCTTGATTCGATAGAAGGTATTATTGCAAATACAAATCAGCTTAATTTGATAGAAAAGATTGAAAAATCTATAATAAAAATCATTTTTTTATTTACTAATTTATTTACTAATTAAAAACGTCTTTTTTAAAATGCGGCCGATACGACGGCAATCGTAGCGGCAAGCAATCCGATGCTAAGAAACCTTGGCAAGCGCAAAATAAATATCTTTTTTACGTAGTATTCTAACTTTTATTAATTTATTAATTTTTCTTAAAAAAGAAAGCTAGAAAAAAGCTAATTATCAACTAATCTTTATACGATAAAAGCTAATGCTCGTACAGCAAAGCTGAAACAAGATCTTCAAGCAGATAAGCTTCGAAAAGCTAAAAGACGAGATCAAGCGGCCGCTAATTAGCTTTTTGCAATTTAAAAACAAACCTTAGAATATTCTTAAGCATTAAAAGTTAAAAGGAAAACTCGATAAGCCGAAATGCGAAAGAATCTTATAAATAAACGGTACTTTTTCTTTTCTTTAATTTATTAAGTAATTTATTAATCGATTTTAAAAAGAATCGAAGCATCTACGCGGATAATCTTGCTATACAAGCCGCTTCTTTTACAATTAAATTCAATAATAGAAAATACTTGAATAGCGATTAAGTTGATAAAGCATTCAATTTAAACGAAAAGGTTTATAAAGAATTTAATTTACGAAAAAACGAAAAAGAAAATAATAATATACCTCGCGATAAATACGTCTCGATTACCGATAAAGAAATAAAGAAAGTCACTCGGCAATTAGCACGTCAGCACGCATAAGTAAGCATTTATTTTATTTAAATATTTATATTTTATTAATAATATAAAGTCACGCTATATAATAACCGTTTAGCAATTTCGTCGCTATTAGCAAAGTATAGCGCGGTCTTTAACAAAAAAGTGCTAAGCTGCTAATTTAAAAAATAAAAAAGCTTTTTTTAAATTAATAGCTTAAGACTTAACAAGCACGGTTTTAAAACGAACTAAGTAAGAATTTATTTTATTATGCTTTTAATCAACTAAACTAATATTATAACTTTTAATCTTTATCTAATCAAGCTTTCTTACGTTTACTTTTCTTTTAATAAAAAGAAGTGTTAGCGAGCTAAAATTAAAGCAAATACCGATAAGATTAAATACGAATTGCCGGGTTTAGCCGCTTAATAAAATATAAAAAGATTCGAAAAGAATACTGAATTTAAAAAAGCTGATTGCGATCTTATTTTATTTCAACGCGTTATGCAATTGATTTAAAAAAAAGACGAGCTAGCTCCGGAGTTGTTTTACGGCGTTAAAGATAGCGATACGGAATTAAGATCATTCTTAAACTTAATGCTTAAGTTTATATAAAATAGAATTCACGATTAATTATAAATTTTATATTTTATAAAAATACTTTTATTTATCTTATTTATTAATTATATTTATTAATAATACTTATTAATTATATTTACTTATTATATTTACTAATTATATTTATTAATTATATTTACTAATTATATTTACTAATCATATTTACTAATCATATTTACTAATCATATTTATTAATTATATTTACTAATCACATTTACTAATCGTCGGTTTTTTGTATAACGATACGCTAAGTCTTGTGACGATACGCTAAGTCTCTTAAACGCACTTTATATGCGCTAAGCTACTTCTTTTTTTTTTTCTTTCGCATTTTTCGTATTCTTTTATTCTTCGCTTTTGATTTATGAACTATGGTTCACGAGTCTTTGGCGCTTTTACTTTCGTATATATAAACTTCAGCTACCTTCCACTTTTACACTTAATAGTTGTTGATTTTAAGTTATTACTTTAAGATTCTCTTAAGCTTTTATATAAACCTCGCGCTCTTGTAAGTTCTTTTAAGTAATCGCTTAAAGTCGTTACAAGTCTCTTAGACGCACCTCATATGCGCTAAGCTACTTCTTTTATTTTTTCTTTCGTATTCTTCGTATTCTTTTATTCTTCGCTTTTGATTTATGAACTATGGTTCACGAGTCTTTAACGCTTTTACTTTCGTGTATATAAACCTTAGTTACTTTCGACTTTTATACTCGGTAATTATTGATTTTAAATCATTACTTTAAGATTCTTTTAAGCTTTTATATAAACCTTCGCGCTTTCGTAAGTTCTTTTAAGTAATCGCTTAAGGTCGTTATATCTTAAAGTTTTGAATAAAAAGAATTGACCGACTTGCTGTATTTAAAATCGATATAAATATATTAATAAATTATTTTAATATTTAGATTTATGAATTATATTTAAAGTTAATTATATATATATTTTATTTAATATAATAACGATTTTAAAACTATTTATATAAACTCATCTATTAATTTATAATAATAAAATTCAAAAAGCTTTCGAAAGCTATCGAATTTATTACTTTCCTTTCTTGCGATACTTTTTTTTTATATATAAAAAGTCTTTTGCTCGCTAATAATACTAATTCTATAATATCCGTCGTTATGTTCGTTTTTACTAATCTATTTAACAAATAGCTTAATTTTATAGCCGTTATTTAAAAACAGCTTAACTTGATATTCGTTTATTCTAATTAATTAACTACGATTACGCTCTTCTTCGTCTAGCATTTCTATTGCACACCGAGCGTTTCGACCGTTCGTTCGTCTAATAGAAAAGGAATAATAAGTTTCATTATCTACTTTAATAAAGATCGAGTTTAATTGGTTTGCAATCTTTAATAAATTAATAACTTGATTAATATATAAATAATAAAACGGCATTTATAAATAAATCGGCAAGCGTCCGTTAAAATATGAATTTCTTTTATTTATTCTTTAGCTATAATAGATATTCGAGCTTGTAGATATAATTATAAGCTAATACGATTATAAAGTATTCTATCGTTTTATATAATAAATTTTTAATTAAATGCTTTTATTTTTAATATTTATCAAATTATATTAATTTTATTTACCGCATAGCAGCAGCCGAAAAGAAAGCTGCAAAGATTATATTTAAATTAAGATTTCTATAAGCACTTTATCTTTGTATATTAATTAAACTTTAATAAATTTAAGTAAATACTTGTTATAACGACCTTGAGCGATTATTTAAAGAATTTATAAAAAAGCGAAAGGATTATATAAAGCTTAAGAAGATTATAAAATCATTATTTAAATTTGAAATTAATAATTATCGAAAATAAAAGTTGAAAAAAACTAAGTATTAGATTTTTTTTAAGCGATTAAAGAATATATTCGTAACTTCGTAACGGTCGTCAAAGTACTTGCAATTGCAAAACACTCGGTTATAAAAGTATCTGAATTCTAATTGCTCTTTAAAATTCAAAAGAGCTGATTCCTTTTATATGATTAAAAAGAATCACGCGTATTAGCTAACTAATAAGTTTATTAGTTAAATTAAAGGTCCTTTGATTAGTATAATATGCTGAGCGAAGCATATTAAATGGCCCGTGAACTCTTTTAAATACTACTAGCTAGCTAAGGTCGATATAGATATACCGACATTAAGGTTTATATATAAGAAGGTTGTTCGTAATAATCAACTTAAGTAAAAAGAGCTTAAAAGTGTTAAAAGATATAATTATAATTAAGCTTTAATAAAAAAGAAATAAAAAGAAATGAAAAGATAAAAAAAAAAACCGCTAGTTAAAACTTAACGCTCGCAAGAATGCTGCTTAAAAAGAATTAAGCGTAAGCAAAACCTTTTTTAAAAATAAACTAATTTAATAAAATATATTTAAATTATAAAATGATATTATATAATATTTAAGTATATAAGACGTTGATATATAAGTTTAAATCAATAGTTTAATAGCAAATTCGCTAGAATCTAAACATATCTTTTCAAGCTATTGATTCGTTTTCATCTTAAATTACTTTAATTACTTACGAAGATACCGATCTATTTCAAAGTTAAGAGTTCGAAAGCTTTATAACTAGTTTCTTTAGCTTAATATTATTAGCAACTATTAAATGTTTTAATCAATATTATATTTAAAACGTTAAAGAGATTAAGACTTTTAATACTTAGTAATTATAGACCTTATAATATTCTTAATAACAAAAGGCTAATCAAAATCTTTTGCGAATCGATTAAAATAAAAAGAAAACTTCTTTTGTATAAATTAGATTCGTTTAAGCAGCTAAGAAATCAATAAAAGAGCTTATAATATGTTATAAAAAGTGCGACCGAGCTTTAAAGCATCCGAAGTTAAAGGCTTTTAAAACGAAAGCATTAGCCGATTATTAGAAAACGGATGTTTGCAAACGCGTCGTAAGTAAACTAAAACAAAAGCTTCGGCAAACTCAATTAAGATTTAAATCTTTTTAACGCAATTTAGTAAGTTTGTTTTTATTTATAAATTCGATTAATAAATCTAATAAATCTGATTAATAAATCTAATTAGTAAATCGGATTAGTAAATCTAATTAGTAAATTTAATTAGTAAATCTAATTAGTAAATTTAATTAGTAAATCGGATTAATAAATCTAATTAATAAATAATAAAACTAATATTTAATAGATATATCTATTACGAAGAACGCTTTCGCATTAAGACTTAAAATCAGCATTTCGAAAAAGTGTTTTAAATATTATATTATCTACGCGAAGCTCGTTTCGAATAGTTAATAACTCGGATTAAAAATCTCTTTGCGAATTACAAAACCTATATCTTAAGCTTCTTAATGCTTTAACTATTAAGCGAGACCTCGACGATAAGATTTTAGAAATTAATCGCTATTTATTAAACAATTTACTAGCTAATTAAAAACTTAACATTTTATTAAACTATTAGTTTAACACTAAGCGCTATTCTTTTATATGCATAATCGGAACTGCAATTACAAAAGATTAATATATGATTCAGCTTATACTTAGATTTATATACGTTGAATTCAATTATACAAAAGAAGAATTAGCAAGAATTATTTACGAACGCTTTATTAAATTAAGCTTAATAAAAAGGATAATCGCGATTACAACGGATAACGCATCTTCGAATAATATAATAATAAAAGAGTTGCTTAAATGCGTCGAAGATGCATTTAAGAAAAAGCTTTTTATAAGCTAAGAGATTCTATACGTTTCGTGTATAGCTTACGTCTTACAATTATCTTTTAAAGCGTTGCTCGGACCGCGATTATCGCTAACGAACGAAAGCTTAAAAAAGTATTAAAAAGAAGATTTTAATATAAACGAATTAAAAAGAGTAAGAAAACGCGATAAACGAAAGATTACATATACACTTGCGATTATAAGTTTTTTTTTTTAAAAAAAAAATATTTATTAATTATATTTACTAATTATTAATCAACGTACTTAAGTTCGGAAGTTTATCAAGTGTATTACGGCTAGCCAACTTCGAAAATCGCGATTTAATAAAACGATAAAAGCTTTTATCGACGATTTAAAGCATTTTTTAACGAAAAGCTTAAAGCTTATTTTAAATGTTGTTATAAAATAAGATTTTATATTCTATATGCTTAATCGATTTATAACTTTTAAAGATGTTATTTAAAGATATTATATAAAAATCGATAAGATAAGTATTTTCAAATTATTTAATACTTAATAAAAGCAAATCTTATAGCTAATCGATATCTTTCGACCGTTTTACTTTTTAACTATGCACTTAAGTGAAAAGCTTAGTCTTATTATTTAATACGGATTTTTAATGTTCGATAAAATATTCGAACGTTTAAATAAAGCATAAGCACGATTAAAGTTTAAATATATAAAGATTTCGAAAGAAGATCGCAATGATTTTAAATAGATCTTGCAATTAAAAAAAAGCGTTATCAATGCTATCGAAAAATTAAATAAATATTATAAGAAAACGCAAAGGCCGCTAAAGGATATTTTTGCTTTCGCGACAATCTTATATCTTGTTATTAAGCTAAAGACTTTCGACTTAAATTTTTCTTAGCTTTACGAAAGTAAAGATTAGTTTGCAATATATCGAGCGAGATTCGAAAGGCTTTTTAACGAATATTATAAGTCTTTAATATCTACAGCTTAACGTATTGATAATATTAAAGCAATCGATCGTCAACCGATAGCCGCTTTATTACTCCGCGGCAGATTAATGCTAAGTTCTTCTTTATAAGCTTCTTTCGAAGATACAAATCACGAGTCGTCGAAAGTATATAATTATCTTTTAGATCGTAAGTTTAAAATTTTAATTTAAAACTTTAATTTTATTGATTTTTATTAATTAAGTTTAGCGGTCGACGGACGAGAGATTTTAACTTCTTAGCGAAACCTTAAGCCTCGGTACTTTAATCTAGCTCGAATAGCTAAAGATTTTCTATATATCTTTTTAACTAATGTTTACGTAAAAAAGGTATTTAATATTGCAAAAGATATTTGCGATTATCGTCGCGGTAATTTATCGCTATTAATAATCGCAAAAGAAATAATTGCTTTATATTTTAAAATGTGTAATACTCGCTTAGATAAAGCTCGGCACTTATTCGAATCGATTTTAATAAATTACAATGATTTAGATAAGGATCAGCTTAAAAAGGAATTCGAATAAGAAGTATAAAAGTTTTAAGAATAATAAAATCGTTAATTTTAAAGCTTATCTTATTTTAAATATATTTTTGCTTACGATAATCTTATAATCGATCAAGACTTTCGAATAATAAGTTTTAAACAACGAGAAGCTAAGTTGATAATATTGAAAGTTGAAGTGCGAGAATCACGTAAGTTTAAATAATATTGATTTTATAAATATTTATTAATTATATTAAATAAGAAAGAACTTAAATAGGTTTTAAGATATTAATAAAGATGTTTCGTTTAAAATGCGATAGCTACGGTACGGAAAGTCTTTAAATTACGAAGAGCATTTAAAAAGTAAGTTAATTTACTTGCGATATTTTTACTTTTTATCGATTTATTAATCGATTTACTAATCGATTTACTAATCGATTTACTAACTATTATATAAGATTATACAAAGCGCATTCTTTCGCTTTTTAAAGCAAAGTCGTAGCAAATCGATTATATTCTTTATAAAGAAAACCAAGTAAAGTAAATCAATCGAAAGTAGTTACGGATTTACCTCTCGATAAGCAAACTCAAGATGATATAGATTAAAACGTTTTTAATAATATAAAAAACGAAAACGATTTAAAAAATTCAGATTCGAACGGTACGAACGAATCGACTAGCTTTAAACGTTATATAAACTATAAAAATAAAGTATAACGAAGTACGATATTATATAATATACGCTTTTATTTAAATATAAATTCTAACTTAAATATTAGCGATAGCAAATTTATGCGATCAAAACGATTCGAATGATATTTCTTAATAAAATTATTTTAACGCGGAAAAAATATCAAGCTTTAAGCAAAGTGATAAAAAGATAATAAGTAAAAAAGAAGCTGATAGAATACCGGACTCGGCTTCGCTATCTTATAGAACCTTAAATGCCGCTTAAACTTCGAAACTTAATATTTCGAAACTTAAAACTCTTTTAGTCGTTATTCAAAGTCAAAGTAAATCAATTATTATATATAAGTTTAACGACTTTAAATCTAATACTTTTATAAGCGAACGAATTACAAATCTATTATCAACTTTAAAGCGCAAACGAATAAAAGAAAAAGAAGATAATAAAGCGGGATTAATACAAGATAAAAGGAAAGAAGCTTCTTTTGAAATCAAGCGTTTAATTGCAAAGAGTATCGCTCTTGCTAGGTTTTATAATTAGCGACTTTGATTTTATTTATTAAATTGCTTTTTTTGTATTATTAAGTTTTTGTATTTATTTGTTTACAATTGATTGCAATGATTAATTGAATTCTTTTTTATCGATATCTTTAGTTTTTTTATTATTATTAATATATTTATATCGACCTTAGCTAGCTAGCTAAGAATACCGGTAGTAGTAATTAAAAGAAGAGTTCACTCGTAAACTATGGTTTATGAGTCAGTTACGTGTAGTGGCTTTACGTACGCTACGTATAGCAGCCTTACGTGGGTTACGTGTAGCAGCTTTAAGTACGTTAGGTGTGGCAGCTTTACGTAGGTTACGTGTGGCAGCTTTAGGTACGTTAAGTGTAGCAGCTTTACGTAGGTTACGTATGGCAGCTTTACGTGGGTTACGTGTGGCAGCCTTACGTAAGTTACGTATGGCAGCCTTAAGTACGTTAATTCTTTTTGTGCAGCATTTACTAATCAGATTTATTAATCAGATTTACTAATCAGATTACGTACGGTAAAGCACGTGTTATAGCCGAGCTATAGCCGAGCTATGGCAGCCTTAGGTACGTTAGGTGTGGCAGCCTTACGTAGGTTACGTATAGCAGCCTTACGTAGTTTACGTGTGGCAGCCTTAAGTACGTTAATTCTTTTTGTGCAGCATTTATTAATCAGATTTATTAATCAGATTTATTAATTAGATTACGTACGGTAAAGCACGTGTTATAGCCGAGCTATAGCCGAGCTATGGTAGCCTTAGGTACGTTAGGTGTGGCAGCTTTAAGTAGGTTACGTATGGCAGCCTTACGTAGTTTACGTGTGGCAGCCTTAAGTACGTTAATTCTTTTTGTGCAGCATTTACTAATCAGATTTACTAATCAGATTTACTAATCAGATTACGTACGGTAAAGCACGTGCTATAGCCGAGCTATAGCCGAGCTATAGCCGAGCTAAGTACGTGTAGCAAAAGGACGTGCAGCATGCAAGGTTTCTTTTTATGCAGCATTTACTAATCAGATTTACTAATCAGATTTACTAATCAAATTTACTAATCAGATTTACTAATTAGATTTACTAATCAGATTTACTAAGCGAAGCGTTCTTTCTTTATTCCGCGTCGAGTTCGTGTTTTAAATATTGTAATTCACTTTTATTGAATCGAAGCATTGTATCGATTATCATTAAGCGACGCGTTATTTTCTTTGTTCCGCGTCGATTTATTATTTCAAATATTATAATTCACCTTTAATGAATCGAAGCAATGCTTCGATTACGATTAAGCTATACTTTTATTTTTATATAAGTACTCGCTCCTTTTCTTTTTCCTTTTCTTTTTTTTATTATCACTTTAACACTTAACTTCTTAACCTTAACCTTAACACTCAACTTCTCAACCTCAACCTCAACACTTAACTTCAACTTCTTAACCTCAATACTCAACTTCAACTTCTTAACCAATTTTAACACTTAATTACAACTACATTCAACTTAAGTAATTATTTTCTTTTTGATTCTTTGCTTTTTGATTCCTTGCTTTAAGCTAATTATTTTCTTTATTTAGCAATGTCGATTCCTTTCTTTTATAACGCTATAATCGAGGTCAACCCTTTTAACACTAGTAGCAATAAGCTAATCAACGAGATACTTAATCGTTATAAGGATTTCGTAGTCGTTTATGCTAATAATAGCGTTATTAATTTAATGTTTACTTGCTATAACGAAAAGGATACCGCTTTGTTTCTAAGACTAATCGGCTTCGATTACGAATAAAAAGGTCGAAAAGGTTTTATCGACGAGTTCGGTATTAAGCATTACGGTGTTAATAAAGTTAATAATAACATTTATATTCTATGATTACTAATTGATTTTTTATTTAAAAAGAAAGCGCTTAAGTCTTTTGTCTCTTCGATTACTTTGTCTTTTTCTTTAACGCAATTAAAAAGCAATTCACTTATAAAGATGTTAAAGTTCGATTAATCTTAAGTGATCTTACTCTTAAGCTTTTCGATAGCGATCATGTCGAAGCTAAAAGCATCTTAAAAGAGCTATTGATGCTATACCCTTTCACTATCGATAGCACTTTAATATATAAACGCTTCACTTTTAAGTTCTCGAATGAAAATGAGTTTAAGTAAAGCAACAAGTGCTAAAAGCTAAAAGAGCTACTTAAGTCAAACGAGATTTATCTAAACTATGCTTACAAGCAAGAGCTTGGGCCAAAGGCGGAGACCGAGTTGAACGTATTCTACGTAACTGCAAAAGGACGAGTCTTTATCAACTCTTTATAACTAATAGACTTAGGCTAAAGAACGAGTCTTTACTAACCTTTAAGCCTTTGTAATTAGTAAATTTAACTAATACTTTAAGTCTTTGATTAATAAATGTGATTAGTAAATATAATTAGTAAATGTAATTAGTAAATGTGATTAGTAAATGTGATTAGTAAACTTGATTAGTAATTATGCATATGCATATTTTTATGTATATAAACTTTATAGAGTAACCTTACGCCCTATAGGGTTTCCTTATAAAGAGGGGCAGAATTCTGTACCCCTCGTGGGTTCCTCCGTAGGGAGGACTCAAAACTCCGTGGGGCCCCATGGGGCCCCATGGAGCAGCCTAAGTGAAAATGATATTCTTTTTTCTTAATATAAAAAAGCTAAAAAATCACTTTCGACGGTTAAAGCTGCCCGCTCCGTTCTATTAGCTAACAAATCACTTTCAGCAACTAAAACTTCTTTTTGTTAAAAATCTAAAAAGAGCAAGTATCTTAAAAAGTTTATAATTATTGCGAAAAAAAAAGTTTAAGCTAACGAAAGCGCCGTCGCTATAAGCTAAGAAGTAAGTTCAATTAATGAATAAATTAATTCTTAAGTACAATTACTAATTTATATAGTGTGGAGAGGAAGAGCTCCGATATATACCCAACGTCAAATCAAAAGATATATATAAATATAGCTATAGTAGAATCGTAGGTAAATAAAAAGGAAAAAAGAGGACGATCGAAAGACACTCGAATGTGTGCTATAAGAACGTGTATTGTATTGTGTAGTAGTGTAATGCTAGTTCAAAGAAGAACTAACTACTCGTTTATATAAGAGCTTGCACGTGACTTAACTACGTGACTTAACTACGTGACTTAACTACGTGCTTAGCAAAGCTAAAGCATGCAGCGCACTTACGTAACAAAAGTGCTTAGCATCAGTATTATATACATAGACAAAACAAATACAAAGCCTTAGCTTTATTATATACGTCTTTCTTTCGAATCAGACTCGCTTTCGAATTACTTTTTATTAAAGTAGTAAGGTTAGGTTTGCAAGACGAGCATATAGCCGAATTGCATAATCGCAATACGGTCTTAAAGTACTACTTAATAATGCATCGCCGGATCGGTGTTAATACGAAGCGTATGTGATATAATAAAGAAGATAAGAATAGCAACGAAAATGCAAGATAATCTTTCGAATTTAACTCTTTTTTATATCTTTTATAGCTCTTTTATTTAATTATAAGAATAATATCAACTCGAGCGTTAGTATTATTATTAAGACAAGCGTGCGCCGGTTTAAGCGGTTAAGTAATGACGCACTGCCGAATCGGTAATAGCGCGAGGCTTAAAGCGGTAACGTAATAAAGAAAACAAAAGCGGCAGTATATACTCGAAGTCTTATTATAAACAGTTAACTTTTTTTTTATATCAACTTTATACTTTTCTATCTTTCTTTTAACATTACTACTTATTAACTTCATCTTTTACTATTATATTGTCGATTTGCTCTCGATGCGTAAGCTACGCAAGCAAAACTATTGATAATATTGCGAGTCAATGTATTTTTTCCGCCGATAAATTTATTAAATACGAGCGTTGCCGTGCTATCAAGTCAACTTGCATCTTCGTAAATTATTTTACTTTTTGTCTTATACTCGTTTTGACTCCGATTCGATAGCTTTTCGCAAAAGTCGTTAGCGCTAATATAGTTTTAATAAATACAATAACGGCTATAAATAATAAAACTAAGACGGCCGACGATGTTTTTCGTAAAAGCATAATTGCAAATAACTTTTTTATAAAGACTCGCCGTGCTTTCGCTTCTCGAGTTAATAATACTTTTTCTTTTCTTCGAGCTCGTGTCGCCGCTGCTTCTTTTGCCGCCGCTAATGCTAAAAGTCTTTTAATTAACTTAAGTCCCGTTTCGGCGTTACGCTTACTTGCCGCCGTTGCTACCGCCGATCTAGCTTCGCTAGACTTGCTGCGTTAGATTTTAATTATAATAAATCGAAACAATACTTTGCTAAATAACTTCTTTAACCGCGTAAGTGTATATTACGAACCTTTTATAATTCTTTTTCGATTTGATTACGATAAATTATTAAAAAATCTTCGTTTTTCTTATTTTTATCTTTAAAATCGCTAGCACTTCTTTAAGCAAAAAAGCTCCGCCGAAGTGCTCGTTAAGCTTTTAATCGCGGCAATACCGGTAGTTCTTTTTCGCGAGGTTTTAACTGTAGCAATACTCGTAGTTCTACGAAAGGTTCGAATCGTAGCAACATCGGTAAAACTTTAAAAAGTAAAAGCAATGCTTAAGATGCTGCGAAAGGCTTTCGTATTATTCTACTTAGCTTTAAGTTGTAAAGTCGGAAAGGTTTTTATCGCGTGTCGGCAGCTTGTTAAGTAATTAATATAATAGATTTTTCGTATGCTTTTTTTAATCAGCTTCCGAATAAAGTCCGCTTTATATATATAATATGCTCGTATATAATAGATCGAAAGCATATAAGTATAATAACGTAAAGCTCTTTAATATAAAAAAAGAAATAAAAAGAGTATAAGAAAAAAGAAAACAAAGAAAACTAAACTTAAATAAAGAAAAATCAAAAAATCAAATTTAAACTCGTCTTTCTCTTACGTATAGTCATGCTTTTATAATTTAATTACTCTTTATTGCTTCTTTATTATTGCTTATAAAAACTCTTACGTATTAGCTCCGTTATTTTTCCGTAAAGCTAAGTAATCGAATAACAAATATATTTAAGCGTTTGATTTAAAAGCCGGACTCGGCTACTTTATTTAATAAAAGCTGTTTTAGAAATCTTTTTATATAAGGCTTAAAGCGAAGTAATAACGCTTCGAAGGTGTATCGCACGTAAAACTTTTTTAATCGACTGCTAGTAAATGTTCCGTTTAGCAAAGCTTCGTTTTCTTTTAACTCTTTCAACTTATAATATCTTTTTATATTTACCGACGAAATTTAATAAAAGCTAAGCTATTGAAAATCTAGCTTTTTAACGTTAGACATATTTACTTTACGTATTAAGTCGTGCTTAAAGATTAAGTCATTTACTTTTAAAAGTTTGATTCGGAGGTTTTTCTTATTATCAAAAGCATCTTTTTTTTTTAATAGCAGCGGGTTTTCTTAAGTATAGCTTTTGTAACATCTTCGTTTCGCATCCGGAATTAGCGTGCTTTCAATTCGATAAGCTTAATACGATTAGTTATTAGCTTTTAAAATAACGTAGCTTAAGACTAGATTCGAGTCTTAATCAAAAGCATTGCTTTTTTGCTGTATATTATATAAAAAAAAAAAAATCCGATAAAAGTATGCACCGAAGTGCGGTCGGCGAATAAAACGGCTAGCAATTGCGTAATTTAATCGGTGCTTTTAAGCTTACTTAACGCGTCTTTGATTAGTCCGTAGCTGCGTTTTATTATTCCGTTCGCTTAAAAGTAATATACTAAGACTACGACTCGATTAATTCTTTAATTATTAAGTAGATCAATTACTTTTTTTTTAAACTCCGAACTTCCGTCGATTATTAGTTAAAAGAAAATCTTATAGCGGCAAATAATGTCTTTTTAAATAAACTTAGCTATCGAAAGCGAGTTTCGAATCCGAATCGGCTTCGCTTCGACTTATTTATTTATATCGTTTTTAGCAATAATTAAATAGCTTTTGCTATTGCGTACAAATAAATAAATAATATCGATAGCTTAACGTTTTATTAAGCTATTAAATCGGGTAAGATGCAATAGCTTTTCGAGCTTATTAGCTGCTCGATGTTAGCATTTTTTACAAGTCTTAACGAATCGTTTAACGTTTGTATAACATTTATTTTAAAAGTAACGCTAAGAAACACGATAATAAGTTGATTTACGGCTTTTATAATCACTTTTATCGTAATAAGCCGTAATAATATCCGTTTTAATCGAAAGTTTATCGATTATTAATCGAAAGAAAAGACTTTTCGTCGAAAGTCTTTAAAGCTTTTTATCGTTTACTTCGTATTTAATAGTTTCTTTTTTGAATTTACGGTATTCCGCTTTGTTCAAGTCTTTAAGTCTTCGCAAAGTCGTTAAGAAAGTAATTATCCGAATTGATTTTAAAAAGTATTCGATTAAGTTTAAAAGACTTTCGTAATCGTAATCGTCGTTAAATTCGTTTAAGTTTGCATTCTCCGCTTCTTTCGAACGTTAAAACATATTTTTAAAAATAAATTAGCGAATATCTATTAAAAAGTCTATCGAAAGTTTTTTAAAGCTGTTTCGAGCTTTAATAAGTCTTAAGTCGGCTAGCAAGCTATTATCGAACTCATTTTTATTCTTTTCGCTTGAATTATTAAAGTGCTATAACCGTTTCGATAATGCATCGATAACGGTATAATCTTTATCGAAGATATATCGGACTTTAAAGTCGAAAAGATTAATTTAAGCTAATTAATATATAATTAAAGTCGAAAGTATATCGATAGCTTTTCGTCGAAATTAAGCAACGAGCACTTTAGCGTTAGTTTCGAAGATAAAATGCACTTCGATAATTTATAGCTTAAGTTTTTTAAAAACTTTAAGTACTTTATAATACTTTCGTTTAATAGCGTCGTAATTCCGTTTTACTTCCGTTTAAGCTTTAAACTCGTATCGAGCCGGTTGCACTTTGCTAAAAGTAGTCTCGTATTAGCTAATATATCTTTTTTATCTTTTTAAGCTAGCGTCCGTTTTTATTACTATTTTTTTATTTTAATCTTCGTAATCGATCTTAATTAAAACCGGAGCTATCGTTAAAGCATCTTATAGCATTCGTATAACTTTCGAATGCGCTTCGGTCTATTATTAATTTATATTTTTTTTTATAAAGTTGTAAAGAAGGTCAGCAATATATACGAATCTTTTAACTTAAATACGAAAATAAAAGCAAAAGCTTAAAAATCTTTTAACTTTAATAACGTTTTCGAAGGTTTTTTAATTATTAATTTTAATAACTTTATCCGCAACAAGTTCTCGACCTTTCGAATTACATACGAATCTTATTATATTTATCTTATCTCGGCAAAATTATAACTTTTCTTCGATTATAATACTAGCGCGCTTAATCCGTTTTAAAGTCTTATCGATGTTCTAAATATATTCGAACACGAATCGGCGTATATCTAAAAGTACTTCTTCGTCGGAATAGTCCGTTTATAATCTTTTTATTTTAATATCGTCGATAAATAGTATAAAGACCTTAAGTTGCAAAAGCTTTAAAATAAGATTAATTATTCGAACGAATTAAGCTATCGAGTTTATAACATTTTACGAAAAGGTAATGCATCGGAAAAGACTTAGCGGTATAAAAAAAGCGGAAGGTTTTTATTCGATTAATAAAATGTTTGCTAATCATAGCTCGAATAAAAGTCGATTAAGCTAGTTATTTAACAACTAAAAAACTCTTTAGCAAACTTATTTATAATTAAAAGTAGATTAGCGTCTTTTTTTATAATTGCATTAAATAGAGTTGTTAAGTTGATGAATCGGTACTAGCCCGGCTGCTTTTTAGCTATTAAGAACTATTGATTCCGGTACGGTCTTTCGCAATACTTTAAGACTCTTTTATTAAGCTTGTTTTAAAGCATTTTAATAATAATAAGCTATAAGGCTTTCGGATACGAATAATTAAAAGCTTATTAAGCCGTATATAAAATGGTTTTAAGCTTAATCGGTAATGATACGTCGTCGTAAAACTTACCGCACTTTTGTTAAGCGAATGCGATTGATTTTTCTTTATTTAATATTATCTTTTTAAACAAATCCTTTTCTTTAAGCCGTAGTATATTACCGATATCTAAGTTCGCTATACGTTCGAATATAATTCGAAAGCCTTTCGGTATATCGGCAATGCGCGAAAAGAAGTATTGCTTGTATTTTTTTATTTGCTTTTATAACGTATCTTTAGCTTTTAATAGCTTATATTAATCAACTTTGCTTTTTAATATTGCTTTTACGCCGTTTGCTTCGTTAATTAATCTGATCTTTTTATCTTTGATCTTATATATACCGAATACTTTAATCGAGTTCGAAAAGATCTCTTTTTAAGTCCGATAAAGTATCGAATTCTAATAGTCGATATAATCGTAATAACGAGTTATAAAGTTATCGATGCTAACGGCATTTATTTAATAAGTTGTTAAAAGATCGTATAAATCGTATTCCGTAGAAATAAAAACATCGATAAATTGCTTTTAAGTAATAAAGTCGTCTTTCTTTCGATACTGCAACGTTTCGCTTTCGAAACTAAGCGAAAAGCAAAAAGCTTTTAATATACCGACTTCAACGCTTTTAACGAAGCCGGTCATTAATTTTCCGAGTCGCTACCGTTGCTATTCGAAGACTTATCGTAATAGATAAAGCTTATACTTTGCTCTTTTAAGCGATCGACGGCTTCGTCGTATTAATTCGTTTTATCGTTTATTTTAACTTAAGTAACTTAGCTCGTAAAAGGATTAGTAATTATTATAATAACAAAGCTATTTTTATAATCCGAAAAGTATCGAAAACCGATTCTTGCTTTACGTATAAAAAAGTAATCGAATATAAGTCGAAACCTTAGCGAATCTATAACGTAGAATCGAGTACGGATCGTAGCACTTTCGATGTTAATAAATATATTATCGACGTATCTGATAAAGCGCGATAATGAATCGATGATTATTCGAAAGCTTATATTTTAATCGTAAGCTATAAAGACTTCGAATTTAACCGCAGCGTTATAAGTGATAACGCTAACTTTCGCACTTATATCGAGTATAGCTCGCGTATTAATAATAAAAAACTGTTTAAGTATATTAATAATGACTTTAAGAGTTAGCGAATAATAATAAAAGTATTTAAAAAATAGCTAGTTAAACGTTAAAGCTAAATCGATTTCTATTAAAAAAAGTTCCGTATCACTTTCGATTGCGGTCCGTAAAATACGCCGATCTTTACGAGTAAACTAATCGAAAAAGAAATATTAAAACTAAAAAACACCGTAAAATATAATTATAAAAAGAGTCGGAATAAAGCCGATAATAAGAATAAAGCAAAACCGTTTTTAAATCGAAAAAGCTTCGAATGCGAAAAGCGTATTGCGTCGGCGGTTTTTAATTTGATTACTACGGATGTTCTTTTGTAATTAAAGCTTAATTATCTAAAAGAATTCGAATAAGCGTTTAAGCTAAGACCGTTAAGCAATAGCTTTTTTATATAAGATCCGTCTTAATCGAGCAAAGACTTATATAAGGTTTGCTTTACCGGTGATTCGATTATAAATCGAAATAATAAAAGAAAAAAGAAAAAGTAAATTCTTGCGATAAAGCGCTTTATTAATAAAGCGACTCGTAATTTTGCAAAATAAATCGCTATTAAATAAAGAAATATTATCTTTTTTTTAAATAAGTCGTTAAGACTTCGAAGCAAATCCGTTTTTTATCGGATCATCCGTCGCTTTCGGTATAAGCTTGCTACTTATAATCAAGTAATCTTTTAAAGCCTTCGCAACGCTAACCGTAGCTTAAAAGCAGTTAATAGCGCTTTCGCTAATAAAAGTTTGCTGAATTATTTTATCGATTATACTTTCGAAAGAAAATCGTTTAAAAGTAAAAAAAATAGCGAAAAACGCAATAGTTTTATTAAAAGTTAAGTTTCTTAGCAAATCGCGCTTTTTTAAAAGCTTAATACGAGTCGCTTCGTAATCTATTTTTAAAGAAAAGATCACTTTATTAAGCTTTTCGTATGATTTAACAGTTTTAAAAAGCTTAGCTTTAAGCTTAAGTGCAGCTTTAAAAGCTTTTAATAGTGTAACGAGCAGATTCCGTAAGTCTTTCGGTCGTAAAGCGTTTCGGTTGAAAATCGCGGTATAAGCGAGCTCGGGTTTATTTATTTCTATTAGTTTAGCGAAAGTAACTTTAAGCTAATTATAAATAAATTAAACTTTTGCTTTTATCGAAAGAGCGTCTTTTAACGAGTATAGCGTAATTCGAAAAGCTGCGTTGCGTGCTCGAGTCTTTATCGGTGTAATAATAGCTTTCGTATTAAATACGCAAGTATATAAATCCGCCGATATAATATATCGTTAGCGAATTATATCCGAAGTATTAAAGTCGTTAATACGAAAAGCCTTCGCACTACCGTCGTTAGCTGCTCGAATAAGCGCTTTAGCACGTTCTCGTACAGCTTTTTTAATAGACTCTCGTTATGCTTTTAAAGCTTTATAACGACGCTTAAAATTAAAATTATTTATTATTTTACGAACTTTTTTTAAAACTTGCTTATATTTAAAAGTATCGTTTCGAAACTAAAACAAGATCGATAGTATTTCTTTTCAATACGGTCTTATACATATTAAGTCCGCTTCGTTAAAGTGAAAAGCTAGTCCGTATTAAAGCATAAATAAATAGCATTGATTTTAGTATTTATAAAGCTTTTATTAATAGTTAAGTAAATCAAAAGTTTGTTAGCATTAATAAAAAATGCAATTAAAATCGTTTAAAAACCGTTTCCTTTTCGATATAGCGTAGCTTCGGTTTAAATAAGTATCGGCCGCATTGATTTCGTAAACCCGATGCAATACGATCTTTTAAGTCTTTTTATATTAAGCAGCTTTTAATAGGTTTATATAAGCTTCTTTCGGTACAAAAGCGAAGCTATTAATAAGCTTTAAGTAAATATTAACTTTCGCTAGCTATTTTGTAAAGGCTTCGATCTTTAAGTTAAGATCGATGAACGAAATAATCGAACTCGCAGCGGTAATACTTGCGTAGTAAAAAAGAAAAGCATAAGTACTATCGGAGTAAATATTATAAAAGAGCGAAACGTATAAGTTTCGCTTGCTTTCGAGAATGACAGACGGTACTTAAAGACGAGAGTTTTCGTTTTAATAAAAGTTATAACGAGAAAAAGCTTTAAAGATCTCGGCGTAATTGTATTTTTTAATCCGTTTCGTAATAATTTGTTTTTACTTAATTAAGTCGTTAATTATAATATATATTATATTATACGTTTGCAAATGATCTTTTTTAAGTTTAACGTTTTTTTAAATCCGATTTTGCATCGATAATAATAAGCAACCGAAGAACTTCTACTTTAATTGCTTATCGATAATATCTTTATTAGCGAAGCAAGCAAGGTCCGTAAAATTAAACTAGCGAGTAAATTATAAAAGCTTTGCTTTAAAAGCTTTTTCTTTTGCTATCTACTTATTGCTTAAGTCGTTTAAAAAGCTAATATTATCTTTTTATTTAGCTAGGTCGAAAGCTTTGTATTCTTTTTTAACTATCGATTTAAAGTCGTCTTAAGTTACTTTCGGATTCGAAAAGCCGCCGAAGCTTTCGATATTGCAACGTATATTATAATCGAAAAAGTTAAAGATATTATATTTAACAAAGCATTGCTTTTTCTTCGAATCGATAACGATACCGTAATCTTTAAACGCTCGTTCGAGCTAGCGAATATAATCCGTGATATTAGCTTTATTAAAAGCAAGCATTCTAAAAGCTTTAAGTTTAAAAAGAGGTCTACGGATATTTACGTAATTCGAAGCATTTACGAAAAATAAAAAAGCTTAAATCTTTTTTACTTCGTCTTCGGTTATCTTACGAGTAGCATCTTCGTTAAGTCCGAAATCCTTTTAAATCAAAAGAGTTATAGCTCTTTTTAATTTCCGAAAGCTTTAACGTAAGCTCGTTAAGTTGAATTAATAAATGTCGATTAAAGTATGAAAGTGTCTCGAAACGGATGCGAAGAAAGAACGAGAATAATATAAATGTAAATGTAAATAAATAATAAAAATGAAATAAGTATAATTTATAATAAATATTAAATATATAAAGAAATGTTATAAAGATATAAGATCTCGATGCGTCGAAAGTGATTTATTAAAAAGTCGGATGTCGATCGCTTCGAGCTAAATAATCGAAACTAAATCGATATAATAGATATTAATAATACGTTTAACTTTTAAACGTAAGATCCGAATAAACGGAAAAGTAATTGCCGAGATTAAGTGTATCGAAATAAAAACGAAGTCGAGTAATAGCCGAGCTTCCGTACAAGCATATAGCTTGCTTTTAGTATAATACGATATCGAAACGGTTTCGAATTGCAAACATTTATTTCCGTTCGTTATATTTTTTATTTATTAAAGCGAAAGATAATCGAAAGCAATTCGAAGTTTTTATACGTAATCTTCGTTACGAAGTAAGTATTAAATTTTCAACTTTTTAAGCTTAGCGTAGTATTTCCGATACTTAGCTATTGCTTACTTTTTTAAAGAAGGAAAAGCAGTAGACTCGTATTAAAAGCGATATTAAATCGAAAAAGTGAAGTATACTAAACGAATAATACTTCGAGCGTATCGCCGTATAAAATGGCTTAAGTAAATAGTATTTTATAAATATTAAATTAAACTTTAGCTAACTCGATCTTCGAATTAAAGTAACGACTTTTTAAATAATACTTATCGAATATACCGAATAGTATGCTCGACGGACACAAATCGAAGAAAGATCGCTTTTAAAGCAATAGCTTCGAAGCTTATATGTAAAAGCACTTGACTATTAGCTTAGCGTATATCGAATACTCTTCGAAAGAGTACCGCAAAAGCATATAATCAATAGCTTAGCGTATAACGTGAACTCCGAATATATAGCTTTTCGCAAAAGAAGCAAGTCTGAAAAAGGTATAAAGACTAACCTTAAGTTCGATTCTTTACGTAAGTTATTAAATATATATAAAAGAAAAGAGCTCCGACATATACTTAACGTTAAATCAAGAGATATATATAAATATAGCTATAATAGAATCGTAAGTGAATAAAAAGAGAAAAAGAAGACGATCGAAAGACACTCGAATATGTGCTATAAGAACGTGTATTATATTGTATAATGGTATAATGCTGGTTCAAGGAGGAACTAACTATTCGTTTATATAAGAGCTTGCACGTGACTTAACTACGTGACCTAACTACGTGACTTAACTACGTGCTTAGCAAGGCTAGAGCATGCAGCGCACCCACGTGACAAAGGTGCTTAGCATCAGTACTATATACATGGACAAAACAAATACAGAGCCCCAGCTCCACCACAATAGCTATTGCGTTAAAAGAGATCCGACGATATTAAAAAAGCACCGAGCTTTTTACTAAAAAGACTTTTTTCTAGCGTTTTATTCGAAAGATCACTTACGATTTTAAATAAAACTTTAAATTTTAAAGCGGTGCTTTAAAATGTTTATAAAAAGCTTTAAAAGCATTCTTCGTACAAGACTTTGAAAATAAGTACTTATATATTTATTTACTAATCGATGTATTAATCGATTTCCTAATCGATTTACTAATTACTTTTAATAACGAACTTATATGCTATTCACGCTAAACGAGTCACGATTTAAAATAAAAATATAGCGTTAATTAAGAAATTACAAGAAATCATAACTAAAAGTTTTGTTTAATAATTTTAATTTATTATAATATAATGCAATGTAATTGTAAAGTATAACATATGTGATTAATAAATATAATAAATAAATATAATAATTAAATAAAATTAATAAATATTCGTAAAATTGTTTTATTTTTAACGGCTTTATATATATTATTTTTGGCTGTCTTACTTTAAACTTATAAGGATTCCTTATCCTTCGTAAGGAATTTGACTTAAAAAAATCCTTTTTATAAGGTTTAAAAAAAAAGTCCCTTATCGGCCAAAGCTTTATAAAAGGAATAAAGAGGAAAACCCTATAGGGCCCCCGCCCTATAGAGCAGCCTAAGAGAGAGGAAAAGAAAGAAAAGAAGGGATAGGGGAAGAAGGGAAAGGGAAGGAAGAGGAAAAAGAGGAGGTTGATTTATTGATTTTAGTTTATTTTATTTTATATTTTTTATATAATAAAATATAATCGTCGGCTCGCTTAGGTGGGCCTCCTTTCAGCCTTTCAGTCTTAGTCGGTATAAGCGACTGCGGATCGGAAGCGAGTGCGGATTTTTCGAATGTGTTAGAAATTTCTGTATATTATAACAATTAATTACTATTACAACTTAAAATTATTTATATAAATAATTAATCTGCGATTATATCTTCTTTCGAAACATCCGAAATCGTATTATTTGATAAAACATTTGACTATCGATTGCTATTTTCAAAGTCTAATTCGTCTTTTACTTTACGCAACGAATCGTTTGAATCTTTATTATTATAAAATTGAAACTATCGCTATCGATATTAATATTAGAAAAAAGAAAAACATCTTGCTTTAAAAAAGGGTCTTTAATAGTATCGGTTATAATTATCAGATCATCGTTATCGTAAGAAAGTTCGAGTTAAGAAAGAGTTGGTCGAGGAATACTTTTTTTACGAAGCCGCAAAATTTGACCTTTAAGAAGTTGTTGCATTTATCAAATCTCTTTCGAATCGAGAATTAGAATAAGCATTGTATTATCGTCTTTAATAATTAAGCTTATAGCAAAGCGTTTTCGTATAATACTTTTACGCTCGCGCTCAATTATGCGATTCCTTTACGATATTTAATATTTTTTTCTTCTTTTTAAATTTTATCGACGCGTTGTTATTTTGCAATAGATTCAAGATTTTCTTTACTTTGCTGCTTAATAGCAAGCTTGTTATCGATTAATAATACGATTTTAAATGTTTCGGAAAAAGATATGCTCGTAAATTAATTATTTATATAAATATTCTTTAGTTAATTATAATAGTAATTGCTATAGTATATAAGAATTTCTAATACATTCGAAAAATCCGCACTCGCTTCCGATCCGCAATCGCTTATACCGACTAAGACTGAAAGGCTGAAAGGAGGCCCACCTAAGCGAGCCGACGATTAATACACTATAATCACTTATTCTTTTTCTTTTTTTTCTTTTCTTCTTTTCTTCTTTTTTCTTTTTCTTTTTCTTCTTTCTCTTTCACTTTTAACTTTTCAATCTAATTCTTTTTTTTTCCTTTTTGCTTACTTTTCTTATCCTTAAAAAACTCACACCCAACCACAACCCCTCTCTTCTTCCTTACCGCTTTTAATAAAAAACTTACCTTTTTCTTATCAAGCAACAAATCAACGACCTTCGCTTGCAAAAAGTTAAAAAAAAGCTTTAACTTAAAAATAACTTATATAATAACCGTGCAAAAGAATTAGATTAAATTCGGTTTTAAAAAAAGAAAGTTGAATTGCGAGTTTGATTTTAATTGGTTAGTTGTTATTAGTTGGTTGTTCTGAAGCGGGAAAAAGGAAAGAGGAAAGAAGAATGAAGGGAAGGAGGAAGGGGGAGGAGGAAGAGGAGGAAGAGGAGGAAGAGGAGGTTGATTTATTGATTTTAGTTTATTTTATTTTATATAATATAATACAATATAATATAATATAATCTAATTAATCACTCTTCTCCTTTTTCCTTCCCCTTCTTCCCCTTCTAACTTCTTAATCCAACTCCTCTTCTTCTCTTTTATCCTTAAAAAACTCACACCCAACCATAACCCCCTTCTTTTCTTTCATCGCCTTTAGCAACAAACCAAACTTACCTCTTTTTTATCAAGCAATAAATCAACGACTTTCGCTTGCAAAAAGTTAAAAAAAAGCGTTAACTTAAAAATAAGTTGCATAATAATCGTATAAAAGAATTAAATCCGGTTTTAAGAAATAGTTGCGAATTTAATATTAGTTAATTATTATTAGCTAGTTGTTTTGAAGCGAGAAAAAGGAAAGAAGAAAGGAAAATAAAGGAGGAAGAAGAAAAGGAATAGGAAGAACTTAATTTATTGATTTTAGTTTATTTTATTTTATATTTTGTATATAATACAATACAATCTAATCACTTATTCTTTTCTCCTCCTTCCTCTTCCTTCTTCTCCTTTTCTTCTTTTACCTTTAACTTCTCAATCCAACTCTTCCCCTTTCCCTTCTCTCCACCTTTTTTACCTCTATCCTTAAAAAACTCACACCCAACCACAACCCCCCTTTTACCTCTTCCCCCTCACCGCCTTTAAGCTTAACAACAAACCAAACTAAACCAACCCCCTTCTTATCAAGCAACAAATCAACGACCTTCGCTTACAAAAGGTCAAAAAAAAGCTTTAACTTAAAAAAGACTTGCATAATAACCGTGTAAAAGAATTAGATTAAATTAGATTCGGTTTTAAGAAAAGAAAGGGTTGAATTGCGAGTTTGATTTTAGTTAGTTGGTTGTTTGTTATTAGTTAGTTAGTTGTTTTAAAGCGGGGAAAAGGAAGGAAGAAGAAAAGAAAGGAGAAGGCGGAAGAAGAAGAGGAAGAGGTTAATTGATTTATTGATTTTATTTAATACTTATAATATAATACAAGCTAATACAATATAATACAATCTAATTAATCACTCTTCTCTTTTTCTTTCCTTTCTTCTCCCACCAACTTCTCGATCCAACTCCTTCCTTTCCCACCCTCCCTCTTATCCCACTCCTCCTTTCCCTTCTCCCCTTTATCCAAAAACTCATATTCAACCACAACCCCCTTCTTACCTCTCACCGCTTCTAGCAACAAACCAACCCCCTTCTTATCAAATAACAAATCAACGACCTTCTCTTACAAAAGCTTAAAAAAAAGCTTTAAACTTATGGATGACTTGTATAATAACCTTATAAAAGAATTAGATTCGGTTTTAAGAAAAGAAAAGGTTGAATTGCGAGTTTGATATTAGTTGATTGGTTAGTTGTTATTAGTTGGTTAGTTGTTTTAAAGCGGGAAAAAGAAAGGAACAGGAAAGGAGAAGAGGAAAGAGGGAGAAAAAGAGGAAGAGGAGGTTAATTTATTTTAGTTTATATTATATCGTTTATATGATATGATGTAATACAATTTAATTTAATTAATCATTCCTTTCCTTTTCCTTCTTCCTTTTCTTTTAATTATTTAATACGAAATTTTCAACTTATTCCTAACGATTTGAGTTTTATTGTATTCGATTTTTAAGATACGGTTTTGTTAGGAATCCGTTAGAACTAAATCAATAGCTCGTTGCGCTCGCCGTATAGCTCGAGAAATAGTTCTTATTACTTTATCTCGGTCTTTCGCGAATAATAATATTATTAATAACGCTGATTATATACGGCTTTAAGACGCTGTATTATTGTTTAACTTTACTTAACACTTTAAAAAAAAAAAAACGTTGTTATTAATTTATAGCTTTTTCTTTTCGTATTAAACCGAAGAGCATCGATTATTAATATAGCGACGAAGGCTATCGAAAGCTACTTCGACGATATCGACCGCGCGGCTATTATTAAACGACGAGTCTAATAGTAATACGCTTCCGTTTTAAATTAAATTATAAACGATTAATTCGATTTCGAATCTTGATATTATACGTAAGAATTCTTTAAAAAATTTTTTACGTTTATACGAATCTATTTTTACGCAATTACCGAAGCGGCTATTTTTTTTTCTCTTTCGATTATTTTTTATAATAGCGAGCAAACGGCTTTTTTTAAGTTTGTCTTATAAGTAGATTCCGCGAAGCTTTCGAAGATTTTAAAAAACTTAAAAGCTGCTTTTTAATTGGTAATCGTTAAGCTATCTCGATCTTTTTTCGTTATAAAAATAAGACTTGTAAAGACTCGTAAACTTACGAGCTTTTAAGTTATTCGTAAGTCTTTTAACGAATAATTTAAAATACGTTAAGATAAGCGAGTTTTGATTTAAGTATTTTTCGCCGCACTTTTAGCTCGTCTTAATAATTACGCCACTCGCAAAGCTATTGCCGATAAATTAAACGGCGTCGATATAATTATTATCTTTCGTTTTAAAGCTATTCGTATTAATTAAGCATTTATTTCGATTAACTTTAAAGCGAAAGATCTTTTTATTATAAATAAAGTTAAAAAAGTGTATTAAAAGGTTCTTAAAGCTACGAAAGCGATTATCTCGATTCAATAATATACGTACGCTATTTAAAAAGTTTTTGCCGAAATCAAAAGCCTTTTCGGCGAAATTTTTAAAACGGCGAAGCATATCAACGAAAAGATTTTAGCTTAAGCCGAGAAAGCTTTAATAAGCGTTTGCATCTTTTAATATAAAGTCGATTTAACGACCGGCTTAACTTATTAGATACTCTTTTTTTTAAAAGAAGTTCGCAATTTTAAGTTATTCGATTATAATAATTACTTTCGATTAATCGATAAAAAGCAATTTATTAAAAAGTACGATCTTAGCTGCTTTATTTAATATAATTCGGCTAAATGCATTCGATACGTACGCTGCTTTTATTGCGGCGAGCGAAGAGATTAACACGACGGGCTCGACAGTAAAGATTATATAACGCTTTTTCGCTATACGAATTGCTACGGCTCGTACGAAGCTAATTATAAAAACTGCTTTGCGGCTTTTAAGCGAGTTAACGGCAAAGTGATCACTTTTATTAAAAAAGAGCTAAGCGCCGTCCGACGATTAAAAGCTTAAGCTTACGCTATTGCTATTGCTTTTATAACGAAAAAGAACGAATCGACTTCGGCTTTTTAATTAAAGACTTTTATTATCGATATTAACGCGGCTTTTTTTCGAAAAAGACGCGCTTTTACGATATAAAAGTACAAGCGAGCGACTTTTTTTTAAGCCGTTTCTTTATCATCTTCTTTTTAGTCTTTTACGTAAGCTACGAAACTTTTGCGTAGTACGGCTACGCGTAAGAACTTTAACGAAAAGATTTTAATAAATAGCGTTTTTTTTGCTATAAACGAAAAAAAAGATACGCTAATAGCGATATTAGATTATTACGTAAATAATATTTTTAGCTTATCTTTTTCGTTTATAAGAAGCTCGAGCATTGCTGTTAATTAAAATGCTTAAAACAACTTTATTGTCACTTACGATGACCCAAGATAAATTCTAGTAGTTGTGGTAGTAGTTAGTCATTCAATCACGTAAGACTATTCTATACCGGTCTAGCAGGATTTCTGAGCGTGCTAAGACTTTTATTCTATATCAATCTATTGAACTTTTTTCGAAACGAGTCGGCCCGTTTAATTTATATACAACAGCTAAGCCTAATTCAGCTACCGCTATTGATTCTGCTAGCAGCTATACGTAACGCACGTCGCTGCTACACGTAACTTACGTAAGGCTGCCACACGTAACTTACGTAAGGCTGCCACAAGTAACCTACGTAAGGCTGCTATACGTAATCTACGTAAGGCTGCTATACGTAACCTACGTAAGGCTGCTATACGGAACGCACACCGCTGCTACACGTAACGCACGTCATTGCCTTACGTAATACGTAAAGCAGCTAGGCTGCTACACGTAACCTACGTAAGGCTGCCACACGTAATCTACGTAAGGCTGCCACACGTAACTTACGTAAGGCTGCCACACGTAACCTACGTAAGGCTGCCACACGTAACCTACGTAAAGCTGCCACACGTAACTTACGTGAGGCTGCTACACGTAACCTACGTAAGGTACTAAGGCTGCCACACGTAACTTACGTAAAGCTGCTACACGTAACCTACGTAAAGCTGCCACACGTAACGCACGTCGCTACCTTACGTAATACGTAAGTCAGCTAAGCTGCCACACGTAATCTACGTAAGGCTGCTACACGTAACCTACGTAAAGCTGCTATACGTAACTTACGTGAGGCTGCCACACGTAAAGCACGTCGTTGCCTTAAATATAAGTAATTCGCAAAAGGGTATAGGATTTCCTTAAAAAAAAGGAGGGTTTAAGAAGGTCTCCCCTTTATAATAAATTATTACATATAAGTAATTCTTAAAAGGGTATAATATTTCCTTAGCAAAAAGGGGGGTTTAAAGGGGTCTCCCCCTTATATTAAATTATTAAATATAAGTAATTTGTAAAAGGGTCTAAGGTCTTTCCGGTAAAAAAGAGGTTTTGAAAAGGGTTTTTCTTATAATAAATCATTAAATAAATTATTTCTTACGTTATTACCTTCATATTTATTTAATTTTCATTGTTATTTATTTTATAATTTACTTAAATATATAAAGATTTTTATAATCGAGTAATTAGCCCGTTGGTAACATTACAAAGAACTTGGTCCTTTGCCCTGGTATATCAAGCACGCTAATACGGTACCGTAGTACTCGCCGTAATCGATAGCCTTTTAAAAAAATCTAAGTTTATTAAGCGAACGTAAGTAAAAAGCAGTTATATTATATCGCTTTATTTTATTTTTGTTATTTAATTGTCACCTACGGTGACCCAAGATAAATTCCAGTAGTTGTGGTTGTGGTAGTGATTAGTCATCCAATCACGTGAGACTATTCTATACCGGTCTGGCAGGATTTCTGAGCGTGCCAAGACTTTTATTCCATGTCAATCTATTGAACTTTTCTCGGAACGAGTCGGCCCGTTTAATTCATGTACAACAGCTAAGCCTAATTCAGCCACCGCTATTAATTCTGCCAGCAGGCAGTAGCCTTACGTAACGCACGTCGCTGCCACACGTAACTTACGTAAGGCTGCCACACGTAACGCACGTCGCTGCTACACGTAACTTACGTAAAGCTGCTATACGTAACGTACGTAAAGCTGCCACACGTAACGCACGTCGCTGCCTTACGTAATACGTAAGGCAGCTAGGCTGCTACACGTAACTTACGTAAGGCTGCTACACGTAACTTACGTAAGGCTGCCACACGTAACGCACGTCGCTGCTACACGTAACTTACGTAAAGCTGCCACACGTAACGCACGTCGCTGCCTTACGTAACGCACGTCGCTGCCACACGTAACTTACGTAAGGCTGCTATACGTAACGTACGTAAAGCTGCCACACGTAACGCACGTCGCTGCCTTACGTAATACGTAAGGCAGCTAGGCTGCCACACGTAATCTACGTAAGGCAGCTAAGCTGCTACTAATCAAAAGACCCCCAACCTTACTGTAAAACCTATTAGTTAGCTAATGCACGTGATTCCTTTTAACCGTATAAAAGGAATCAGCTCCTTTAAGCCTTAAAGAGCAATTAGAATTCAGATACCTTTACAATCGAGTGTTTTGCAATTGCAAGTACTTTGACGACCTTCACGAAGTTACGAATATATTCTTTAATCGCTTAAAAGCAATTCAATAATAATAATAATAATGATAATAATAATAATAATAATAATAATAATAACAATAATAATAATAATAATATTTAAGTAATTCGCGAAAGGGTCTGGGACTTCCTTAATAAAAAGGGGGGTTTAAGGGGGTCCCCCCCCTATATTAAATTATTAAATATAAGTAATTTGCAAATGGGTCTGAGGTTTCCTTAATAAAAGGTGGGGTTTAAGAGGGTCCCCTCTTATATTAAATTATTAAATATAAGCAATTTGCAAAAGAGTCTAAGGTTTCCTTAGTAAAAAGGGGTGTTTAAGAGGGTTCCCTCTTTATGATAAATTATTAAATATAAGTAATTGGCAATAGGGTCTGAGGTTTTCTTAGTAAAAAGGGGGGTGTTGGATTGCTTCCAAGCGATTGGGAATATATTCGTAAGGTCGTAACGTTCGTCAAAGTACTTGCAATTGCAAAACACTCGATTGATAAGGTATCTGAATTCTGTTTGCTCCTTAAGGCTCAAGGGAGCTGATTCTTTCTATATGATTAGAAAGAATCACGTGCACTAGCTAGCTAATAAGTCTACTTGTCAAGTTAAGGGTCTCTTGACTGCTGATATGCTAAGCGAAGCATACTAAGTGGCCCGTGAACTTTGGTTCACGAGTGAACTCCCTAACTACTATTACTACTACTACTATTAGCTAAGGTCGATATAGATATACCGACACCGGCAACTCTCTCTTTAGCAAGCAATGCTTTGCCAACTATTATATCGACCGAAAAAAGAAGGAAAGTAATTAAAACAAAAGAAAACAAAACAATCTCACTTTACTAAACCTTATTCTTCCTTTTCTTATAGCGGCCTCTCTACTTATCCGTCTACTTGCACTTTTAAAGTATTGGTCAAAACTAGCTTTTGTAAAAAGGTATTAGCTTCGATTTTCATCATGGCGTTAGCAGGATTAGATTTGCCTTCGATCTAGCGTACTTTAAAGAGCTCTCGCCTTTCGTATAAATTTCGAATAGCTATGATATCGATTATTAAGCGCTTTTCTTTAGTAGTCTTTAGCTTTACTATACACTTATAAAGCGAGTAAGAGTTAGTGTACACGACTACGAAGAAATTAAAGATTCTTAGCTGAGCTATGATTTAAGCAAAAGTAGTCGATATAACAATAGCTATATCGATACTTAAGGATATAGCGTATAGCTTAAAGGCTAATACTGCTTTTATTATTCTCTTATACTTTTATAACACTTAATAAAAGATGTTACTCGTTAAAGTGAACTCGTTTTCACTTACGTAAGCTTTATTGCTAAAGGTAATTACGAAATCGATTTAAAAGCTAAAGTTAACGTTATTAGCAAACGCTCCGTTTACGAACATAAAGAGCTTCGCTGTCTTTAAGTTTAAAAGCACGTAGTAGATCCTTCGTGTTAAGTAATCGATCAGCTATTAAATCATTTTATTAAAGGCTTTATAGTCTTCGTCTTTCGGTTCTTAATGCTAAGCAGCTATCGATAAAGCATAAGATGCTTTTAAGTAGCAAATGATAGTTAAATACGTTTTTCGAGCACGTTGCTTTAAGTACTTTTTAACTCGTGTAGTTAAATCGAGCTTGATTACGGCAAGCTTTTCACTTTGTTCTTTCTGCTCGATTAATAGTCCGAACTCGTTTTTATTTAAAGATAGCTTGTATCTATTAAAAATCATCGGTTCGGCGTGTATAAAAGTCTTTATTTGTTTGCTCTTTAGCTTGGATTTAATTAATTCTTTTTCTTCTTTTGCTTTTATAGCTCGATTAACAACTATAAAGATATCGTTCGTTTGTAAAGTAGTTATTCTTAACTGATTTTTATTAGTTAATATAAAAAAGTAAAAATCAAAGCTCGATTGCTTTATGCCGAAGTTGTTTATGAAGTGCTCGGAAAAACGCTTATACTAATGCGTCTTTGCTTTAAAGATGCCGTATAAAAAGCTAGTTATAAAGAATAAAATGCCGAAAAAGAATCGATAAGTGATCCTTTTAAGTAATCGCACGACGATTATTCGTATAAGCTTCGTGTTTGATTAAGTATAAGCTTAAATAATATCTCTTTTTATAAACTTAACACTTGTACTCTTTTATTAGCGAAAGAGCTAAAGTATAATAAAGTCTTTAGCTCGCTCGTTGCATTATAAGCGACTCGGTAAGTACTTTCGTTTTGCTTTTATCTTAAAAAGCTTAAACTATTATACGAGACTTTTCGTATAGCGTAAATGTTCTTTTGCTTTTAATCTTATTAATAAACTTAGATCCGAAGATCTTAGCGCTTTTAGCACGTAAGTCGGTACTTAAGATCACTTAAAAGATGCTTTAAGCTATTAATTTAACTAATTCTTTTGCTTTAGACTCTGTGACGACACGCCAGGTCTCCTGGACGCACCTTATATGCGCCAAGCTACTTCCCTCCTTTTTTCCTTCGTATTCTTCGTATTCTCTCATTCCCCGCTTTTGACCCATGAACCATGGTTCACGAGTCCTTGGCGCTTTTACCTTCGTGTATATAGACCTCAGCTACCTTCGACCTTTACACTCGGTAGTTGTTGATTCTAAGTCATTACTTTAAGAAAGAAAGAAAGTGATTTGAGTAGCGCTAAGTCAATCAGCGCGTACCCATTAGCTCTTGAGTCGAGCAAAGCAGATACCTTGTACGAAAGGCCATTTTTAGTGAAGGTGACGAGTATAGTTATAGCTTTACTATTAAAGAGCTTCGTAAGGTCGAAGTATCGCATATCTCGAAGCTAGCTTAAAAAGAAGGCTTTGCTTAAGCCTCGACGTTTCTTTTATTATCGGAAGCGTCGGAGTTAGCAAAAAAGAGCTTTTAATGATCTTTAAGAACGTCGAAGTAAGGCCTATCGTCCGAGTTATCCGAATAAAGGCCGTATCCAAGTCTAGCGCTGTATTCTATTTCGTTGATTAAGTAATAGCGAGAGAGTTTTAACGTATTCGGGTCTTTGCGAGACGATCTAAGGGTTTTGATCGCCGACTTAAAAGCGTTTTCGAAAAAAGAGAATTTATTAAATCGATTAAATCGATTTGCATTAGCGCTAAAGCTGTTAAAGGTTTAGCGTTAAAAAGTAAAGAAAGAGACGAAAGCTAAGCTACTTTAGCGGTTCTCGTAATAAGTTATTTGCTTGACCGCTGCTTTTTAAGCCGAACGGAATTCGTTACGAGCTTTATTATAAGAGCTCTTCGCGAATTGAGTATTATACTTAGCTTGTAAAGCATCGTAAAGCTTTGCAGACGCGTATTAGCTAGCAGCTAATTGCTAGACGGCGGTTTAAAAGTCTTTGAAAGTTGTAGTCTTAATAAATTTTAAATAAAGCTGGTCGCGCAGCGTCTTAATGATCTTAAAACGCAAAGCTTTACGTAATCGGTCCTTGTCTTTAATTTCGGCGATAGCGGCAAGCTTTGAAAAAACAAAATAAAAGTCTTAAAATTGCTAGTTAAACTTTATATAAAGTTTTTCGAACTTAATTAACGCTTTAGCTTTTTCAACGAAGTCGTTTAAGAACTCGAAAGCGATTTAAACGAGTTCCGAAGCGGTTATAAGATTGCTACGATTTATAATTAAAAAAGCTAAAAACAAGTAAGCTATCCTTTCGGTTTGATTAAAGACGTAGTTTTTGCGTTAGCGTTTTATAAAAAAGTATTCTTCGAAAGCTTTCAAGTTATCGAAGACGCGAGCTTATTAGTAGCGTGCTCGATAGCTTATACCGTTTAAAAGCTTCTATTTAAAGTTAAAGATCCGCTCGATACGAGCGCGACTTTAAGAAGCTAAAAAAGAGGCTTTCAAAGTGTTAAACTTAACTAAAGTACGAAGGTTAGTTAGCTTATAAAAAGAAAGTGGTTCATCGTCGTCGGCGAAGAAGCGGCGAAGGTTAGCGGTTCTATAAGTAAAAAGAGTAATCTAAAAGACCGAGGACTTGTATAGCTCTTTGCTTTTAAAGTTATCTTCGAAAGAAACTTAAAGAAGCTTTAACGAGCGTTCCGTAGTTAGCAAGACCGCTTAAAGCTAGTCCAGTTCTTTTCGAGCTCGACGAGCTTCTTTTTCGGCTTTATCAGCGAAAGTTCTTTGCTCGCTAGCGCTTTTATCGAGCTCTTCGTTGCGGGTTTTTATGTCTGCGAAAAGCTTCTTGAGCTCAGCGGCCTTTCGTTAGGACTGGAGGAGAGCTTGGTATTAGGCCAAGGCTTCCTCGGGGTTGGTAGAAGCGCCAAGGACTCGTGAACCATGGTTCATAGGTCAAAAGCGGGGAATAAGAGAATACGAAGAATACGAAGGAAAAAGGGAGGGAAGTAGCTTGGCGCATATGAGGTGCGTCCAGGAGACCTGGCGTGTCGTCACAGACTCTTGAAATAGTGCTTCAAGGCTCTTAATGATCTTCTCGGTTCGCAGCTTAGTTAAGAGCTTATAGTCTCGGCGTTTTTTATCGATAATAAACACTTCGAAGTCTTTAATAAATAAAACGTAAGAATCTCTTTCTTTTTCGTCGAGCACGGTCGAGATATTAAAATCGTACTTTTAATAAAGTGTTTAGACTATTAGTATTATTAATCTTTAAGAATTGATAAGTTAAAAGTTAAGAAAGCTGTTTATTAATCTTAGCGAGCTTCTTGATAGATTAAGCGAATATTAAGGTTTAAGCGAATTTCGCGGTTCTAGCTCTTTTTCGCTTTCGCTTTGATCTTCTTTTACTTTTACTTTAAGTACTTGCAACTCTTTTAGCAGCTTTTTAACTTTAAAATAATAAGGTTTTACTAAGGTTGACTTGAATTCCGTAAGCTTCGGATATGCTATTATGCACGTATGCTTTTGCTTATTAAGCAGCTGAAAAAGGCTTTTTTACCTTTAGTTTTCTCGCTATACGAGTACTCGTAAACTAATAAAGAAGTCTAAAGTATGCTCCGTAATTAGCTTATTCCTTTTCTTAAGCGCGTCTTTAACTTGCTTAGCGGCGTAGCATTTCCGTACTTCTTTTATAGCCTTATTGATAGCAGCAGTACGCTTTTAAGTAGACGCGGCAAATCGATTTCGTTCCGTTAGCTTTAATAAAGTCTTAAAAACGAAGAGTGTAAGAATTAAGCTATTAGGTCTAATTGTATCGTTGATAGCTTTAATAGCTATTTGAAGCCGATCCTTTCTTAAGGCTTTAAGAAGCTCTTTTATAACGATCTTAAAAGCGCGTCGTATAAAAACGTAATAGCGTTCTATTAGCTTGACGCTATAATAAGTTTTTATAAGCATCTGCTTCGGAGTGCTTTTAATACTTTTAAAGTATCTTCGGAACGTCGTTAAATTAAAGTTGGTTCCGGAATCGTGCACGACGTTTATAAAAGGTTTAACGTAGATATTGATTTAATATCGATTGAATCTTTTAAGTAAATGCTATGCAAATATGCTTTTAAAGAAAGTAACGGCTTGAAAGTTAATAGAATCGCAGACGACGTATAATACTTTTTTGCTGTTAAAGTGCATTACGTTTACGTATATCGTATTATTAAAGTCAGTATTATCTTTAAGTCTAATATTAAACCTTTTCGAAGAGCGTCCGAATACTTAATAGTAATAGCAAAACTTTTAAATATTATAAAGCAAATCTCGTTTGAATTCGTGCTTAGCTTTCTCAAGAATAGCCGCGAATCGACTTGCCGAAAAGTAGTTAAAACGCTTATAGATAATCTTTAATTGTTCTTTTGTAAAATAGCAATAGACGGTCTCGCTCTCGGTATTGTAATAAGTAGCAGCGCGCTCTTTACTTAATAGCATTTATACGTGTCTAAATATCTTTATTATTAGTATTTCTTTTTTCTTTTAGATTAGCACGTTCCGCAAGTTATTTAAGATCACTTTGTGCTTATTTATATTAGCTAATAAAAATAGAAAAGGTACGTCGCTTTTGATAACGTAGAACTCTACTTAATTTAAAGGAATGTCTAAGGTAACTGCTTTAATAAAGGTAGCAAAGCCGATGCCGTATTTAACGGACTTTCTTTTTGCTCGAGATGTATTTAATTAAACTTCGAAGTACTTCTTTTAAAGTGCTCGTAATTAAGGTAAGCTAACGGTAGAGAAATTAACTGCTTCGCTATTAATTATAAAGCTTATAAATACGTTTTTAAAGTACTTAAAAGCTATGTAAGTCTTTGCTTTGCTCGCGGGCATACGCTGATCTTGTTCGAGCATCTTTTAAGTCTTTATTTAACTAATAAAAGCGTAGAATGCCGTTTGAATCTTTAGTTGTTTATATACTTCGTTAGCGTTAAAAGTGCTGTAAGTAATCATAAAACCTTCCGATATATTAGCGTAGTTGCTCGATTCGAGCAGCTCGTTTAATAAGCTTGCGATAAACTAATCGAATTCTTTCGTAGATATAAGTGATAAGCTTTCGATCGACGCTACGTATTAAGAGAATTTGCTTTTCGTCACTTTTTTTACGTCTTTAAAGCTTTAGAACTTAGCTACGGATGCTTTACGCTCGTCGAAAGTGTAGTTAGTGCTTTAATAACTTAGCTTCTTGCAAACAAAACACATTTTCTTACTTTTAATAGCTTTAATAGCTTTCTTACTTCCGAAGTATTAACGGTCTTAAATAAAGCATTCGTATTCTTTATCTAAATCGGAGTTAGCCTTTAATGCAATATATTAAAAGCAAGTGTGATCGTGTAGCTCGCTAGAGCTCGCGTAAGCTTTACTCGCTTTAACAGGTCGAAAGGTCTTAGTTGCAAACGCAATTGCTCGTCGGATATCGGCAATTGCAACGGTAAAAGTAAAAGCAAAGTTTATCCGCGCAATAGTCGTCTTTAATAAGTTTTTACAAGCTGAATACAGCTTATCGGCAAGACTTTTATCGTCTTTCAAACTTAATCGTAATAAGCCTTAAATGCTTTTAAGCTCTTTAGCGAGCGTTTTAAAGCACTCGTTAAGCGAAGTCTTTAAATTTTCCTTTTTAATTAAATCTAGCGAAATTTCTTTTTAACGGTCGCATTTTGCTTGCCGCCGATAGTCAGTCTCGAAGTAGTCTTTTATCGTAATAGCGTTTGCTTTAAAAGTCGGAAGCTTAGCTTTAATAATATAATTATAATAAAAAGTAATAGCTTCTTTCGTAAGCATAATAGAGAACGCCGTTAAATAGTCGTTTAAAGTTAAACCGTATCGACTTGCTTAATTAACGAAAATCTTTAATTAGGTTTTAAAGTTATCGTCGAGCTTCGAATACTTTAGCTCTTTAAGAAAGCTTCGCGCGAATAAAGCTAATTCCTTCGCTTTCGAGTAAAAGTCTATTGCTTTTAGCTTAAAGAAATCATTTCTATTATCGTTAAAAGCGCTTAGAATGCCGTACGCAAGTGTATTATGCTTAATTAATAGTTTAATCGGTAAAAGATTACCGATATAATTGCCGATAGTCCGTCTTTTTTTAAGGTCTTTAAGAAGCTTATTTTCGAATCCGAAGTCTTTTAAAAGTCCGTTTCCGAATCTTTTTAATAGTTTAAAAAGGCCGTTTTTATTTCTTTTGTATCCGTGTCTTCGATTTCTTTATTAATCTCTTTTATTCTTTTTTCGTCGGTTATCGTTAAGATCGCTAAAGCTATTCGGATTATTAATTAAAGCTTTAGCTTAATGATATCCGTACCTTTAAGCGCGCTTTTAACGATTCTTATACTTTTAATATCTTTTTTATTAATATATAACTTATTAAAAGATTTAAAGAGCTTGTCGATACGTCCGAAAGTGTTAGATCTTTCTTTCGAGTTGCTAAAGTTAAGTACGGAAATCTATACGCTGTTTTTAATAAAAGCTGATTTTGCTCAGAATGCTTTTAAGTTTTAGCGGATCTTCTTTTAGCGTATAGCTTTCGTAGCTTCGAGTGTTGTCTAGTCCGATGATAATCTCAAGATTACTATTGTTATTACTACTCGGTCTTAGCTTTTCGGAAACCCGGCTATAGCTTTTAAAAAAAAGATTTAAAAGCCGTTAAAGTGATTTTAGCTTTTCTTATATAATTAGCGTATTGCGTAGCGATTAATAAATTAAAGACGTCGAATACGCTAAAGCGCTTCGTCGTAGCTTTTCGTTAAATTATATAACGTAAGTTTATAATTCCGCTATTTGCTTTATTATAACTTTTATACTTCGTTCTATATCTTTCCTTTTTTTTAAAAACTCTTTTCGTAACTTTTAAACTTCTTTTCTTTTTTTTTTCTTGCTTAAAGTCTTTTTTTCTTTCTCTTTTAAGCTTTTCGAAAGTAAAGATAAAAGCGATTAAAGTGTAATATCTTCGTCGTTCGTAAGGTTTTTAGCGGTCCACTTTGATTCGAGACTTAAAAGTGTTGCTTATTACTCTCTTTCTTCTTTAGAAGTCTATTAGTGCTGCTGCTTTTCGTTCAAGAGCTTGACTATTCTATTAGCGTAACCCTTTTGCTTTAAAAAGCATTATACGCTTTTAGATAGTAAGTGTTTTTTAAGGTCGATAAAAGTAGCAAACTTAAAGCTTCGTTTTATATTATTTTTCGTCATCGTAAAGCTCGTTTAATCTTAGCGTGAGAAAGCGTGCCGGAATAAGCTTTACAAATCGTAATCCTTTAGTCTTTTATACTTCGCATTTAAGAAGTCTTTTATTATTGCTCGGGCCGTAATCTTATTGTCGAGCCTTATATATAGTAACTCGTTTAAGTCAAATGAGATGCTCGACATCTCGTCGTCTGGTTCTTCCGAAAGGCTTAAGAATCTTAAGTATAGTGTTTTTTTTAACTGAATAGCTAAAAGTTCCGTAAGTAGTGATAAGACTCGAAAAGTATAATACTTTGCTCTTTGTCAGCTAGACTCTTTACTCGGAAGTTTAATTGCTCGATCGGCTATAGTTATTGTCTGTTCGTATGTAAGTCGATCCAAATTTGATTGAGTTGCTATATGTAGCAAGCGCGGCTTTTATAGCGTTGAAGTTGTTATTTTAAAAGTAACTTAGTTCGGAATCACTCTTTTATAAGAATAAAGAAAATCGGTAATATAAAAAGCAACTTAGTACGAAATCGCTTTTCCGTTATAAAAAGAAAGAAGTATTGTAGTAAAAAGTATCTTCGCTATAAAGTCTTAGCTTCTTTATAATTGATCACTTAATAGTAAATTAATTACTAATTAGTGTTAGATTGCTTTTAAGCGATTAAAAATATATTCGTAAAGTCGTAACGTTCGTTAAAGTATTTGCAATTGCAAAACACTCGGTTGATAAGGTATTTGAATTCTGTTTGCTCTTTAAAGCTTAAAGGAGCTGATTCTTTTTATATGATTAGAAGGAATCACGTGCACTAGCTAGCTAATAAGTCTATTTGTCAAGTTAGAGGTCCTTTGATTGCTGACATGCTAAGCGAAGCATGCCAAGTGGCCCGTGAACCTTGGTTCACGGGTGAACTCCCTAACTACTACTACTACTACTACTACTAGCTAAGGTCGATATGGATATACCGACAGGGGGTTTAAAAGGGTCCTCGTCTTATATTAAATTATTAAAATATAAGTAATTCGTAAAAGGGTCTAAGGTCTTTACGGTAAAAAAAAAGGTTTCAAGAGGTCTCTTTTTATAATAAAATATTAAATCAGTTCTCGTATAATAATACTTTTATATTTATTTCATTTTTATTCTTTTTAATTTGATAATTTTGATTTAAATATATTGAGATTCTTAAAAATGGAGTAACTAGCCCGTTGGTGACACTACAAAGAACTTGGTCCTTTGCTCTGGTAAATATTAACGTTATTTGTATTTAAAAGCCGTATACGCATTCGAGTATTAAAATTTAAAATTATTCGTTTTACGATTGCTATGCTTCGATAGAATCGTAAAATAATTAAGATGATGTTTAAGACTTCGTTAAGCCATTACAAATAATGACTTACGTACGTAAAAGCGTAAGTCTTTATATTTAGCAACGCTGCTTTATTCTCAATAAAGATCTTTTATAAGTCGATATAAACGGCTTCGCTATTTTAAACGTTAATTAGCAACTTTTAGTAAACTCGATTATAAATTATATTATTTACTTTGTCTTTTTTTTTCAATGCTTAATTAAAAAAAACTTTAACGTATAATACGATATATTCGAATTAAAAGTTGAGCTTAAAAGCTAAAAAAAAGACTTTGCGGCTTAGTTTAATACGAATAAAATAAATTATATTAAACTTTCGAGCGACTTTACTTATAAAGCTGATTACGTTTTAAACTTGACTTTTTTAAATATCTCGTTTGCTTAAATAATAATTCGCTTCGATTTTTATTCGAGCTTAAATTACGAAACTTAAGTTACGATTATTTTTAATCGAAGAGTCGTTCTTTTAAAGCGCTTTTAATATCGAGTATCGGATTAAGACTTCGAGAAATTCGCTTCGTTTATAACGTTAAGCGTAAATTAACTTTTCGATTCGTAAACGATATATTTTATTAAAGAACTCGATTAGCTTGCGATCGGCTTAATTATTATTTTTAATTTTGTTTTAAAAGTTGCGAAATAGCTTGCTCGAGAAAAGTTAACGGTTATATTATAATAAACGGTAGACTATTAAATAGCGTATAAGAAATACTTAGCGGCGCGCTTTATAATATACGACGGAAAACCGACTTAAGAAACGCGAGACTAGCTCGTTATAATTAAAAAAGCTAAAAAAGCTTATTAGATTTACGTAATCGACGAAATGAAATCGGATTAAAATTTATATAAAATTATAAGTTAGCATAAGCTTATGTCGAACTTAAAATCGCTTTTTTTAATAATCAACGATATAATTATCGAAAATATTAAAAAGAAAGCGGACGCGTTGCGAAAAGGTATTTTTAAACGATTTAGCGCCGTTAACGATTTCGATTACGATTTATTTATTAATTAAAAAAGCATCGGCCGGCTTTTTTAAGATATTAAAGTGTTATTAAAAAAAGTAGAATTTTACGTGATTAAAATAATAAGCATTTTATTCGAAACGGATAAGATTACCGTACGATTATTAAAAGCATATTAGTATTACGTTTATTATTTTTTTTATAGCTTTTTTAATAAGTGCTTAGCTTTTTATTATTTTTCGAATGCGTAAAAGCTCGTTAAAGTCTTAATAATTTTTAAAGTAAAGAAAAAGAATAAAACTTTTATCCGTTTTTAATAATACATTACTTTGCTTTCGTATATTTTTAAAAGATTAAAGCGTATTATTGCGAAAAGAATTGCGTAAACTGCTTTTATTAACGACGTTTTTAGCTTATAATACGCAAGAGCTTTTTTACAGCGCTTTATATTAAATTTCGCTTTGTATTTGATATACGATATCGAGTCCGCTTTTATAATTAAATATTAAATTATTATAATTATTATAAACGTTTAAAAAGCTTTTGATGCGGTCTTGACTCGTCGCTTTTTTAAACGCATAACGAAGCAAAGCTAACTATACTTATTGCTTAAGCTAATAGAATTTTTTCTTTTAAACCGCAAAGTTAAAATCTAATTAAAAAAAGAAATTATAGATATTTACGACGTAAAATGCGATACTTCGTAAAAATCTTTATTATTATTAATATTTTATATGCTTTACTTAACCGAGCTATTTAATTAAAATCGGATATTGCGCTTTAAGTACGCTAACGATATCTGCTTATATCGCGTTAATTGTACTTTCGATCGAAATATCGTTATGCTTCGAGACGATATTAATCTTATTATTAAATAAAGTAATACTTATAAAATTGCTTTTGCTTAAAAAAAAATCGAAATAATATTTTTTTTCGTAAAAAAAATACGTATGCTTTTTTTTTCGTAATCGATATTATAATTATTTCGTATATTATTATAAGTTTAAAAAACGAAGATATACTTGCGATACGATAGCTTAAAGTTTAATTTAATTATAAACTAAAGTTCCGCCGATACGTTTAAAAACGAGCGGCTAAAGCTAAAAAAGTCGCTTAATTTAATCGGTAAAAGATTACCGATATAATTGCCGATAGTCCGTCTTTTTTTAAGGTCTTTAAGAAGCTTATTTCCGAATCCGAAGTCTTTTAAAAGTCCGTTTCCGAATCTTTTTAATAGTTTAAAAAGGCCGTTTTTATTTCTTTTGTATCCGTGTCTTCGATTTCTTTGCTAATCTCTTTTATTCTTTTTTCGTCGGTTATCGTTAAGATCGCTAAAGCTATTCGGATTATTAATTAAAGCTTTAGCTTAATAATATTCGTACCTTTAAGCGCGCTTTTAACGATTCTTATACTTTTAATATCTTTTTTATTAATATATAGCTTATTAAAAGATTTAAAGAGCTTATCGATACGTCCGAAAGTGTTAGATCTTTTTTTCGAGTTGCTAAAGTTAAGTACGGAAATCTGTACGCTGTCTTTAATAAAAGCTGATTTTGCTCGGAATGCTTTTAAGTTTTAGCGGATCTTCTTTTAACGTATAGCTTTCGTAGCTTCGAGTGTTGTTTAGTCCGATGATAATCTCAAGATTATTATAATTTATTGTTATTGCTACTCGGTTTTAGCTTTTCGGAAACCCGGCTATAGCTTTTAAGAAAAAGATTTAAAAGCCGTTAAAGTGATTTTAGCTTTTCTTATATAATTAGCGTATTGCGTAGCGATTAATAAATTAAAGACGTCGAATACGCTAAAGCGCTTCGTTATAATTTATTTACGACTTTATTACGTAAAGTAATTATTATTTGCGTATTGCTTTCGATGCTTTACAGCATAAAAGCGTAATACGTAAAGCGCTATCGCTTAATTTGCAAGTCCAAAAGACTAGAAGTTATTAACGCTCGAATCGAAAAGATAATTAACTTTATTAATAAACCGATAACTTTTGCGGCGCGCGAAGTACTTTCGATTTAAAAAACGATATTAGTAATAACGCTTTTTCGAGATATTAAGCATTTTTCCGGCGCTATAGCTTTAAAAAAAGCTAAAGCTAAGTTTGCAATAAGATTAAAGACGGTAAACGATAAGCACTTATTAATTAGCCGAATACTTTTGCAGATCTAATAACGCGATCGCGGCGTAAAGATTATTAAAAATTTTAAAATTAAGATTTAAATTAAAAATTCTTTTTTTAAACGTTTTTCGTTTTCGCTTTATATAGTGCTTACCAGCACTAAGATCAAGAAGAGATTCTGTAGATTGAATAAAGCTTAGTATATTTTATTTAAAAAGCTCGTCAAGATCTATGTACATGTACTTAAGAGCTCTAGTATGCTAAGGGCGCTACTAAGCGAAGTTATATAACATATCATATATAGCTTAAGTAGAACTATGCTTGTTCCGCATAATATACTTTTTAAGTTAGTAAAGTAGCTGCTAAGCTGCAAGCAAACAGAAAAGAAAAAAATGAATAATTAAGCTTTTTAAACTCGATGTAAACAAAAGAGATTGTTATCGCAATTTAAAACAAACAAATAACGGTTGTTATTATTGATTGAATGTCAATTAAAAATGCAATTCTTTTTTAAATCGGTCTTATTACGTAGCAAAAGTCTTTAGCGCCGTTTTTATCGCGTTGCTATATAAGTAAGAGCGCGTTTTTTTTTATTATAATAAACACTTAACTTCTATCTATTTATATAATACCTTTTAAGCAAATAACTTAATCTAATAGAATCGTTAAGCGCGGCCGAGGCCGTTTAAGAATAAGTGCTCTTAATAGATTAATATTTTTATGCTAACTATTAAAAGAATCTTTTGTCCGTTTTATTTATCGCTGTTACTACAGCTGCGGCGGCGGCGGCGGTTATACTTCGCACTCTTACCCTCGAAGCTTTGCTTCTTCTTTTAGACCTTCTTATTAAGCGCTTGCTTATGCTAACGACCGTCAAAGCTTTAAAGTGCATCAAGTGCATTAATAATAAGATCACATCGAAATCTAATAAAGACTATTATAATTGCGATACGAGCGTTATACGTTGTTTTTGATATACTAAAAGTAGCTATAGCAACTGCACCGCTGCTTTTGCCGCTGCTAACACCGCTTTCGAAAACTTTGTAAGCGCTAAAGATAATAATATTATACAAAAAGTTCGCCGAGGTCTTCGAAATGCTATACGATAATAGCTCGCTTTAAATGCTGCTTTTTTAAAAAGTGTTGCTAGTTGTTCGAGCGGTTTTACGAGTTAAGGTAAAGGTTTTAAAAGTAGTTTCGATAGCTTTATAAGTTTTGCTCTTGCTTTTAAGACTTTCAATTTAAATATAGCTTTTATTAAATTGAATAGTCTTGTAGCAGCGAATTATAATCCGATGACGCGGAGCGCTTCGAGCATATCACCTTTTCGTAAGTCAAGCTTTTTGACTTTCGAAATAATTTAATTTAAACAGCTCTTTTTAACTAGAACTTCTTCTCGGACTTTATGCAAAGGCTTCAATCTGTTGCTATAACAGCTCTTGCGCTTGCGCTAGCCGCCCTTGTCGCTCTCGTCGCTTTCGCAGCTCTCGTCGCTCTTATCGTCGTCGCTCTTTTTACGCTAGTTATTGCGCTTGCCGCTCTCGCGGCGGCGCTCGCCGTTGCTATGACTCTTGCGGAGCGCCGAGTTAAAGTAAAGAGATTGCTAAGAGCTTTAGTTAATCTTTTATTATAAAAAGCGAAAAGTAAAAGCGTATAAGATAAAATAAAATAACGGTTAAGATTATTAAATAAATATTTTCTTTTAAATTACGTGCAAAGGAAAAAAAAATTAAAATATAATAAATGAATAGCATATGCGTACTATTAAAGCTTCTCGATAAACGCGCGAGCGTCTTATAAATTTAAAAGCTTAATAAAGCTTTTAAACTTTTGTCGAATCAAGTTTTTAATAAGACTATTAGCGTGCATCTCGTTAATAAAAAGATATTGAACTTAAAAGCTCTTTTTAAAGTGCTCTTAGCGCAGCTATATATTATAAATATCGACGTAGCGAAGCTTGGTAAAGATACGCTCTTTTTTATTAATTATAAGCTTAATTGTTTATTAATTATCATAATAGACTACTTAAAACGCCGCAAATCGAAAGTGCAGCTTTTTAAAAAATCGTTAAAGCGCTATAGTCTCTTTTATCGTAAAAGCTATACTAAAAAGCTCCGCTTCAATAGATGATATAGTAATTATATCTTGCTTTAAAGCTTTTTAAAAGATCGCACCTTCGAACAAAAACACAATATACTTTTAAGAAGATCGCCTTATCTTTTCGTCATCGGCGTAAAAAGCGTCAGAAGCTATTATTAGCTTCGACTTGCTAAACTAGCTGTATTAAATACCTTTAAAGCGCGAGCTAAATAGATATCGCAAACACTAGTTTATAGCTCGAAGGTGCTCTGCGCTTAAATTAATGCTAAAATAAGAGAGTTGAAAAGCTGCAAAAGCTATATTTAAGCGTAGCATAATCGCTATATATAATACGAATTCAACTTTCTTTTAGTACTTTTTTACTTGCTTCCGCGAAGCTATCTCTTCATTCTTGACTAAGTTATAGAACGGTAATAGAGTTGCTAAGCAACGTTCGTTCGTAAGTTCGAATTTTTTAGCTATTATTTTAATATAAGCGTCGTGCATAAGCGTTAGCGTTCTTCGCTAACGGTCGCGGACGATTCTCATACTAAGAAACCATTTAATATCTCTTATCGCCTCGATCTTATACGCTTTATTAAGACCGTTAATTATGACGAACTGATGAATTCTGACCTTAGAATACAAAGTGAGGAGAGGAAACAGGAAGCTCGGAGAGCTTAGGAAGGTCTATATACATGGCCACAAGCGCTAGGCCTGGATAGGTGATCAGCTGACTGCAAGTAACAAGGCAGGCTGTCACACTACCCCTTTAGAGAGCTGTCCTAGCTCTCTCAAAAGTATCTGATAGAAGAAGGAAAAAAAATTCAGTCGTGAACCATGGTTCACGGGTAGAATTGCTGAGAAAAAAACCAAAAAAATACGCTGAGGCTACAGATCGTAGCTTCTAGAAGCGTTCCAAATCCGCCAAAATATCCTCCTTTTCGTCTAAATCAAACCCTTTTAGACCTTTGTTCTCTCGAAAAGAACTCGTCTCTTTGTTTAAGGCTTAGCTAAAAGGAAAGAGCACCTAGCAATCCAAATTGATTGCATCACAACGGGTAGATTAATAAGCTTGCTAATCGAAAGAGCTGTAAAGAGCATGCTAAAGGGTAGGATTTCGATCTTTCAAAAAGCTGAGTCTTTATTTAATTGCCGAAAGAGTTTTATCGCGCCGAAAGAGTCGAAAGCGTATTGCAAGTGCTCAAGCTGCAAATACTTAAGTACCGGGAGGTCGGTTAAGTCGCCGAAAGAGAAGGGGGCCCGTGGCCGTGCGAAGGCGGTTTTAAGGAACCGAAAGGAACCGAAAGGGCCGAAAGAGCCGAAGGACGAAGAGAATCCGTAAGACGGGCCGGAAGAAAAACCAGAAGGGCCGGAAGAACCGAAGGCCGGAAGGAAGGAAAAAAGAACCCGTAAAAACGGACCGAAAAGCTAAAAAAGCCGAAGGAAAAGCGTTCAAGTTGCTGAATGACGTGCGCGTACTCGATATACGTTAAGGAACGTCAATTTGGCTGTTTAAGCGAGTCCGTATAATTGAGTAAAGACCAAGAGCCGTATCGGAGTAAACGTAATTGAACTGAGTAATAAGTCCGCCAAGAGCTTTACCGCCGATAAAGAGCTTGGCCGTGCGAAAAGAGCCTAGCATCTTATCGCTGAACCGTATCGTAAGCGAAAGCTAGCTGGTCCGAGAATACCGATATTGTAATTGAATTCCGAACTTCCGATCGCCGGAGTCTTGAGCTAAAGCGTTGAAAAAAAGGACCGTATTATTAAACTTATCGAGATTCGAAAAGAAAACGCATTGCGCTAGCGAGAGGCCATTCGTAATTGCTCTACGAGAGACTCCAATTAAGCGATTCTCGTAAGGGGGGAAGGGCCGTCGTCTTCGTGAGAGGACATAGTAGTGGAATGAGGAAAGGGGGGGCGTTTGAGTATCGGAAACGCCAGGAAAAAGAGTAAGGAAAAGAGTTCGTCTTGCAACCGAAGTGCAAAAATTGAAAAGAGCTCTTTTAGGTCGGAAGAGCTAAGGAAGAGGTGAGGTCGTAAAAAAGACAATAATCTGTAAGCAATAAAAGAAGACCGTAGAACACCCAACAAGTAACTCACTCCGTTCTTAACAATAATCAATAAGCCGTAATCTGTAACAATAAGCAATAAGCTGTAATACGACGACCTAATCGAAGGACTTTGTATAATGTGACGAACTGATGAATTTTGACCTTAGAATACAAAGTGAGGAGAGGAAACAGGAAGCTCTGAGAGCTCAGGAAGGTCTATATACATGGCCACAAGCGCTAGGCCTGGATGGGTGATCAGCTGACTGCAAGTAACAAAGCAGGCTGTCACATTAATGATCTCTTAAGCTTTAGAAAGATTAAAAGAATAATATATAACTTGAATATTATCTACGTAGAACGCTACGAAGACCGTCTTATTTAAATTCGTAAAAATACACGGTTCTTTATCGAATAATATAAGCTTTAATTTATCGAGTGTGCTTATAAAATCGAAATATTATAAAGCTAGCGAGTCTTTAAGTTTATATAAAGCTTTATCGACTTTTACGAGCATACCTTTTTGCTTAAAACCGTTAAAAAGATAACACGTGATTAAGACGCTATCCGTGTGTCTTATAGCGTTAATAAAAGCGTTAACGACGTCGAATTGTTTTACTTTTAAATCAAATTTAACAACTATAACTATTATGATCTTAAAAGATCTAACTATTAGCGTAGCAGCGTAAGTTAAATAAATAATAAATTCGTTTTAAAAGTCACTTTTAATAACAATCTTCGATCTAAACTTTACGATCTTTTCGGACGAGCTAGTTTTATATATAAACATTTACTTAAAAGATATAAGTTTTGATTTAGCTTCGCTTTCGAAGATCACTCTTTAGCAGTTCTTTTTCTTTAAATTATTTAGCTTTATAAGAGCTCCGTTTATAAACTCTTTGCCGTATAAGTGCCGTTATAACTCTTTTTAATAAGTAAAAGGTTTTAGATGTTTTCGTTCTTACGGGTTAAGCTGTTTTAATAATAGCTTAAACGAAATAGCAGCTGCTATAATAGCGTGCAATGTCTCGTAATCTTTATTATCTTCGCGCACGAGTTCGTTATTAGCTTAAAAAGTCGATACAAAATCTAAGACGCGCGAATAGCAATTCGAATCAGCGCGAAAGTTATTTAAAAAAAGCTTATTAACACTTGCGTATATTTTCGCGCGTTTTCTAATACGGCTACTAATAAGTGAGTGCTCTTTATTAGAATCGGAATTTTATTTAAAGTATTTATAGTTTAATTTCTTATTATTAGTGCTCGCTTTAAAAAAGTCTAAAGGCTCTTTTTTAATTGTTCAGTTTAAATCTCCGCCGGTTATTAACGTAAAAGCTTTCGTTAGTCGGCTTATAGCTTAGCCTTTCGAGCCTCGGCTTTAAATAACAACTTAAAAGTATGATTTGCGCGCTCTTTCATTAAAGCTAGGTTTTTGCCCGCTTACGATGCTCTTCTTTGCTTCTAGCAGTCTTAAAGCACCTTCGCTCTTGCTTTTAGCTAAAGAGCTAGCGAAACGTTTAGCGGTATAGTTCGAATCGTTAAAGTCTATTAGATCGTTTCGTAAAGCAGTTGCTTTTAATATAAACGTATTTATAAAGTCTTTAATTAAAGTTAAAGCTTTTAACGCTTATGCATCGCTCGGATTAGATAAAGTCGTATTCTTTAAGCTTTGATTAAATCCTTTTAAGTTAACCTTTATAAAGTCTAACGACTGCTTACTTTTTATATTAGCTGTATTCGTCTTTTTTAAGCGATCTTTTATAACGTTCTTTATATTAAACAAAGCGTCTTTTGTTTAATTAAAATCTTTAATATCTTTTAATTTAATAACGATGCTCTTGATCTCGCTAATCAGTTAGCCGATCGATTTTTTTTTGTTTTTAAAATAAAATTAAGTCTTATCGAACGTTACGTTACGTATAACAATCATTTTATAAAGCATAAGAATATAAACTTTATATATATTAAAAGCTATATATCTAATCAAGTAGCTTATATATCTTTTTAGTTTGATTTTAAAAGCTTTTTTATTGCGAAAAGCTTTTCGGTCTTTAATCATTAAGTACGCACGAGCGCTATACGCAATTAAACCGCTACAATCTGGTTTTAAATCGGTGTCGATCCGTATAAAGATCGCCGGATCGTACTATTTAAAATATTACTTAAACTAAAGCTATAGCATTTTATTCAGACTTTTTATAAAGCTCTTCGCTTTCGGTATCATATTATAAAGATAGATAGCGGCTAGTATAGTTTTAAGCTAGAGCTTCTTTAAGAGCTTTGCTTTTATTCTTATTTTAATAGACCGTTCTATCATCTTTCTCTTAGCCTTTTTAGCTTTTTTATTAGATTCGTGATTAAAAAATAATAAGAGTTTTAACTCGATCTTAACTTCTTTCGCTTATCTTTGATATTCGGTAAAGCCGATAACGTTGATTGCGATTACTGAAAAATCGTTATCATAGCGTATAACAGCTATTAAAAGACCGTATTTGCGTTTCGTTTATGCTTTAAATTCTTTTAGCACTTTTATGATTATTAATTGCAACTTGTCCTTTAGTATAAAACCGAATAACTTTTTATTGTATTTATCTTTAATTATTAACAATTATTTGCTTTTATTAAAACCGTTAAAGAAATCGAATAGATCTTAAACGATCTTGTAAAATAACTTAGCTGCTTTATTATTTAACGTACGGCGAAATATAACTTATTAAGCGTGCGTAATAACATATGCTTTATATTCAACTTTAGTGATTCTCTTAAGTCTTACTTTTTTAGCGTTATAAGTTAGCGCTTCGAGCGCTTCTTTACTTAAATAACTTGTCCGTAAATGCTAAAGTATTAATAAATACTTTTTTAAAGCTCGAAAGATATTGCTTTTTTAGAATTTATAGCGTATTTGCAAGCGCTTTTAAGTTATAAAGAATATTATTAAGCAAAAAGAGCTACGAATTAATTAAAATAAAGAATAATTGAATAGCTTATATTTAAAAAACGTAAAATTAAACTTTCTTTTTAACTTTCTTAATACAACGCTTTTTTTAACCTCTTCGTAGCGGAAAGTTACGTTATATCTCGAGTACTATACGCTAGCTTTGCTTAAAAGAGCTTTCGAAATGATATTAATATTAAACTCTTTAACGATAGCGACGTTCTTTAACTTTAAATCCTTGGTTTTAATTTTATTTAATCCGTTTAAAGCTCTTTTAAAGACTTTGGTCTTTCGCTCGACGATTAAGAGACTACTCGTTTTTGCTTCGATAAAGTCGGTTAAGCGAAAGCGCTAAATTGACTTTAGCATTAAAAGATTTTTATCGTTAATAAATGTTGCTAGGTAGAGTGTAAGGTGAGAGCATGGTGTACGGTGCACGTGCACGTACACGTGCACGCACGGACCTCAGCCTTAGCACGCTCCTATTACAACTTCGCCCTTAATTCCTAGTCTTAGATAATACAAGTCAATCAACCACAACATCAGCAAAGCTTCCTCGTGACTTAGTACTATCATTAGATTGATATTAGCAATAGGTTATGAGCTCCGAAGCCTGATTCAATTCATTCCAAGGTATTTTTAGACTTCAAACACCCTTTTTCGGTATGTTAGAATACTTACCCCTTGACAATTCGTCACCGTGGCGCGCGATTCTTTTGAACGCGCTTCTACAGCACTTTTCGTCGCAATTGATTCTTAGTTGCAACCTGCTGGTATAGCGATAAGTGAGGCTAATACTGACGGTCAGCCCTAAAGCAAGAAGCTTAGGGAAGCCGTAGTAAAAGCAAACCTAGCTATATAGCAACATACTACGAAGAGAGGAAAGGCGGCAAAAGAACTGCTTGCTTCAGAGAAACTATCATTAGTACTTGAACTTAAAATCTCTTCATCACCTTTGCGCTACTTAACGCTATTAGACGTAAGAAGCTCACCATACGTAGCAGCAACTCTGCTTAAGGTATACTTTTAATCTTTCTTCCGCGAGGCTAACAAAAGTGAACTCTCCTTATCTAGTAAAGACGAGTTTACTACTCTCTTAAAGAAGATCTCTAGGTCGCCAGCGCGCTTAATCGACAGCGAACCTCCTCCTCCTCCGAATCCTCCTTCTCCGAGTCCACTTGACGAACCACTCACTTCGACGACGACCCTTTTACCGATACGCAAAAAGAAGATGAGTTCAAGTCACAGCCTCAACCTACCCGAAGCTTTAAAGCTGAAAAGAAGTTAGAACTATTAGCAATAGAAAGATAAAGTAATCAATATTGCTAAGTTTAATAAGATTAGTAAATATATCAATCCAAAGTCTAAGTCTTTAATACTTATAGAAGTCGACGAATGCGACGACACAGTTAAAGCAAAAGACTTGCAAAAATAGCTAGATTAAGATACCGGAGAGTTACAAATGAACCTTGCAATTACTTTAAATTGCAAAGCTAATCTTTTTAAACATACACAAAGTAAAGCCACTGCTTTAAATATATAAGAGTCTTTACGACATCAGTATAAAGGTTCTAGCATAGTCTTAAAATACAACGCTATTCAAACTTATGTCACAATCAAGTACGACGATTACTCTTCTTTAAAGAAGTTCGTAATAGCATTTAAGATTGCAATTACGAAGCTTGATTCGTTGGATATTGCGCTGCCTTTATAATAAAATCCCGTAATGTTTATCGCTGCTTGCTTAAAGAAATAGCTTATTTAAGCTAAGCGCTAAAGATCGAATCTACGGATAGCGACTACTACATAAAAAAAAGCAAAAATCACTTTCGAATTTCTTATTAAAGACATCACTAACGAAGCTCGAACTAGCGACTTAATTAAGACGATCAATAGTCAAGCTTTGTACGGTAACAAATCAAACTCGAATAACTCGAATGCGAATAACAAAAGAAGAAACAAAAGTAGCAATAAAGATAAAAACGCAGCAAACAAATCGAAGCTATAACAGGTTGCAGATAAAAGACTTGATTGCAAGCATTGCAAGCAGCTTAAACCTTTATACCCTTTTGAAGATTGTTTCGTTATTAATAAAGAGCTACGAAAAGCGTTTAAAAAAAGAACTAGCAAGAAAGCTATCTTATACTTTAAGCGTGTTAAGAATAAGAAAAGTGGAAGAAACAATAACAACAAGAAGAAGGACGATAAAGAAGTTGACGGAAAGATCTTTTCTTACGCGCTCTTTCTTACTAAAGAACTTTTAGTTGATGCTAGTAGCACAGCACTCTATACGTCGTTAAACAAGAATCGTTAGCTTTACGATACAAGAGCAACTAATCACGTTTGCAATAATCTCTTTAAGTTTATTATTTATATAACTAAAGATAATCTCCTTTTTATGAATACTATAAGAAGCTTAGTTCGCCCTTTTAGTATTAGCACTTGTGTTATCAAATGCCTTAGATCACGAGGCTTAGCAAGCGTTATTAAGTGTAAGAACACGCTTTATATGCTTTAAAGTCCCGTCAATCTATACTCAAGTCTAAAGTTAAGCAAAATCGGTAGTTATTTGAAAAGAGATAAGTTGCTTACGGCTACCGACAAAGAGATCTATAAAGTAAATACTAAGCTGTTTATTATTAAAGATAACCTTTGCGCACTTTTTGCTTTTGTCACCGGCTACGCTTTACTTACAGCTATTAAGAAAGCTCTTATTAATATTAAATTCTAGCACAAACGTATGTGCTATACTAGCTTACAAGCAGTTCGCGACACTTAAAGCAGTATTGTAAAAATAAAGTTCAAAGAAACTAAAACTAATAGAATACGTGTTTGCGCCTTTTGTAAGAAAGGTCGTCTTATTCGAAAGATTAATAAAGTGTCAATACGCAAAAGACTTACGATTGCTTTATAAGAGTTACACGTAAATATAATCTATTTGACTTTTACTAAGATCTACGGTTATAAATACGCTTCAATCTTTACTTGCTTAGCTACAATAGCTAAGTGAAGATACACTTATGCAGTTAAAAGTGATGCGTTCTTCGTTAACAAAAAGATGATTCGCTTTATTAAAACTTAATACAATCGCATTATTAAAGTGTAGCGCTGCGACAAAGATAAAGAATACTCTTTTAAGCAAATGAGAGAGTTAGCAGACCACTTAAGTATGTTACTTAAAGAATCGACACTTTACACCTTCGAGCAAGACGGTAGATCAAAGCGATTTATTCGTACTTTAATAGAAAAGCTACGCACCGCAATTATTAATTAAAAGATTCTTGAGTTCTTATGGCTCGAGTGCTTAATAGCAATAATTCATATCATTAATCTTATAGCTAACATTGCTCTTTTAAATAAAAAGACTTTTTACAAAGCTTTCTAAGATGACATTAAGCTAAGGGTGATCTACAAACCTTCGGTCAAGCACTTGCGAGTCTTCGGCTGCAAAGTCTACGTTTTAATTAAGCTTGAACGCCGCGTACAAAATCGCAAGCTAGCGCTTAAAGTTAAAGTCGGAATATTAATTAGTTTTAAAAGTAGTAATATCTAGCGAGTCTACGTTCTTTCTCGATCTAGTAAAAAGATGATTCGTACCTTTCATGTTCGTTTTAATAAAGATAGACTCGTTACCGAACTTACTTTTGAAAAAAAAGAAGAAGTGCTACTTAAAGCTAAAAGTGACCAAGTTGACCGCAGTCAGCTTACTTTTAGCTAGCATAACCAAGATCAAGAGTCCTTTAAAGGCTTTAATCACTACGTTTAAGATAGACTAGTTTTCGATGATAATTTAAAAAAGACTAAAGACGAAAAGGTTACCGACAAGCTCTTTGAACCTTATAAAGCTTTTTCTTTAAACGATGAAAAAGAGGTCGAAGAAAAGGTTGTTCCTTTTAAAGTAAATAATAAGACTTTCGAAGCTTTTACTATTCGGAAACCCCGCAAAATCTACCCTTAAGTTCCTTTTTCGAAACGAGTAAATACTCGGTCTAGCACTCGCAACGCTACTGCTTTATTAACAAACGTAACTATTAAAGAAAAAACAAGCACTTACTAATAGACTTACTTCAATGCTGCTAAGGAATCACTTTTTGCAAACGATCTTCAGACTATAAAAAAGGCTCTAGCACGCTTAAACGCAAATAACTAGCGCTAAGCTATTATTAAAGAGTACTTTGCTTTTCGACGCAAAAAGACGTGGTTAATTATAAAGAAGCGTAATATCCTTAAAAGTCGACGCATTTTAAGCTTACGTCTATTATTTAAGACTAAAAGAGATGAAAATAAAAAGATCGAGCGATATAAAGTAAGATTCGTAATCTAAAGCTATACATAACAAAAAAGCCGTGATTACGATTAGACTTTCGCTAAAGTATACAAATCAACTGTTTAAAAGCTTGCAATTGCTTTAGCCGCTTTATACGACTTAAAAGTCTAACAGTTCGATGTTGATATTGCCTTTTTAAATAGTAAAGCTGATAGCGACATTTATATCAAAGCTCTATTAAGATAGGTCGAATTCGGTTATACTCTTACTAATAAAGACTGCTTAAAGCTACGCAAAGCTTTGTATAGCTTTAAACAATCACTACGCTTTTAATAGAAGTTGTTACGAAAGCGACTTGCTAAGCTAAGATTCGCTCTTTTAAAAACTAACAACTGTGTTTATATCAATAAAGACCTTAAAATCATAGTTATCACGTATATTAACGATTTCTTAATAATCGGCAAATCGGGTCTAATTTACGAGCAATTCAAGAAGGATCTGCACAACCTTTTTAATATCACTTATACTAGCGAGGCTTCTTACTTCTTAAGAGTTAGAATCGTTAAAGACCGAGCAGCTAGCACTATTACTTTATGTCAAAACGCTTATATTAATAAAGTGTTGGACCGTTTTAGTATGTTTAATTGCAAAAGTGCACTTACACCTTTTGCAAGTGGCTCCGAGGTTCATATAATTAAATTCGAAGGCTAAGCTACTTAGTATAAGATTATACTATACTAATCAATCGTTAGCTTCTTGCAGTACCTCGCAACTCACACTCGGTAAGATATTACTTACTACTGCTCTTTATTAGCTAAATTCTTAACTAATCCGTCACTTTAACATATAGCTACCGCTAAGCGCGTTCTACAATACCTATAAAGTACTCGTATGCTATTAATTGTTTTGAATAAAAAAGACGCTAAACTTACCAAATTAATAAGCTATTGCGATTCTGATTAAGCCGGCTTTAAAATAAGTCGAGTCTTACACAGCGGAAAAGTATTCTTCTTTGCAAGAAGCGTTTTTAACGTTATTTTTAAACGTTAGACTATTGTAGCTCTTTCTTTAACCGAAGCTAAGTACGTAGCTATATGCAAATTCGCTTAAGAAGCCGCTTAGATTAAGCAGGTACTTAATAAGGTTAGTTATAAAAAAGCTAACGCGAAGAAAATTAAGATGATTTGTGACTTACAAAGAGCACTCTCACTCTTTAAAAACCTTGAATATCATTAAAGAACTAAACATATCGACATCAAGTTCTATTACGTACGCTATAAGGTAGCAAAAAGACGACTCGACTTATAGTATATTCTTAGCAAAGAGAACGTCGCCGACGGTATAACAAAGCTATTGAATGATACAGATTACGCTGCCTTTATACAACTGCTTCGAATGAAGGTGCTAGAGCTATAGAGCTTAGCAAAGGGTGTTTTCTTAGCAAAGGGTAGTAAAAGTGTGTCATAGAAGATTTTTTCTCTTCTTAGAAGTCGTACCTGCTACATTCGGTACAAATTAAGTAGACTGTGCTTTTAAAGGTGTTTTTACTTCTACTCTATAGAAAAGGTATATTAGTTTAGATACAATTGGGGTACTGCCGAGAACTTTTAAGGCCTCGACAAAGGGGTGTGTTGCTAGGTAGAGTGTAAGGTGAGAGCATAGTGTACGGTGCACGTGCACGTACACGTGCACGCACGGACCTCAGCCTTAGCACGCTCCTACTACAACCTCGCCCCCAATTCCTAGTCCTAGATAATACAAGTCAATCAACCACAACATTAGCAAAGCTTCCTCGTGACTTGGTACTATCATCAGATTGATACCAGCAATAATAAAGTAAATAGCGCCGTAATTATCGAAAAGAATGCTATTAAATAGCTAATGCTTATTATCAGCCGTGCTATAAAGACCGTTAAAGATAAGATTATCGAGCGTATTAAAGAGCTTAAGATCGATAATAGCTATTAATACTTTTTTAAAGTATTTTAACTTATCGCTATTATTCGATTGCTTCTCTTTGCTTTTTAAAACGATCTTATCGACTTGAATTTATACTTAACCTTTTTTCGTGATCTCTTTTCGAAGCGCTTTAAACTTAAGCTTTTAAAGCTTTTTTTTTATAACGACGATATCATTTCGATTCGGCTTTAAAAATCTTTTTTCGTTAAGATCGTTAAAGTAATAGCGAAAGACTTTGCACTTAATTGCATCTTAATAATATGTTCTTCTTTTAAAGTACGAGCACTTAAAACCTTTAGCAAGTCTTTTAAAGCTATCGGAACGTTTACCGGATTGCTTAAAAGCAATATCGTTAACTTTATTACTTTCGAAAGTGCTGCGAGTCGTTTGATTTTCGAAAGTAACGAATATATTAAAGAAGTTAAAGTTCGGATTGCTAATCTTTTCGTTAACTAAGCTTTCGTATTAGTTAAAGTAATCGTAAAAGGTTCGCTTTTAAAGCAATAATAGCTCGTCGTTTCGAATAACTTTTGCGAGCTTTAACGACGCTTAAGTTAGTAATCATTTCTCGCTAATAGCTTTTAACAATACTTTTATCGCGAGCGTGCTCGTCGTCTCGTAAAGCTCGTTTATCTTCGCTAACTTATAGATAGCTCGGTATTCTTTAATTTAAACCGCTAAAGAGACGCTCTTTTGCTTAGCTACTTGCAAGGATTTATTATAATCTTATGCTATCGATAGCTTAAAGCTCGAGTCAAATAAACGGCATATTTCTTAAAGCTTTTTTATTAAAAATTGAATAAAGGTATTATCTTTTTTTATAACCGTTAAGATCGCTTTCTCGAGAATAAAGCTTTTAACCGTTTGTTTGATCTAGTCTATGATTTGATTGCTCTTATTACTTAAGATTTTCTAATTAATTATAGCGAAATTGTATTCTTTTATATTATCGTTATACGCTTTTCGGACGTCTTCGAACTTAGCTTTTTTTAATTATAAAAGTCTATTAAGATCGTTTATAAAAGCTCTTAAGTGCTGTTCATTTTAAGCTTTTGTTAGCGATCTTAATTCTAAAACTATTCGTTATTAAGCTTCGTTATTATCTTTATAACAAACTTCGTTTTTAATCTGATTTGCTTAATAAAAGAAGCAGGTTCTTTTACGCTAATACGAAGAGCTGCGTATTAGTCTATGCTAAAGCGCTTAATAAAGTATTTATAATTCGTAATCTATTTTAAAAAGTCGTTACGACTTATAAAGTTCGTTTTATTAATCAAAAAAACCTCTTTTACTTTATCGTTTATTATTATAGCAATTAATTTTATAACTAAAGCTTTTGAAAATTGGTTAGAGTTCTTAAGGATAGTAAGTGTTAGTTGTAAAGAATGAATATAATTAAAAAAGATAAATTGTAAAAATGAAAGTTATAGCGAAGTAGCCTTAAAGTGACTTATAGAATTCGCTCTCGATTAATTCGAAAGTTATCAAAGACTAACTAAATAGCTCGTGAGTGTGAATATAGCTCTTAACTATAGTGCTTACTAGCATTAAAATCAAAAAGAGATTCTATAGATTGAATAAAGCTTAGTATATTCTATTTAAGAAGCTCGTCAAGATCTATATACATATACTTAAGAGCTTTAATATGCTAAAGGCGTTATTAAGCGAGGTCACATAACATATCATATATAGCTTGGGTGGAACTATGCCTGTTCCGCACAACACTTTATCTTTTCGCACTTTATTTTAAAAAGCAAACGAGACTTAGCGGACGGTAAAACGAAAAAGGAAGCTGCTATTATATTTAAAGCATAATAGCAATAGCTTTCGTTAAAAGATATTACGATCTTTTCGAACGAATTAAAATAATATAATTAAAGTAATCGATTAATAAGCTACGAATACGTAATTTATTAAAGACAATAAAAAATAAGCTACGAATACGGCTTTTTTAACGATTACTTTTACGTTTTTAACGCGGAAGCGATAAAAGCATAAAAAGGCTTCGAACGAGTAATGCACGCTTATTCGATAGCGAGACGGATTTAGCTTTATATCGATAGCATATTAATTATTTAATATCTTCGCGGAAATGCTTTTTTATTATCGTAATAAGCGTTTTTAAACGTTTAAAAAGTAATAAAAACTCGAGACGTGCGAATATAATAGTCTTCGAAGCATATAAGTATTAAAAAGAACGAACGAAAAGACAAGCTTGCAAACTTAAAAGCAAAAAAACCGAATTAAGATATTAATTTAGCATCGCAACTTACGATTAACGATATCCGTACGCTCTTCCGCGATATATAAGATAAAATACGAGAAGCGTAATAAAGCGCAAGCTCTTTTAAGCTTTTACGCTTGTATCGAAAATAAAGCTTTTTATACTTAATTAAGCTTTTCTCGAAGCTAAAACTCTTACGATATGTTTTATATAAATTACTTACGATCCGAATTACGTACGAAGACTTTACTTAATATTATATTAAGTTTTAACATTACGACGCTAACTTAAAGTATGCTTGCGATAAACGCAAGTCTTTTTTGTACTTAGCTTTTTGCCGATTTACATAACGACGCTTTTTTTTTAACTTTATAAGACTTGATTACGGACTTTTTCGAGCACGATATCGAAAGCTTATAACTTCTTTAAAAGTCTTTTTAATAATCCGGCCGATTTTCAAGCTTTTTTAATTATTACGAAGTTTTACTTTAAGTATTACACTTAATAAAAGTGCTACTTTAACTAATTAATACTGCTTCGATAAAGAAAACGGAATACGCTTTGCTTTATTCAAGCTATAAAAGGTCGTTAGATTAACCGCGTAACGAAACTAAGATTTTAAGATAACGTAATACGCTTTCGAAAGAACTCTCTTTAGCATTAGTATATTATATTAGGTTTTTTTTTTAAGTTTAAGCTTTTGCATTCACTTTTTCTTTTATACTCGACTGATCTCGGTCCGGCTTCGATTCTTATCGCTTTGCGACGTAAACAGCTCGCTTTTAATCGGCTATAACAGTTTATACTTGCTTAACTCTTTCTTTTATAGTTTTCTTTTAATAAAAAGTTTCTTTTTATATAATCTATCTTATTTATAAGAGAAAAGCGCATACGATAATAGCTTTTGCTATAGCACTTTGAATTGCTTTCTAAAGCTTTCTTGTATGTAACTCTTTAGCTTAGCACGTCGCCGTACCTTATAAAAGGTCTTAAGGCGGCAGGCTTCGCTTGCTACCCGCCCGACGTAAATAAATACAACAACAACAACAAAGCGGGAAAATAAAAGGAAAAAGAAAGAAAAGAAGAAGGGAAAGAAAGGAAAAGGAAAGGAAAAAGAAGAAGAAGAAGAAGAAGAGGTTAATTTATTGATTTGATTTTAGTTTATTTTATTTTATATTATATTTTTTATATAATACAAGCTAATACAATTTAATTAATCACTTCTTCCTTCTTCCCCCTCTTCTTTCAAAGCCGCCGTTACTTCTATCTTAATTATTCAACACGAAATTTTCAACTTGCTTATAACGACTTGATTTTTATTGCATTCGATTTTTAAGATACGGTTTCTTTAAGAATCCGCTAGAACCAAATTAATAGCTTGTTGCGCTCGCCGTATAGCTCGAGAAATAGTTTTTATCATTCTATCTCAATCTTCTGCAGATAATAATAACATTAACAACGCTGATTATATATAGCTTTAAGACGTTGCATCGCCGTCCAACTTTACTTAACACTTTAAAAAAAGAAAAAAGAACGCTATTATTAATTTGCAGCTTTTTCTTTTCGTATTAAAACGAAGAGCATCGATTATCAATATAGCGACGAAAGCTATTAAAAGCTACTTCGACGATATTGACCGCGCGGCTGCTATTAAACGACGAATTTAATAGCAATACGCTTCTGCTTCGAATTAAATTATAAACGACCAACTTAACTTCGAATCTCGATATTATGCTTAAAAGTTCTTTTAAAGTCTTTTTACGTTTATACGTATTTATTTATACGCAACTACCGGAGCAGCTACTTTTCTTTCTTTTTCGACCGCTCTTTATAACAGCGAACAAACGGCTTTTTTTAAGTTTATTTTATAAGCAAATTCCGCGAGGCTTTCGAAGATTTTAGAAAACTTAAAAGCTGTTGCTTAATTAGCAATCGTTAAGCTGTCCCGATCTTTTTTCGTTATAAAAATAAAACTTGTAAAGACTCGCAAACTTACGAGCTTTTAAGCTATTCGCAAGTCTTTTAGCGAACAACTTAAAATACGTTAAAATAAGCGAGTCTTGATTTAAGTACTTTCCGCCGCACTTTTAACTCGTCTCGATAACTACGCTGCTCGCAAAGCTATTACTGATAAATTAAACGGCGTCGATATAATTATTATCTTTTGTCTTAAGGCTATTCGTATTAATTAAGCACTTACTTCGATCAACCTTAAAGCGAAGGACTTTTTTATTATAAATAAAGCTAAAAAAGTATATTAAAAGGTTTTTAAAGCTACGAAAGCGATTATCTCGATTAAATAATACACGTACGCTATTTAAAAAGTCTTTATTAAAATCAAAAGCTTTTTTAACGAGATTTTTAAAACGGCCGAGTATATCGACGAAAAGATCTTAGCTTAAGCTAAGAGAGCTTTAATAAGCGTTCGCATCTTTTAATACGGAGCCGACTTAACGACCGGCTTAACTTATTAAATAATCTTTTTTTTAAAAAAAGTCCGTAACTTTAAGTTGTTCGGTTATAGTAATTACTTTCGATTAATCGATAAAAAGCAACTTATTAAAAAGCACGACTTTGGCTACTTTAACTAATATAACTCGATTAAATGCATTCGGCACGTACGCTGCTTTTATTATAACGAGCGACGAAATTAATACGACGAGCTCGACGGCAAAGACTATACGGCGCTTTTTCGTTATGCGAATTGCTACGGCTCGTACGAAGCTAGTTATAAAAACTGCTTTACGGCTTTTAAGCGAATTAACGGCAAAGTAATCACTTTTATTAAAAAGGAGCTAAGCGCCGTACGACGATTAAAAGCTTAAGCTTACGTTATTGCTATTGCTTTTATAACGGAAAAGAACGAACCGATTTCGGCTTTTTAATTAAAGACTTTTGCTATCGGTGTTAACGCGGCTCTTTTTCGAAAAAGACGCGCTTTTACGATACAAAAGCATAAGCGAGCGACTTCTTTTTAAGCCGTTTTTTTATAATCTTTTTTTTAAGCTTTTACGCAAGCTACGAAACCTTTGCGTAATATAGCTACGCGTAAGAACTTTAACAAAAAGACTTTAATAGATAGCGCTTTCTTTGCTATAAACGAAAGAAAAGATACGCTAATAACGATATCGGACTATCACGTAAATAATATTATTAGCTTATTTTTTTCGTTTATAAAAAGCTCGAGCATTATTGCTAGCTAAAATGCTTAAAACAATTTTATATATTAAGTACGCTAATACGGTATCGCGGCACTCGCCGCAATCGATAGCTTTTTAAAGAAATTTAAGTTTGTTAAGCGAACGTAAATAAAAAGCAGCTATATTATATTGCTTTACTTTACTTTTGCTATTCGGCAAATATTAACGTTATTTATATTTAAAAGCCGTATACGCACTCGAGTATTAAAATTTAAAACTACTCGTCTTACGATTATTATGTTTTAATAGAATCGTAAAATAATTAAGACGATGCTTAATACTTCGTTAAGCGACTACGAGTAATAACTTACGTGCGTAAAAGCGTAAGTCTTCGCATTTAGCAACGCCGTTTTATTTATAATAAAAATCTTTTATAAATCGATATGAATAGCTTCGCTACTTTAAACGTTTATCGACAACTTTTAATAAACTCGATTATAAACTATATTACTTACTTCGTCTTTCTTTTTAAGTATTTAATTAAAAAAGACTTTAACGTATAGCACGATATATTCGAATTAAAAGTTAAGCTTAAAAGCCGAAAAAAAGACTTTGCGGCTTGGTTTAATATTAATAAGATAAACTATATTAAACTCTCGAGCGACTTTACTTATAAAGCTAATTACGTTTTAAACTTAACTTTTTTAAATATCTTGTTTATTTAAACGATAATTCGCTTCGATTTTTATTCGAGCTTAAACTACGAAACTTAAGTCACGATTATTTTTAGCCGAAGAGTCGTTCTTTTAAAGCGCTTTTAATACCGAGTACCGGACTAAAACCTCGAGAAATTCGTTTCGCTTATAGCGCTAAGCGTAAATTAACTTTTCGACTCGTAAACGATATATTTTATTAAAGAATTCGATTAGCTTGCGATCAACTTAACTATTGCGTTTAATTCTGCTTTAAAAGTTGCAAGATAGCTTGCTCGAAAAGAGCTAACGGCTATATTATAATAAATAACAGATTATTAAACAACGTATAAAAAACACTTAGCAGCGCGCTTTATAATATACAACGAAGAATCGACTTAAAAAACGCGAGACTAGCTCGCTATAATTAAAAAAGTTAAAAAAGCTTATTAGACTTACGTAATCGATAAAGTGAAATCGGATTAAGACTTATATAAAGTTATAAGCTAACATAAGCTTATTCCGAACTTAAAATCGCTTTTTTTAATAATCAACGACGAAGCTATCGAAGATATTAAAAAAAAAGTGGACGCGCTACGAAAAAGTATTTTTAAACGGTTTAGCGCCGCCGACGACTTCGATTACGATCTATTCGCTAATTAAAAAAGCATTAGCCGGCTTTTTTAAAATACTACGGTATTATTAAAAGAAATAAAGTCTTACGTAATCGAAGTAATAAATACTTTACTCGAGACGGATAAGATCATCGTACGATTGCTTAAAATATATTAACAATACGTTTATTATTTTTTTTATAGCTTTTTTAATAAATACTTAGCTTTTTATTATTTTTCAAATGCGTAAAAGCTTATCGAAGTTTCGATAATCTTTAAAATAAAAAAAAGAAACAAGACTTTTATTTGCTCTTAATAATCGATTGCTTTACTTTCGTATATTTTTAAAAGATTAAAACGCATCGTTACGAAAAAAATTGCGTAAACTGCTTTTATTAACGACGTTTTTAATTTATAACACGCAAGAGCTTTTTTATAACGCTTTGTATTAAACTTCGCTTCGTGCTTAATATACGATATCGAATCCGCATTTGCAATTAAATACTAAATTATTATAATTATTATAAACGTTTGAAAAGCTTTCGATACGGTCTTGACTCGTCGCTTTTTTAAACGCATAACGAAGCAAAGCTAATTGTATTTATTACTTAAGCTAATAGAATTTTTTTTTTAAATTGCAAAATTAAAGTCTAATTAAAAAAAGAAATCACGGACACTTACGACGTAAAGTACGGCATTCCGTAAAGATCTTCGTTATTATTAATACTTTATATGCTTTACTTAGCCGAGCTATTTAATTAAGACCGAACATTACGCTTCGAGTACGCTAACGATATTTGCTTGTATTGCGTTAATTATACTTTCGATCGAAATATCGCTATGCTTCGAAACGATATTAATTTTATTATTAAATAAAGTAATATTTATAAGATCGCTTTCGCTTTAAAGAAAATCGAAATAATATATTTCTTTCGCAAAAAAAGTACGTATGCTTTTCTTTTTATAATCGATATTATAATTATTCCGTGCATTATTATAAGTCCGAAAAACGAAAACATACTTGCGATACGATAGCTTAAAGTTTAACTTAATCGCAAACTAAAGTTCCGCTAACACGTTCGAGAACAAGCGGCTAAAGCTAAGAAAGTCGCTTAATATATCCGCAATTTCGCTAAGATAATTTACAATTTATTTGCGACTTTATTACGCAAAGCAATTATTACTTGCGTATTACTTTCGATGCTTTACGGCATAAAAGCGTAATACGTAAAGCGTTATCGCTTAATTTATAAGTCCGGAAGATTAAAAATTGTTAACGCTTGAATCGGAAAGATAATTAACTTTATTAATAAAACGATAATCTTCGCGGCGCGCGAAGTACTCTCGGTCTAAAGAACGATATTAACGGCAACGCTCTTTCGAAATGCCGAGCTTTTTTTTAACGCTACGGCCTTAAAAGAAGCTAAAGCTAAGTTTATAATAAAATTAAAAATGATAAACGACAAGCATTTATTAGTCAATCGAATACTTTTGCGGATTCGATAACGTAATCGCAGCGCGAAAACTATTAAGATCTTCGAAACTAAGATTTAAAAATTAAAAACTTTCTTTTTAAACGTTCTTCGCTTTCGCTTTATTTTTTCGCACTTTATATCGAAAAGCAAACGAGACTTAACAAACGGTAAAACGAAGAAAAAAGCTGCTGCCGCATTCGAAGCATAATAATAATAGCTTTCGTTAAAAAACATTACGATCTTTTCGAACGGGTTAAAATAATACGATTAAAGCAATCGATTAATAAGCTACGAATACGTAATTTATTAAAGACGTTAAAAGACAAGTTACGAGTATAACTTTATTAACGATTACTTTTACGTTTTTAACGCAAAAGCGATAAAAGTATAAAAAAACTTCGAACGAGTAATGCACGCTTATCCGATAGCGAAACGGATTTAATTTTATATTAATAGTATATCAATTATTTAGTATTTTCGCGGAAATGCTTTTTTATTATCGCAATAAGCGTTTTTAAACGTTTAAAAAGTAATAAAGACTCGAAACGTACGAATACGATAATCTTTAAGACATATAAGCATTAAAAAGAACGAACGAGCGGATAAGCTTGCAAACTTAAAAGCAAAGAAACCGAATTAAGATATTAGTTTAATATCGTAACTTACGATCAACAGTATCCGTATACTCTTTCGCGATATACAAAATAAAGCACGAAAAGCTTAATAAAGCGCAAGCTTTTTTAAGCTTTTACGCTCGTATCGAAAATAAAGCCTTTTATACTTAATCAAGCTTTTTTTAAAGCTAAAACTCTTATAACATATCTTATATAAACTATTTGCGATCCGAACTACGTATAAAAACTTTACTTAATATTATATTAAGTTTTAGTATTACGACGTTAACTTAAAATATACTTACGGCAAACGCAAGTCCTTTTTGCATTTAGCTTTCTATTGATTTACGCAGCGACGCTTTTTCTTTTAGCTTTATAAGACTCGACCGCGGACTTCTTCGAGTACGATCTCGAAAGCTTACGACTTTTTCAAAAGTCTTTTTAATAATCCGGCCGATTTTTGAACTTTTTTAACTATTACGGAGTTCTATTTTAAGCATTGCATTCGATAAAAGTGCTATTTTAGCTAATTAATACTACTTCGGTAAAAAGAACGAAGTACGCTCCGCTTTACTTAAGCTATAAAAGCTCGTTAGATTAACCGCGTTACGGGACTAAGACTTTAAGATAACGTAGTACGCTTTCGAAAGAATTCTCTTTGATACTAATATATTATATTAAGTTTTCTTTTAAAATTTAAGCTTTTGTATTTACCTTTTCTTTTTCTTTTTCTTTCATACTTAGCTGACCTCGGTCCGGCCTTAATTCTTATCGCTACGCGACGTGAACAGCTCGCCTTTAGCTAGCTATAGCAATCTGTACTTGCTTAACTCTTTTTTTTATAGTTTTCCTTTAATAAAAGGTTTCCTTTTTATGTGATCTATCTTATTTATAAAAAAAAAGCGCATACGATAATAGCTTTCGCTATAGCACTTTGAATTGCTTTCTAAGGCTTTCTTATATATAACTCTTTAGCTTAGCACGTCGCCGTACTTTATAAGAGGTCCTAGGGCGGCAGGCTTCGCTTGCTACCCGCCCGACGTTAATAAATACAACAACAACAACAACAACATCCCCCTCTTCTTCCCTTACCAATTTCTCAATCCAACTCCTCCCCTTCTCTTCCTTCTCTTTTCCTTTCCCCCCCTTATCCAAAAACTCATACCCAACCACAACCCCCCTCTTCCTTCTTCCTCTTCTCACCGCCCTTAATAACAAACCCACCTTCTTTTTATCAAGCATCAAATCAACGACTTTCGCTTGCAAAAAGTTAAAAAAGAACTTTAACTCAAGTATGACTTGCATAACAACCGTGTAAAAGAATTAGATTAAATTAAATTCGGTTTTAAGAAAAGAAAAGGTTGAATTGCGGGTTTTAGTTTTAATTTTAATTAGTTGGTTAGTTGTTATTAATTAGTTAGTTGGTTTGAAGCGGGAAAAAAAAAGGAGAAAAGAAGGAAGAAGGGAAAGAAAGGAAAGAGGAAGAAGAAGAGGAGAAGGAAGTTGATTTATTGATTTTAGTTTAGTTTATTTTATATTTTTTATATGATATGATAAAATATAATATAATACAATTTAATTAATTACTTACTCTTTCCTTTCTTCTTCTTTCTCCTTTTCTTTCTCTCCGTTCTCTTTTCTTTTTAACTTCTTAATCCAACTCCTCCTCCTCCCTCTTTCCTCCTTTTTATCTTTTAAAAACTCATACCTAACCACAACCCTTTTGTTCCTCCTCACCGCTCTTAGCAACAAACCCACTTCCTTCTTATCAAGCAGCGGATCAACGACCTTCGCTTGCAAAAGGTTAAAAAAAAGCTTTAACTCAAGAATAACTTGCATAACGACCGTGCAGAAGAATTGGATCCGGTTTTAAGAGAAGGTGGCGAGTCTATTATTAGTTGATTATAATTAGCTGATTACTTTAAAAGCGAGAAAAAAGAAAAGAAAGGAAAAGGAGGAGGAGGAGAAGGAAGAAGAAGAGGTTGATTGATTTATTTTATTTAATACTTATTATATAATACAAGACTTTTTAATACAATCACTCAGTCCCTTTCCCTTCCTCTCCTTCCTCCCCGTTCTCTTCCCTTTCTAACTTCTTCATCCAACTCCTCCCTTTCTCCTTCTTCCCTTCTTTATCCTTTAAAAACTTATACTTAACCACAACCTTCTTTTTATCTTTCACCGCTCTTAGCAACAAACCAACCTCTTTTCTATCAAGCAGCGGATCAACGACCTTCTTTTATAAAAGGTTAAAAAAAAGCTTTAATTCAAGAATGACTTGCATAACGACCGTGCAGAAGAGTTAGATCCGGTTTTAAGAGAAGGTGGCGAGTCTGTTATTACCGGTAGTCGATTATAATTAGCTAGTGTGGTGGAGTTGGGGCTCTGTATTTGTTTTGTCTATGTATATAGTACTGATGCTAGGCACCTTTGTCACGTGGGTGCGCTGCATGCTCTGGCCCTGCTAGGCACGTGGTTAAGCACGTGGTTAAGTCACGTGCAAGCTCTTATATAAACGAGTAATTGGTTCCTTCTTGAACTATCATCATATTATACACAATATAATACACGTACTTATAGTACACGTTCGAGTGTCTTTCGATCGTTTTCCTTTTCCTCTTTTATTTACTTACGATTTTATCATAGCTATATTCATATACATCTCTTGATTTGACGTTAAGTATATATCGGAGCTCTTCTTTTTTATATATATTTAATGACTTACATAAGGAATCGAATTAAAGGTTAATCTTTATACCTTTTTTAAACTTGCTTTTTTTGCGAAAAGTTATATATTCGAAGTTCACGTCACATATTAAGCTATTGACCATATGCTTTTGCGATGCTCTTTCGAAAAGTATTCGATACACGCTAAGCTAACAATCAAGTGCTTTTGCATATAAGCTTCGAAGCTATTGCTTTAAAAGCGATTTTTCTTCGATTTGTGTCCGTCGAGTATGCTATTCGGTATACTCGATAAGTACTACTTAAAAAGTCGTTACTTTAATTCGGAGATCGAGCTAGCTAAAGTTCAATTCGATATTTACAAAGTACTATTCACTTAGACCACTTTGTACGGCGATACGCTTAAAGTACTATTCGTTTGATATACTTTACTTTCTCGATTCAATATCGATTTTAATACGAGTCTACTACTCTTTCTTTTTTAAAAAAATAAGCAATAATTAAGTACCGGAAATACTACGCTAAGCTTAAGAAGTTGAAAATTCAACACTTATTTCGCAACAGAGATTACGTATAAAAACTTCGAATTGCTTTCGATTATCTTTCGCTTCGATAAATAAAAAATACAACGAACGGAAATAAGTGTTTGCGATTCGGAATCGTTTCGGTATCGTATTATATTAAAAGCAAGCTATATGCTTGTACGAAAGCTCGGCTATTATTCGACTTCGTTTCTATTTCGATATACTTAATCTCGATAATTACTTTCCCGCTTATTCGGATTTTACGTTTAAGAGTTAAACGTATTATTAATATCATTTATCGTATCAGTTTAGTTTCGATTATCTAGCTCGGAGCGATCGGCATTCGATTTTTTATTAAATCACTTTTAACGTATCGGGATCTTATATTTTTATAACATTTCTTTATGTATTTAACATTTATTATAAATTGTACTTATTTCATTTCTGTTATTCATTTATATTTATATTATTTTATTATTCTCGTTCTTTTTACGCATTCGTTTCGAAACACCTTTATACTTTAATCGATATTTATTAACTTAATTTAACGGGCTTACGTTAAAGCTTTCGAAAATCAAAAAAAGCTATAACTTTTTCGATTTAAAAAGATTTCGGACTTAACGGAGATGTTACTCGCAAGCTAATTAAGGACGAAGTGAAAAGGATTCAAGCCCTTTTACTTTTCGTAAATGCTTTGAATTACGTGAGTATCCGTAGACTTCTCTTTAGACTTAAAGCCTTTAGAATGCTTGCTTTTAATAAAGCTAATATTACGGACTATATTCGCTAGCTCGAACGAGCGTTTAAAAACTACGGTATCGTTATCGATTCGAAGAAAAAGCAATGCTTTACTAAGTATAATATTTTTAGCTCTTTCGATTATAATATACGTTGCAATATCGAAAGCTTTAGCGGCTTTTCGGACCCGAAAGTAATTTAAGACGACTTTAAATCGGTAATTAAAGAAGAGTACAAAGCTTTCGACTTAACTAAATAAAAAGATAGTATTAGCTTTTTAAACGACTTAAGCAATAAGTAGATAGCAAAAGAAAAAGCTTCTAAAGCAGAGCTTTTATAATTCACTCGCTAGTTCAACCTTACGAGCTTTGTTTGCTTCGCTAATAAAAATATTACCGATAAGTAGCTGAAGTAGAAGTTCTTCGGTTGCTTATTACTATCGATGCAAAATCGGACTTAAAAGAACGTTAAACTTAAAAAAGATCACTTGCAAACGTATAATATAATATATATTATAATTAGCGACTTAATTAAATAAAAACAAATTACTACGGAACGGATTAAAAAATACGGCTACGCCGAGATCTTTAAGACTTTTTCTCGCTATAACTTTTATTAAAACGAAAACTCTCGTCTTTAAGTACCGTTTATTATTCTCGAGAGCAAGCGAAACTTATACGTTTCGCTTTCTTATAGCATTTACTTCGGTAGTATTTATCTCTTTCTTTTTTACTGCGCAAGTACTACCGCTACGAGTTCGATTACTTCGTTCATCGATCTTAACTTAAAGATCGAAGCTTTTATAGAACAGCTAGCAAAGGTTAGTATTTACTTAAGACTTACCGACAGCTTCGCTTTTGTATCGAAGAAAGCTTATATAAACTTATTAAAAGCTGCTTAATATAAAAAGACTTAAGAGATCGTATTGCACCGAGTCTACGAAATCAATGCGGCCGACATTTATTCGAACCGAAGCTACGCTATATTAAAAAAGAAACGGTTTTTAAACGATTCTAATTGCATTTTCTATTAATGCTAGCAAACTTCTAACTTATTTAGCTATTAACAAAAGCCTTATAAATATTAGAATCAATACTACTTGTTTATGCTTTAATACGAGCTAGCTTTTTACTTTAACGAAGCGGACTTAATATATATAAGATTATATCGAAAAGAAATACTTTCGATTTCGTTTCAGTTTCGAAACGATACTTTTAAGTACGAGCAAGTTTTAAAAAAAGTTCGTAAAATAATAAATGATTTTAATTTTAAGCGTCGTTATAAAGCTTTAAAAGCATAACGAAAGTTTATTAAAAAAGCTGCACGAGAACGCGTTAAAGCGCTTATTCGAGCAGCTAACGGCGGCAATGCAAAAGCTTTTCGTATTAACGACTTTAATACTTCGGATATGATTCGCTAACGATGCATTACTTTAGCGGATTTATATACTTGCGTGTTTAATACGAAAGCTATTATTGCACCGATAAAAACTCGAGCGCGCAACGCGGCCTTTCGAGTTACGCTATACTTATTAAAAGACGCTTTTTCGGCAAAAGCAAAAGTCTAATCCATTTATAGCTAGCTTAAGGTTACTTTCGTTAAGTTAATAGAAATAAATAAACTCGAGCTTGTTTACATCGCGATTTTCAACCGAAACGCTTTACGACCGAAAGACTTACGGAATCTGCTCGTTATATTATTAAAAGCTTTTAAAACTGTATTTAAGCTTAAGGCTAAGCTTTTTAAGACTGCTAAATCATACGAAAGACTTAGCAAAGTGATCTCTTTTTTAAGAATAAATTACGAAGCGACTCGTATTAAGCTTTTAAAAAGGCGCGATTTGCTAAAGAACTTAACTCTTAATAAGACTATTGCGTTCTTCGCTGCTTTTTTTATTTTTAAACGATCTTTTTCCGAAAGTATAATCGATAAGATGATTTAGCAAACCTTTATTAGCGAAAGCGTTATTAATTGCTTTTAAGCTACGGTTAGCGTTGCGAAAGCCTCGAAAGATTGCTTGATTATAAATAGCAAGCTTATATCGAGAGCGACGGATAATACGGCGAAAGACGGACTTGCTTCGAAGCTTTAACGGCTTATTTAAAGAAAAAGTAATATCTTTTTATCTAATAGCGATTTATTTTGCAAAATAACGAATCGCTTTATCGGTGAAGCGCTTTATCGCAAGAATTTACTTTTTCTTCTTTCTTTTGCTACTTCGACTTACGGCCGAACCATTAATAAAGCAGACTTTATATAAGTCTTTGCTCGATTAAAGCGGATCTTATATAAAGATGTTATTGCTTAGCGGTCTTAATTTAAACGCTTATTCGAATTCTTTTAAATAACTAAGCTTTAATTGCAAAAAAACATTCGTAACAACTAGATTAAGCACCGCCGACGCAATACGCTTTTCGCGCTCGAATCTTTTTCGATTTAAAAACGGTTTTGCTTTATTCTTATTATCGGCTTTATTCCGACTCTTTTTATAGCTATATTCTACGGTGTTTTTTAATTTTAATATCTCTTTTTCGATTAGTTTACTCGTAAAGATCGGCGTACTTTACGGATCGTAATTAAAAGTAATACGGAGCTTCTTTTAACGGAAATCGATTTAGCTTCGACGTTTAGCTAGCTATTCTTTAAATACTCTTATTATCATTCGTTAACTCTTAAAATCATTATTAATATATTCGGATAGTCTTTAATTATTAATGCGCGAGCTATACTCGATATAAATGCGGAAGTCAGCGTTATTACTTACGACGCCGCGATTAAATTCGAAGTTTTTATAGCTTACGATTAAAAGATAAGCTTTCGAATAATCATCGGTTTATTATCGCGCTTTATCGAATACGCCGATAACGTATTTATTAATATCAAAAGTGCTACGATTCGTATTCGGTTCTACGTTATAGATTCGTTAAAGTTTCGATTTATACTCGATTACTTTTTTATACGCAAAGCGAGAATCGGTCTTTAATACTCTTCGGATTATAAAAGTAGTCTTATTATTATAATAGTTATTAATCCGTTTACGAGCTAAGTTATTTAAGTTAAAGTAAGCGATAAAACAAATTAATACGACGAAGCCGTCGATCGCTTAAAAGAATAGAGTATAAGCTTTATTTACTACGATAAGTCTTCGAGTAGCAGCGGCAGCGACTCGGAAAACTAATAACCGGCTTCGTTAAAAGCGCCGAAGTCGGTATATTAAAAGCTTTTTGCTTTTCGCTTAGTTTCAAAAGCGAAACGTTATAGCATCGAAAGAAAAACGATTCTATTACTTAAAAGCAATTTATTAATGTTTTTGCTTTTACGAAATACGATTTATACGATCTTTTAACAACTTGTTAAATAAATGCCGTTAATACCGATAACTTTATAACTCGTTATTACGATTATATCGACTTTTAAAATTCGATATTTTATCGGACTCGAAAAGAGATCTCTTCGGACTCGGTTAAAGTGTTCGGCATATATAAGATTAAAGATAAAAAGATCAAGCTAATTAACGAAGCAAACGGCGTAAAAGCAGCACTAAGTAGCAAAGTTGATTAGTACGAGCTATCGAAAGCTAAAGATATATTATAAAAGCAAGTAAAAGAATACAAGCAATACTTTTTTCCGCGCATTATTAATATACCGAAAAGCTTTCGAATCACACTTGAACGCATAGCGAACTTAAATGTTAGTAATACTTTACGGCTTAAAGAAAAGAATTTGTTTAAAAAAATAATGTTAAGCAAAGAAAAATCAATCGTATTCGCTTAGCAAAAGTACGATAAGTTTTACAACGACGTATTACTATCGATTAAGCTTAAAACTATTTTATATACGGCTTAGCAAGCTCTTAACTACTCGTGTCCGAAAGCTTTACAGCTTATTGTTATTAAAATGCTTTAAAACAAGCTCGATAAAAGAGTCTTAAAATACTGCGAAAGACCGTATCGGAATCAATAGTTCTTAATAGCCAAAAAGCAGCCGGGCTAATACCGACTTATCAACTTAGCAACTTTATTTAATACAGTTACAAAGAAAGACGCTAATCTACTCTTAATTATAAATAAGTTTGCTAAAGAGTTTTCTAATTACTAAATAGCTAGCTTAATCGACTTTTATTCGAGCTATAATCAACAAACACTTTATTAATCGAATAAAGACCTTACCGCTTTCTTTATACCGCTAAGTCTCTTTCGATATATTACCTTTTCGCAAAGTGTTATAAACTTAATAGCTTAATTCGTTCGAACAGTTAATCTTATTTTAAGTCTTTTGCAACTTAAAGTCTTTATGTTATTTATCGACGATATTAAAGTAAAAGGATTATAAACGAATTATTCCGACGAAAAAGCATTTTTAAATATACGCCGATTCGTGCTCGAATATATTTAAAACATCGATAAGATTTTAAAACGAATTAAGCGCGCTAATGCTATAATCGAAGAAAAATTATAATTCTGCTAAGATAAAATAAATATAATAAGATTCGTATACAATTCGAAAAGTCGAGAACTCGCTACGAATAAAGTTATTAAGATTAATAATTAAAAAACCTTCGAAAACGTTATTAAAGTTAAAAGATTTCTAAGCCTTTGCTTTTACTTTTGCATTTAAGTTAAAAGATTCGTATATATTGCTAACTTTCTTTATAACTTTATAAAAAAAGATATAAATTAATAATAAATCGAAGCGCATTCGAAAGCTATACGAATATTATAAAATGCTTTAACGACGGCTTCGGTTTTAATTAAGATCGATTACGAAGACTAGAATAAAGAAATAATAATAAAAACGAACGCTAATTTAAAAAGATAAAAAAAATATATTGATTAACGCGAAATTACTTTTAATAAAGTATAGCCGGCTCGATACGAGTCCGAAGCTTAAACGGAAGCAAAACGGAATTACGACGCTATTAAACAAAAGTGCCGCGAAGTATTTAAAGTCCTTAAGAAACTCAAGTTATAAATTATCGAAATGCACTTTATCTTCGAGATTAACGCTAAAGTACTCGTTGCTTAGCTTCGACGAAAAGCTATCGATATACTCTCGGCTTTAATTATACGCTAGCTAGCTTAGATTAATCTTTTCGACTTTAAAATCCGATATATCTTTAATAAAGATTATACCGTTGCTAATGCATTATCGAGACGGCTATAACACTTCGATGATTCAAACGAAAAAGATAAGAATGAGTTCGATAATAATTTACTAATCGATTTAAAACTTATTAAAGCTCGAAACGGTTTCGAAAAACTTTCGACGAACTTTTTAATAGATATTCGCTAATCTATTTTTAAAAATATATTTTAACGTTCGAAAGAAGCGGAGAATGCAAACTTAAACGAGTTTAACGACGACTACGATTACGAAAATCTTTTAAACTTAATCGAATACTTTTCGAAATCAATTCGAATAATTATTTTCTTAACGATCTTACGAAGACTTAAAAACTTAAATAAAGCGGAATGCTATAAATTCAAAAAAGAAGCTATTAAGTACGGAGTAAACGATAAAAAGCTTTAAAGACTCTCGACGAAAAGTCTTCTTTTTCGATTAATAATCGATAAACCTTCGATTAAAACGGACATTATTACGGCTTATTATAATAAGAATAATTATAAAAGCCGTAAATCAACTTATTACCGTGTATCTTAACGCTATTTTTAAAATAGATATTATACGGACGTCAAACGATTCGTTAAGACTTATAAAGAATGCTAGCATCGAGCAGCTAATAAGCTCGAAAAGCTATTGTATTTTACTCGATCTAATAACTTAATAAAACGTTAAGCTATCGATATTACTTATCTACTTGCACGTAATAGCAAGAGCTACTTAATTATTATTAAAAATAATATAAGTAGATAAGTCGAAGCAAAAGCGATTCGAACTCGAGACTCGCTTTCGATAGTTAAGTTTATTTAAAAAGACATCATTTGCCGTTATAAGATTTTCTTTTAATTAATAATCGACGGAAGTTCGGAGTTTAAGAAAGAAGTAATCGACTTACTTAATAATTAAAAAATCAATCGAGTCGTAATCTTAATATACTACTCTTAAGCGAATAGAATAATAAAACGTAGCTACGAATTAATTAAAAACGTATTAAGTAAGCTTAAAAAGACCGATTAGATTGCGTAATTGCTAGCCGTTTTATTCGCCGACCGCACTTTAATGTATACTCTTACCGGATTTACTTTTTTTTATATAATTTATAACAAAGAAGCAATGCTTTCGATTAAGACTCGAATCTAATCTTAAGCTACGTTATTTCAAAAGCTAATAACCAATCGTACTAAGCTTATCGAATTAAAAGTACGCTAGTTCCGGATGCGAGACGAAAACGCTACGGAAGCTATACTTAAGAAAACTCGTTATCGTTAAAAAGGAAAAGATGCTTTTAATAATAAAAAGAACTTTCGAATCAGACTTTTAAAAGTAAGTAACTTAGTTTTTAAGCACGACTCGATACGTAAAGTAGATATGTCTAACGTTAAGAAGCTAGATTTTCGATGGCTTAGCTTTTATTAAATTTCGTCGGTAAATACAAAAAGATATTATAAGTTGAAAGAGCTAAGAGAAGACGAGACCTTGCTAAATAAAACATTTACTAGCAATCGATTAAAGAAGTTTTACGTGCGATACACTCTCGAAGCGTTACCACTTCGTTTTAAGCTTTATATAAAGAGATTTTTAAAATAGCTTTTATTAAATAAAATAGCCGAGTCCGGCTTTTAAATCAAACGCTTAAATAGATTTGTCATTCGATTACTTAGCTTTACGAAAGAACAACGGAGCTAATACGCAAGAGTCTTTATAAGCAATAATGAAAAAGCAACAAAGAGTGATTAAGTTATAAAAGTATAACTATACGTAAAAAAAAGACGAGTTTAGATTTGATTTTTTGATTTTTCTTTATTTGAGTTTAGTTTTCTTTATTTTCTTTCTTTTTATACTCTTTTTATTTCTTTCTTTATATTAAAAAGCTTTACGTTATTACACTTATATGTTCTCGATCTATTATATATAAGCATATCATATATACAAAGCGGACCTTACTCGAAGGCTGATTAAAAAAAGCATACGAAAAATCTATTATATTAATTACTTAATAAGCTGTCGACACGCGATAAAAACCTTTTTGACTTTACAACTTAAAGCTAAGTGGAATAATGCGAAAGCTTTTCGCAGCACTTTAAGCATTGCTTTTACTTTTCGAAGTCTTATTAATATTGCTACGACTCGAACCCTTTGTAAAACTACGAGTATTGCTACAACTAAAACCTCGCGAAGAAGAACTATCGGTATTGCCGCGATTAAAAGCTTAGCGAGCATTTTAACGGAACTTCTTTACTTAAAAAGGTGCTAGCGATTCCGAAGATAAAAATGAAAAAGACGAAGACTTTTCGGCAATCTATTATAATTAAATCGAAAAAGAATTATAAAAAGTTCGCAATATACACTTACGCGGTTAAAGAAGTTATTTAGCAAAGTATTGTTTCGATCTATTATAGCTAAGATCTAACGTAGCAAGTTTAACGAAGCTAGATCGGCGGTAGCAACGGCGGCAAGTAAGCGTAACGCCGAGACGAGACTTAAGCTAGCTAAAAGACTTTTAGCATTAGCGGCGGTAAGAAAAGCAGCGGCGATACGAGCTTAAAAAGAAAAAGAAGCATTATTAACTCGAGAAGCAAAAGTACGGCGGGTCTTTATAAAAAGGTTATTTGCAACTATGCTTTTACGAAAAACGTCGTCGGCCGTTTTAATTTTATTATTTATAGCCGTTATCGTATTTATCAAGACTATGCCGGTACTAACGACTTCCGCGGAAAGCTATCGAATCGAAGTTAAAACGAGTATAAAACGGAAAGTAAAATAACTTACGAAGATGCAAGTTGACTTAATAGTATAGCAACGCTCGCATTTAATAGATTTATCGGCAGAAAAGATGCACCGACTCGCAGTATTATCGATAGTTTTGCTTACGTAGCTTACGCACCGAAAGCAGATCGATAATATAATAATAAAAGATAAAGTTAATAAATAGTAATGTTAAAAAGAAGATAAAAGAGTATAAAGTTGATATAAAAAAAAGTATTATTTATAACAAGACTTCGAATATATACTACCGCTTTTGTTTTCTTTATTACGTTACCGCTTTAAGCCTCGCGCTACTACCGATTCGGCAGTGCGTCACTACTTGACCGCCTAAACCGGCGCACGCTTATCTTAACGATAATACTAACGCTCGAGTTAATATTGTTCTTGTAATTGAATAAGTAAGTTATAAAAGATATAAAAAAGAGTTAGACTCGAAGGATTATCTTGCATTTTCGTTGCTATTCTTATCTTTTTTATTATATTACATACGCTTCGTATTAACACCGATCCGGCGATGCATTATTAAATAAAACATCTTAATTATTTAATACGAAATTTTCAACTTGCTCATAACGACTTGATTTTCATTACATTCGATTCTTAAGATACGGTTTCTTTAAGAATCCGCTAGAACTAAATTAATAGCTCGTTGCGCTCGCCGCATAGCTCGAGAAATAGTTCTCGTTACTTTATCTTGATCTTTTGCGAATAATAATAATATTAATAACGCCGATTATATACGGCCTTAAGACGTTACATCGTTATTTAACTTTACTTAGTATTTTAAAAAGAGAAAAAAGAACGCTGCTATCAATTTACAGCCTTTTCTTTTTATATTAAGACGAAAAGCATCGATTATTAATACAGCGACGAAAGTTATCGAAAGCTACTTCGACGATATCGACCGCGCAGCTATTATTAAACGACGAGTTTAATAGCAATACGCTTTCGCTTCGAATTAGATTGTAAACGACCAACTTGATTCCGAATCTCGATATTATGCGCAAGAGTTCTTTAAAAGTCTTTTTACGTTTATACGTACTTATTTATACGCAACTATTAAAGCAGCTACTCTTTTTTTTCTTTCGACCGCTTTTTATAACAACGAGCAAACGGCTTTTTTTAAGTTTGTTTTATAAGCAGATTCCGCGAAGCTTTCGAAGACTTTAAAAAACTTAAAAGCTGCCGCTTAATCGGCAATCGTTAAGCTATCTCGATCTTCTTTCGTAATAAAAATAAGTCTTGCAAAGACTCGCAAGCTTACGAGCTTTTAAGCTATTCGCAAGTCTTTTAGCGAATAACTTAAGATACGCTAAGACAAGCGAGTCTTAATTCAAGTACTTTTCGCCGCATTCTTAACTCGTCTCGATAGCTACGCCGCTCGCAAAGCTATTACCGACAAACTAAACGGCGTCGATATAACTATTATTCTTCGTCTTAAAGCTATTCGCATTAATTAAGCACTTATTCCGATCAACTTTAAAGCGAAAGACTTTTTTATTATAAATAAAGCTAAAAAGGTGTATTAAAAGGTTCTTAAGACTACGAAAGCGATTATCTCGGTCAAATAATATACGTACGTTATTTAAAAGGTCTTTGCCGAAATTAAAAGCTTTTTCGGCGAGATTTTTAAGATAACGGAGCATATCAACGAAAAGATCTTAGCTTAAGCTAAGAGAGCTTCGATAAGCGTCCGCATCTTTTAGCACGGAGCCGACCCGGCGACCGGCTTGACTTATTAAATAATCTTTTTTTTAAAAAAGGTCCGCAGCTTTAAGTTATTCGGCTATAATAGTTATTTTCGATTAGTCGATAAAAAGCAACTTATTAAAAAGCACGACCTTAATTGCTTCGGCTAATATAACCCGACCAAGTGTATTCAGCACGCACGCTGCTTTTATTATAGCGAACGACGAGACTAATACGACGAGCTCGATAGCAAAGATTATATAACACTTCTTCGTTATATAAACTGCTACGGCTCGTACGAAACTAATTATAAGAACTGCTTTACGGCTTTTAAGCGAGTTAACGGTAAAGTGATCACTTTTATTAAAAAAGAGCTAAGCGCTATTCGACGATTAAAAGCTTAAGCTTACGCTATTGCTAATGCTCTTATAACGGAAAAAAACGAACCGACTTCAGCTTCTTAATTAAAGACTTTTGCTACCGATATTAACGCGGCTTTTTTTCGAAAAAAACGCGTTTTTACGATGCAAGAGCATAAGCGAGCGACTTCTTTTTAAGCCGTCTTTTTATAATCTTTTTCTTAAGCTTTTACGCAAGCTACGAGACTTTTACGTAATACGGCTACGCGCAAGAACTTTAACGAAAAGACTTTAATAAATAACGCTTTCTTTATCGTAAACGAAAAAAAAAACACGCTAATAGCGATATCGGATTATTACGTAAATAATATTATTAACTTATCTTTTTCGTTTATAAAAAGCTCGAGCATTATTACTAGCTAAGATGCTTAAAACAACTTTATATATTAAACACGCCGATACAGCACCGCGGCACTCGCCGCAATCGATAGCCTTTTAAAGAAATCTAAGTTTATTAAGCGAACGTAAGCAAAAAGCAGCTATATCATATTGCTTTACTTTACTTTTGCTATTCGGCAAATATTAACGTTATTTATATTTAAAAGCCGTATACGCACTCGAGTATTAAAACTTAAAACCACTCGTCTTACGATTGCTATGCTTTGATAAAATCGTAAGATAATTAAAACGATGCTTAATACTTCGCTAAGCGATTACGAGTAATAATTTACGTGCGCAAAAGCGTAAGTTTTCGTATTTAATAACGCTGCTTTATTCGTAATAAAGATCTTTTATAAGTCGATATAAACGGCTTCGCTATTTTAAACGTTTATCAGCAACTTTTAATAGACTCGATTATAGATTATATCACTTACTTCGTCTTTCTTTTTAAATGCTTAATTAAAAAAGACTTTAATATATAGCACGATATATTCGAACTAAAAGTTAAGCTTAAAGGCCGAAAAAGAGACTTTATAACTTAGTTTAATACTAATAAAATAGATTATATTAAACTCTCGAGCGACTTTATTTATAAAGCTAATTACGTTTTAAACTTGACCTTTTTAAATATTCCGTTTGCTTAAACGACAATTCGCTCCGATCTTTATTCAAGCTTAAACTACGAGACTTAAATCACGATTATCTTTAGCCGAGAAGTTATTTTTTTAAAACGCTTTTAATATCGAGTATCGGACTAAGACTTCGAAAAATTCGCTTCGCTTATAACGTTAAGCGTAGATTAGCTTTTCGATTCGTAAACGATACACTTTATTAAAGAACTCGATTAGCTTGCGATTAGCTTAGTTATTGCTTTTAACTTTGCTTTAAAAGTTGCGAAACAATTTGCTCGAAAAAAGCTAACGGCTGCATTATAATAAACGGCAGACTGCTAAATAGCGTATAAGAAACACTTAATAGCGCGCTTTATAATATACGACGAAGAACCGACTTAAAAAACGCGAAACTAGCTCGCTATAATCAAGAAAGCTAAAAAGGCTTATTAGACTTACGTAATCGACGGAGTAAAATCGGATTAAGACTTATATAAAGTTATAAGCTAGCATAAGCTTACTCCGAACTTGAAATCGCTTTTTTTAATAGTTAACGACGAAGCTATTAAAAATACTAAAAAGAAAGCGGACGCGCTACGAAAAAGCATTTTTAAACGGTTTAGCGCTGCCGACGACTTCGATTACGATCTATTCGTTAGCTAAAAAAGCATTAGCCGGCTTTTTTAAGATACTACGATATTATTAAAAGAAATAGAATCTTACGTGATCGAAGTGATAAGCACTTTATTCGAAACGGACAAGATCATCGTACGATTGCTTAAAGCATATTAGCAATACGTTTATTACTTTTTTTATAGTTTCTTTAATAAATGCTTAGCTTTTTATTATTTTTCAGATGCGTAAAAGCTCGCTAAAGTCTCGATGATCTTTAAAGTAAAAAAAAAAAACAAGACTTTTATTTGCTTTTAACGATCGATTGCTTTACTTTCGTGCATCTTTAAAAAACTAAAGCGTATCGTTGCGAAAAGAATTGCGTAAATTGCTTTTATTAACGACGTTTTTAACTTATAGCACGCGAGAGCCTTCTTACGGCGCTTTATATTAAACTTCGCTTCGTGCTTAATATACGATATCGAGTCCGCATTTATAATTAAATACTAAGTTATTATAATTATTATAAACGTTTAAAAAGCTTTCGATGCGGTCTTAACTCGTCGCTTTTTCAAACGCATAATAAAGCAAGGCTAGCCGTACTTATTACTTAAGCTAATAGAATCTTTTCTTTTAAACCGCAAAGTCAAAGTCCGATTAAAAAAAGAAATCACAGATACTTACGACGTAAAGTACGATACTTCGTAAAAATCACCGCTATTACCGGTGCTTTATATGCTTTATTTAATTAAGCTACTTAATTAAGACCGGACGTTGCGCTTCGAATACGCTAACGATATTTGCTTATATCGCGTTAATCGCACTTTCGACCGGAACATCGTTATGCTTCGAAACGATATCAATTTTATTATTAAGTAAAATAACACTTATAAGATCGCTTTCGCTTTAAAGAAGATCGAAATAATGCACTTCTTTCGTAAGAAAAGTACGTATGCTTTCTTTTTCGTAATTGATATTATAATTATTCTGTGTATTATTATAAGTCCGAAAAACAAAAACACACTTGCGATACGATAGCTTAAAGTCTAGTTTAATCGCAAGCTAAAGTTCCGCCGATACGTTCGAGAACGGGCGGTTAAAGCTAAAAAAGTCGCTTAATATATTCGCAATCTCGCTAAAACAATTTATAGTCTTTTTACGGCTTTATTACGCAAAGCAATTACTATTTGCGTACTGCTTTTAATGCTTTACGGCACGGAAGCGTAATACGCAAAGCGCTATCGCTTAATCTGCAAGTTTAAAAAACTAAAAGTTGTTAACGCTCGAGTCGAAAAGATAATTGATTTTATTAATAAGACGATAACCTTCGCGGCGCGCGAAGTACTTTCGGTTTAAAGAACGATATTAACGGCAACGCTCTTTCGAAATGCTAAGCTTTTTTTTAGCGCTGCGGTTTTAAAAGAAGCTAAAGCTAAGTTTGCAATAAAACTAAAGACGGTAAACGATAAGCATTTATTAATCAACCGGATACTTTTACGGATCCGATAACGCGGTCGCGGCGCGAAGACTATTAAGATCTTCGAAATTAAGATTTAAAAATTAAAAACTCTTTTCTTAAACGTTTTTCGCTTTCGCTTCGTCTTTTCGCACTTTATATCGAAAAGCAAACGAGATTCGGCGGACGGCAAAACGAAAAAAGAAGCTGTTATCGCATTCGAAGTATAATAGCAATAGCTTTCGTTAAAAGATATTACGATCTTTTCGAACGGGTTAAAACAATACGATTAAAGCAACCGATTAATAAGCTATAAGTACGTAATCTATCGAAGACGGCAAGAGATAAGCTACGAGTACGGCTTTATTAACGATTGCTTTTACGTCTTTAACGCGAAAGCGATAAAAGTATAAAAAGGCTTCGAACGAATAATGCACGCTTATTCGACGGCGAAACGGATTTAACTTTGCATCGATAGCATATTAATTATTTAATATCTTCGCGAAAATGCTTTTTTATTATCGTAATAAGCGTTCTTAAACGTTTAAAAAGTAATAAAGACTCGAAACGTGCGAATACGATAATCTTTAAAGTATATAAGCATTAAAAAGAACGAACGGGCGGATAAGCTTACAAACTTAAAAGCAAAGAAACCGAATTAAAACACTAGTTTAGCATCGCAACTTACGATTAGCGGTATCCGCACACTTTTCCGCGATATACGAAATAAAGCACGAGAAGCTTAATAAAGCGCAAGTTCTTTTAAGCTTTTACGCTCGTATCGAAAATAAAGCTTTTTATACTTAATCAAGCTTTTTTTAAAGCTAGAACTTTTACGATATATTTTATATAAACTATTTGCGATCCGAACTACGCACGGAGACTTTACTTAATATTATATTAAGTTTTAGCACTACGACGATAACTTAAAGTATGCTTGCGGCAAACGCAAGTCTTTTTTGTATATAGCTTTTTGTTGATTTACGTAACGACGCTTTTTTTTTTAGCTTTATAAGACTCGACCGCGGACTTTTTCGAGCACGATTTCGAAAGCTTACGACTTTTTTAAAAGTCTTTTTAATAATCCGGCCGATTTTTAAGCTTTCTTAACTATTACGGAGTTCTATTTTAAGCATTGCATTCGATAAAAGTGCTACTTTAGCTAACTGATATTACTTTAGTAAAAAGAACGGGGTACGCTCCGCTTTACTTAAGCTGTAAAAGCTCGTTAAATCAATCGCGTTACGGGATTAAGACTTTAAGATAACGTAATGCGCTTTCGAAAGAATTCTTTTTAACATTAGTGTATTATATTAAGTTTTCTTTTAGAATTTAAGCTTTCGTATTCACTTTTTCTTTTTGTACTCGGCTAACTTCGGTCCGGCCTTGATTCTTGTCGCTACGTAACGTGAACAGCTCGCTTTTAGCTAGCTATAACAGTTTGTATATATTCGACTTTCTCTTTTATAATTTTCTTTTAATAAAAGGTTTTTTTCTATATGATTTATCTTATCTATAAGAGAAAAGCGCATGCGATAATAGCCTTCGCTACAACACTTTGAATTGCTTTTTAAAGCCTTCTTGTATGTAATTCTTTAGCTTAGCACGTCGCCGTACCCTATAAGAGGTCTTAGGGCGGCAGGCTTCGCTTGCTACCCGCCCGACGTAAATAAATACAACAATAACAACAATTATTAAATAGAACTTTAAGACTATATTGCGACCGTGCAATTCGGCCGCATGCTCGTCTTGCAAACCTAACTTTACTACTTTAATAAGAAGTGACTCGAAAGCGAGTCTGATTCGAAAGAAAAACGTATATAATAGAATTAAAGCTTTATATTTGTTTTGTTTATATATATAATGCTAAGCACTTTTATCACGTAAATGCGCTGCATGCTCTAGCCTTGCTAAGCACGTGGTTAGGCACGTAGTTAAGTCACGTGCAAGCTCTTATATAAACGAGTAGTTAGTTCCTCCTTGAACTATTATCATATTACACACAATACAATACACGTACTTACAGCATACGTTCGAGTGTCCTTCGATCGTCCTCCTTTTCCCCCTTTATTCACCTACGATTCTATTATAGCTATATTCATATACATCTCTTGATTTAACGTTAAGTATATGTCGGAGCTCTTCCCCTCCACACTAGTTACTTTAAAAGCGAGAAAAAAAATGAAGAGGAAAGGAAAAGGGAGGAGAAGGAAGAGGAAGAAAAAGAAGAAGTTGATTTATTTTATTTAATACTTATAATATAATACAAGACTTTTTAATACAACCACTCACTCTTTTCTTTCCTCCCTTTCTTTTCCGTTCTCTTCCTCTTTTAATTTCTTGATCCAACTCCTCTCCTTCTCTTCTTCCTCACCTTTTCTATTATCAAAAAACTTATACCTAACCACAACCTTTCTTTTCTTCCTCACCGCTCTTAGCAATAAACCAACCTCCTTCTTATTAAGCAGCGGATCAACGACCTTCGTTTACAAAAGGTTAAAAAAAAGCTTTAACTTAAAAATAACTTGTATAACGACCGTGCAAAAGAATTGGATCCGGTTTTAAGAAAAAGTAGCGAGTCTGTTATTGGTTGATTATTATTAGCTGGTTACTTTAAAAGCGAGAAAAAAGAAAGAGGAAAGAAAGGAAAAAAGAAAAGAAAAGAAGAAAAGGAAAAGGAAAAAGAAAGAGAAGAAGAAGAAGTTGATTTATTGATTTTAGTTTATTTTATTTTAGTTTATTTTATTTTATAATACAATATAATACAATCTAATTAATCACTCCTCTCTTTTTCTTTCCTTTCTCCTCCCCCACCAACTTCTCAATCCAACTCCTCCCCCTCCCTCCTTCCCCTCCTTTTCCACCTTTCCTATCATCAAAAAACTCACACCCAACCACAACCCCCTTCTTACCCCTTACCGCTTTTAACAACAAACCAAACCTACCCCTTTCTTATTAAATAACAAATCAACGACCTTCGCTTGCAAAAGGTTAAAAAAAAGCTTCAACTCAAGAATGACTTGTATAACAACCGTATAAAAGAATTAAATTAAATTAAATTCGGTTTTAAAAAAAGAAAAGGTTAAATTGCGAGTTTGATTTTAGTTAATTAGTTAGTTAGTTGTTATTAATTAATTGTTTGGTTACTTTAAAAGCGAGAAAAAAGAAAATAGAAAGAAAGGAAAAAGGAAAGGAAAAGAGGAAAGGAAAAAGGAAGAAAAGGAAGAGGAAGAAGAAGAAAAGGAGGAAGTTGATTTATTAATTTTAGTTTAGTTTAGTTTATTTTATTTTATAATACAAGCTAATTAATCACTCTTCTCCCTCCTCCCTTTCTTCCTCCTTCTCCTCCTCTTCTTCCTTTTCCCCTACTAACTTTTCAATCCAACTCCTCCCCTTCTCTTACTTCCTTTTTCCCTTTTTTCTTTTATCAAAAAACTTATACCCAACCATAACCCCCTTCTTCTCCCTCACCGCTTTTAACAACACACCAACCTCCTTCTTATCAAACATCAAATCAACGACCTTCGCTTGTAAAAGGTTAAAAAAAAGCTTTAACTCAATAATGACTTGCATAATAACCGTATAAAAGAGTTATATTAAATTAGATTTGGTTTTAAGAAAAGAAAGTTGAATTGCGAGTTTGATTTTAGTTGGTTGGTTGATTGATTAATTGTTATTAGTTAGTTAAAAGCGAAAAAAGAAAAGAAGAAAGAAAAAAAGGGAAGGAGGAGGAAGGGAAAGAGAGGAAAAGGAGGAGGAGGAAGAAGAGGAAGAGGAGGTTGATTTATTGATTTTAATTTAGTTTCTTATATAATACAAGCTAATACAATACAATTTAATTAATCACTCTTCTCTTTTTCCTTCTTCTCCTTCCTCTTCCCTCACTAATTTCTCAATCTAACTCCTCCCTTTCTTTCTCTTATCAAAAAATTCACACCTAACCACAACCCCCTTTTTACTCTTCACCGCTCTTAGCAACAAACCAACCTCTTTTTTATCAAGCAGCGGATTAACGACCTTCGCTTGCAAAAGGTTAAAAAAGAGCTTTAACTCAAGAATGACTTGCATAATAACCGTGCGGAAAAGTTAAATTAAATTAGATTCGGTTTTAAGAAAAGAAAAGGTTAAATTGCGAAGTTTATTTTTAATTAGTTGGTTAGTAAGTTGTTATTAATTAGTTAGTTGGTTAGTTTAAAGCGGGAAAAAGAGAGAGGAAAGGAAAAGGAAAAGAAAGGAAGGGAAAAAAAAAGGAGGAGGAGGAGGTTGATTTATTGATTTTAGTTTAGTTAATTTTATATTTTTTTATTTAATTTATATGATATAATACAATATAATATAATCTAATTAATCACTCATTCCTTTTCTTCCTCTTTCTTCCTCCTTTTCCTCTTCTTCTCTCTCCAACTTCTTAATCCAACTCTTCCTTTTCCTTTTCTTATCTTCTAAAAACTCATACCCAACCACAACCCCTTTCTTCCCTCTCCCTTTTTACCGCTCTCAAGCTTACTAATAAACCAAACCAAACCAATCCTTTTCCTATCAAGCAACAAATCAACGACTTTCGCTTATAAAAGCTTAAAAAAAAGCTTTAACTCGAGAATAACTTGCATAACGATCGTGTAGAAGAATTAGATTAGATTAGATTCGGTTTTAAGAAAAGAAGGTTGAATTGCGAGTTTGATATTAGTTAGTTAGTTAGTTGTTAGTTGTTATTAATTAGTTGGTTAGTTTAAAGCGAGAAAAAGAAGGGAAGAGAAAGGAAGAGGAAGGAAGAAAGAAGAAGAAAAAGAAAGGAAGAAGGAGGAGAAGAAAGAAGAAGAAGAAGAAGAAGAAGTTAATTTATTGATTTTAGTTTATTTTATATGATATAATATAATATAATCTAATTAATCACTCTTCTCTCTTTCCTTCCCTTTCTTCTTCTTTCCCTTCTAACTTCTCAATCCAACTCTTCCCTTTCCCTCCCTTCCCTCCTCCCCCTCCTTCTTCACCTTTCTTATCCTTAAAAAACTCATACCTAACCACAACCCTTTTCTTGTCTTTCACCGCCCTCAAGCTTAGCAACAAACCTACCTCTTTCTTATCAAACAAAAAATCAACGACTTTCGCTTACAAAAGGTTAAAAAAAAGCTTTAATTCAAGAATAACTTGCATAACGACCGTGCAAAAGAATTGGATCCGGTTTTAAGAAAAGGTAGCGAGTCTGTTATTACCGGTAGTCGATTATTATTAGCTGGTTACTTTAAAGCGAGAAAAAAGAAAGGAAAGGAGGAAAGAAAAAGGAAAGGAAAGAAGAAAGAAGAGGAAGAGGAGGTTAATTTATTGATTTTAGTTTATATTTTTTATATTTCTTATATAATATAATACAAGCTAATACAATCACTTATACTATTTCCTTTCCTCCTTTTCTTCTTCCTTCTTCCCGTTCTTCTTTTCCCTCCTCTTCTTTCTCCTCCCCCACCAACTTCTCAATCCAACTCCTCCCCTTCTCTCCCCTTCCCTCTTTCCTTACCTTTCTTATCTTTAAAAAACTCATACCCAACTACAACCCCCTTCTTCCCCTTCTTTTTCACCGCCCTCAAGCTTAGCAACAAACCCACCTCCTTCTTATCAAGCAGCGGATCAACCACTTTCGCTTGCAAAAGGTTAAAAAAAAGCTTTAACTCAAGAATAACTTGCATAACAACCGTGCAGAAGAGCTGGATCCGGTTTTAATAAAAGAAAGAGTTGAATTGCGAGTTTGATATTAGTTGGTTAGTTAGTTAATTGTTATTAATTAATTGGTTGGTTAGTTGGTTTAAAGCGGGAAAAAAGAAGGAAGAGGAAAGAAGAAGGAAAGGAAAAAAAAAAAGAAAAAGAAGAAAGAAAGGAAGAGAAGAAAAAGAAGAGGAAGAGGAAGTTGGTTGCTTGATTTTAGTTTATTTTATTATATAATACAAGACTTATTAATACAATCACTCACTTCTTTTCCTTTCCTCCCCTTCCTCCCTTTCTCCCCCTCCTCCTCCCTCACCAACTTCTCAATCCAACTCCTCCCCCTCCCCCCCTTCCCTTCTTTATCTTCTAAAAACTCACACCTAACCACAACCCCTTTCTTCCCACTCTTCCCTTTCACCGCTTTTAAGCTTAGCAACAAACCAACCCACCTTTTTCTTATCAAGCAACGGATCAACTGTTGAACGGTAACACAAGGAGGAAGATAAGTAGAAAGATTCTTGATTTATTATCTGATGAACTTAAAGAGTAGCCCTTTACTTATACATCTAAAGAGGTCTTGTCACGTAATAAGTCTATCACTTGATCACATTCGACACTCTTACTCAAAACTTATTCAAATGAAAAAGACTCTTATTGAAGTTTATAAATAAGGCTTCTATTAAAAGTAGATCTAAAAAAAAAAAAAAAAAGAAAACATAAGAGTATTTTATAAAGAAAAACAGCAAAGGCCGAAAAAACCTAACTACAAAGAAAAAACTAAGAGACTAATTTAATTGCTCGCTTGTTTTTTAAGAAAAAAAGATTATCTTAATCCTCAGTTCTCGTTTTTTCACTTAATTGCACTTAAAAGAGCTTTCTCTTTTCAAGTGAGCTATCCTTTTCTTCTGCTAACTGATCCGAAAGGTGATTGGCAGCATTATTAGCTGATAAAGAAGAGTGCTGCGTAATGCTTGTCGAATTTTCGGCGTTCTTTATTCGAGAAATAAAAGATCTGCGTAATGAAGCTTAAGAAGATCGAGTCTTAACTTCCGATAAAGATTCTTAGCGTGAGATTAAAGCAGCTTTTATTTATATTTTCCGTCTTAAGTCAGACTAATTAATTTTCTTTACTTTTTTTTGTTTAAGCTCGTTTTCCGATAATACTTAGTTTTTCTAATTCTTATTACTTAACGTATCACGTAGCTAAGTAGCGGTGTAAGTCACGCATTAGTTGTTTAAATTGCTATCAATTAAGCCGAAAATCTAAAAGTCTTCTTTATTAAGGCTTTTCTATTAGTTAAAATATATTTTAATAAATTCTCTTTATAAAGAGAGAAGCGCGGACTTATAAACTTCGTTAAGATCGGTATTAAAGTAATTGCAATCATAAATCGCGAGACTAAACTTTTTGCCGTTTTTCTATTATTAAGCTGCTTAAGCGTAATCGTTCGGCTATAAGCTTTCCTTTTTCGGCTAATTATTAACTTATCCTTTCGTTTTTATAATAAACTAGCCGAAACGAGAAATAGCCGATCTATTATCACGTTTCGTAAGCAGTTTAGCGAATTAAGAAAAGGTGTAGTTATCCTTAATTTTAATATAGCTATTAGCTTGCTCTTTGCAATCGATATAAAAGAATAGTCGGAAAAAAAGAATCTAATATAAAGTGCTAGTTTTGTTTATTAAGTAATATAATTAATAACATTCGAAATTTATCGTTAATAAAGTTAAATAACCCGCTATTTCGTCGGTAATAGCATTTGATTATAATTCTTTTAAGTCCGGAATCATCTGCTAATCTAGCTTAATAGCGTTGCCGACTTCGTCGGCACCGATAAAAAGGCTTTATAAGAAAAGGTCGCAAAGCAAGAACTAAAATCTTCGTTTTTTTTATTATAGATTATGTTTTCGAAAGCAAGCGTCTTTTCGAGCTTTTTTAACGAGTGCTAAGCTATCAGCTTTAATTATTCTCGTACGAGCTTTAATACGAGTGCGAAGCTTTTTATCGGTCTTGATTTCAGAAAGAAAAAGATTATCGCAATCGAATTTAAAAAAGTCTAAGTCGCTAAAACGTGCAATTCGTTTAGCGATCTTTTTTATTCGAAGCATAATTTAAAGAAAGTAAAGTAATAAAGTATGTAATTAAAAAGAAAAGTAGATTATAATTAATCTTTTATGTCTTATCGATCGCAAAGATCTTAAAGGAAAAAGGATTTTATAAGTCTATAAGAATATTAGTTTAGATTTGCGCCGCTACGATCAAATCTTTTAAAACTTTGATAATTAAATAAAATGATTAAAAAGAATCGATCCTTATCGTTTAAAACCACTTTTAATCAAAAAAAGCTAAGTTAAATAAGTCGGTAATAAAAGTGCTTTAATCACGTAATATCAAACTTTTAGCACTTTAATCGCTTTTTTAAATTCTTTAAACTATCGCTTAGCTAATAGCTTAATTAAACCGTCGGCGACTTGATTTGCAATAGCGACTTATTTTAAATTTACTAAGCTATTTCGTACGGCTTTTTAAATAAATATATAACGAAAATAAATATGCTTAGTTCGATAATAAAATTAAGTGTTCTTAACTAGTGCGATCGCTCTTTAGTTATCGCAATAAATCAAGATTAAAACCGTTTTTTTTTACGAAAGTATTTCGATTAAAAAGCGCTAGAATTAAATTGCTTTTTTAGCGGCTTTTGTCTCGGCTATTAGTTCGGATTCGCACGAAGATAAAGCAACGGTAAGTTGCCGTTTCGAAGATTAATTAATTGCTCCGCTTTCGACGTTAAAAACAAAGCTTTTTATAGATTTGCATATTAATTAATAACTACTTTAATTTGCGTCGAAAAAACCGATCAAGTCGCTTAAGTCTCTTTAGTAAACGAGTTCGTAGCGAATAGTTTCTTTTAAATAGCGAACGATGCGTTTCGCTGCTTTTATATATTTTATAATTAAATTTGAAGCAAAACGATTAACTATAAAGATTGAAAAAGCAATATCGAGTTTAAAACTTAGCATAGCGTATATAAGCGAACCGATAAATCGCTAGTATTCGTAACGAAGCTCGAGAGAAGCTTAATACTTTAATAAAAGTAAGACTAAGACTTTAAAAGAAACCTTTATCGGTGTACCGTAAGTATTGCAATTTTTTATCTCGAAGTCTTAAATGATCTTTTCGATATAAACTCGTTATCCGAGACTAAGCGTTCGATTAGCGCGATCTCGAGTGATTATTATACTTAAGTAATAAGCTATTAATCCGAGATCAATCATCTGAAAACGTTTAGATAAAGCAGCTTTAAGTTTATTAACTTTAGCGCGATCACGGTTGAAAACAAGTAAATCATCGACGTAAATAACGATAATAACTCTTTTTTTATAAAAAACGCTTGCGTCGATGCTGTGGTGGAGTTGGGGCTCTGTATTTGTTTTGTCCATGTATATAGTACTGATGCCAAGCACCTTTGTCACGTGGGTGCGCTGCATGCCCTGGCCCTGCTAGGCACGTGGTTAGGTCACGTGGTTAGGTCACGTGCAAGCTCCTATATAGACGAGTAGTTGGTTCCTCCCTGAACCAGCATCACATCACACACAATACAATACACGTACTCACAGCACACATTCGAGTGTCCTTCGATCGTCCTCCTTTTCCCCCCTTATTCACCTACGATTCTATCATGGCTATATTCATATACATCTCTTGATTTGACGTTGGGTATATGTCGGAGCTCTTCCCCTCCACAATGCTAAAAGGTTTAAATCTTATTTCGATAAAGAATTCGGATAAGGTATTATATTAAACGCGAAAAGCTTATTTAAGTCCGTAAAGTACGCGGTTTAATTTGCAAACCTTTTTAGTTTCGTTTTCGAGCTCGATGAATTGTTTTACGTAAACGGATTCGGCAACTTTCTTATATAAGAACGCGATTTTAACGTTTATTTAATCGATCTTTTAATTTAAAGTAATAGCGATAGCGAAAATCATTTTATAACTTATAAGCTTAACGATCGTAACAAAAGTCTTAATGTAATTAATGCTTTCTTTTTGTTAATCTCTTTTGACGATTTAACGTGCTTTTTAACGGATTATAAAGCTATTAAGTCTTCGCTTATGTTTATATACTTATCGACCGAAAAAAACGCGTTAAGTCGTAAATAAGTCGACAAAGTCTTAAGTATTATTTTCGTAAAGTGATTTCTGTTTTTCGGCTATAGCTTTTAAATAAGCCGTTCGATTGCTATCGGCTATAGCTTATTTATAAGTCTTCGGTTCGAAAAGTTTAAAAGAGTTGGCCTCGGAGAAAATGATTTTTGCTATAAGATCGAGTAAAGCTTAAATATAAAAGCTATCTTTATCTTTAGCGTGCTTGACTTTAAGTTTTTTTTTCGATTTTAAAGTTTGCTTTATTAAAAGTATTATAAAAGCGATTAAGTCAAGTGAATTAAAGTTTCGGTAGAGCTTAAGATAAAGTTTAAAAAGAGTTAGCGAAAGAGAAAGAGTTCGAAAAGTAAAATCGAACGTACTTTCGAAAAACGAAAAGAAAAAAAAAAGAGTCGAAAAATAATAAAAGCGATTAAAAGTATCGAAGATACGAAAGTTTTTTTAAAAAAGTAAAAGTCGAAGATCTTAAGCGGTAAGCTTTCGAGTCGAATAGTCTTCGTTTTTAGCGGTAAGCGAAAAGCGTAAGTATTTTAGCTTTATATTAAATAAACTTTTAGTTTTGCGCTTTAAAAGCGTTAAAAAGTAAGAATTAAAAAAGTAAAAAGCGAAGTCAAAATGCGGAAAAGTAAGTAATCCTTTTATAAAATCTATTTATTCGATAGCGGCAAAAGCTAGAAGCTGCTTAATTATATGCGCGCTATATGCCTTTTTAATAAGATCGTCGGTCGTTAAAATACGATAAATGTAATCACTTTCGTATTTAATCAGCTTTTCGTAAGAGACCCGTTTAGTATACGGTTTCGTCTTTTTAATTTTGCTTTCGAAAAACTAAGCTTTAAAGCCGATAATGCGTAAGTGCAAAACGAACGGTTTATATAAGTTCGTAGCTTTAAAAAAAGTCATGCCGATAAAGCTATAAAAGCGACGAAAGTAAAGATAAACGGTAATACGAAGCAGTTTCAATTATTATTTCGCATTAAACTTAAAACTTTGCAAAAGCGTTTTTATAATATTTTAAAGTGTTCGTCCGATCTTCTTAGCAGCTTTATTTATTTATAAATTATGCAAAATAGCAAGTTTAAATCGAACGCTTATCTCGATTAAATGTTTTTAAAAACGCCGAAAAACGTATTTGCTTTCGTTATCGGTGCGAAAACGCATAATTCTTTTTCGACGAAAAGCTTAAAAAAGTTTGAATTTATTTAATGCTTTAGACTTGTACTTTATGCTATAGCACTCGACCTCTTTTGTTTTATCGCAATAAAAGTAAATAAAATAAATAAAGCCGTCGTACTTTTTACGAAAAAGTTTAATAATATTTATATAAATAAGCTCGTCGAGATACCGTTTTAAATTAATATATTTTTTATATGCTCTTTTAATCATTCGACCGTCGAAGCAGCTTTCGTAAGCGCATAAAAAAAGAAGTATACGTAAGTTTATATCTTTTAATAGCTTTTGCATTTTTAATAAGTTTTCTTATTCGAAATGTTTAAAACGCTTATGCTAAACAGCTTAAGCTTTTTTAATAGAAAAAGCGGTTAAAGCTCGATACTAAGATCGTTATTAAAAAAGATCTAAAGTATCGAAAGTCGAAGTTAGCTAAAAGAAATAAGCGTAACGTCGTTAGCTAAAGTCGAAAGCTTTATATATATAACTTAAGCGAAAGATTCGGTTTATAAGCTAGCGCAGATCGATATTAAAGTAAAACAAGTCTTAAGCGATTCGAACGATAAAAACTAAAGAGTTCTTACTTAATAAAGAAAGCAAAGCACTTTTCTCGCTTAAAGTCATACTTATACTTTTTCGAATAAAATTTAAATAAAAAAGAAAGTTAATATTAAAGTTCGGATAATAAATAACGTTATATAAACGAATCTAATCGAAGCTGCCGTCGTTCGTTTTAACGAGTAAAGCAATTGTGCTTTTCTTTTAAAGTAAAAGTAAATGATCTTTTATTTTAAAAACGGTAATTGCTTCGCTTAAGTCGAGTGAAAAGATGTTTTCGAAAAACTCTTAACGGTAGAACATATGCTTAATGCAACTATTATTAAAGATAAAAGTGTTTTCGAATATATTTAAAAACTAAAAAACGAAAGCGTATAAAGTTTCTTAAAAGAATTAAAAAGAAGAGTCTTTAAAGAAAGCTTTAATAAAAAGTGCGGCATGCTAAAGTAAAAAAGAAAAAAGATAAAAGAACACTATTACAGCGGTAAGCCGTTGTATTTTTTAAAAAGTAAAAAAAAAGAGTAAAAAATAAAGTAAAAAGGTAAGGATTATAAAAAGAATAAAGATTATTTAATACTTAAAAGTAAAAGTAGTGCTCGATAATAAAGTCCGGAGCTTTCGAAGACGTTGCTTTAATTAAAAATTACGAAAAAGATTAAGTCGAAGAAAAGAATAATACCTTTAAACTAGTTTTAACTAAAATAATCTACTTCGAGTAAACTTTAATTGCTAATTTATATTAAAATCTCGAACGTCGAAAGCGAGTTAAAAAGTTTTATTAGCGCAGCTACGAATCGATAATATAAAAAGAGCAGCGGAAAAAGTCTTTTCGAAAGAATCGGCATTTTTAACCGTCTTTAATTTAGCTTGCTTAACAGCTTTGTCTTTACGCTTTTTTTCGATTCGTTTATCGAAAAAAGCTTTTAAATAAAAGTAAGCTATTACGTATTCCAATTTAAAGTAGTAAGGTTTCTTACAATAATTATAAATTATAATAGACTTATCTCTTTTTATAAGTTTGCCGGGTTTTCCGTGTACGAAGAATGCTTTGCTCGAAGAATATTATATCAATTGCTTTTCTTTGCGAATAAAAGCTATAAAGTTAACGAAAATAGTTTTAGATTTATCGCTATTGATATAATCGTTATTCGAGACTTAATTAGATTTAAAGTTTTCGTACGAAAACGGTAGCTAGTTAAGATAAACCTTAATTATTTATAAAGCGGAAAGTTAAGTATTATTATCGAAAAGCTTAAGTTGTTCGTTTAAGCGTATAAATTCGTTATTAAAAAAAGTAACGTCGTCGAACTCGTTAATACGAAGAGCGAGCAACGCGGACTAAAGATAATAAAACGTCGCGACGCTTTTAAATCGAAAAAGTTCTTTTAAATTTACTAATAATAGCTTTTTAAGATCGTGCTTTTTAAAGTCTTCGACGATCGTAAAGCTTATTTCTTTTTTTTTTAACGAAGTTTGCGGCGATTAGCTTAAGTCTGCTGCGAATAAAAGAGCAGCTTTAAGTTTAAAGTTCGTCTTACGCGTCGAGTCTTTTCTTAAACGCAAACTCCGTTTCGCTTAAAAAGCGAGTTAGTCGGACTTTTATACTTTTAAAGATTTTTTTGTAAAAGTAGTTTTTATTAATAAAAGCGAAATCGATACGTCGAAAGAACTCGACTTAATTTTCTTCGTCGAAGAACGGAACGGCGGAAAAAGCGGAAGAGAAAGTAGATTAAGTGTCCGCAGCTATTTTTAAAAATCGAAGTTTTAATAAGCTTAATAAAATCTTTAACGTTAACTAATAATACCGGAATGATATTTATCGAGATATTTTTATAAATGATAAAAGGGTTTTTTAATTCGGAAGCTAAAAAGTAAAGTAAATAAAAAAGGGCAAAAAAGCTCTTCGTCCGAAGCTGATAAGAAAGAAGTGTTTAAGTTTAATTCGGTATTAAAGAGTTAAAAATTAAGATTAAAGTCACGATCTTTAGCAAAGTCGAAAGATTAAAAAAGAGTGTTGATAAGTATTTGTATATAGTTTGTAAAGAGATTAAAGCGATAAAAGAAAGTAGAGTTAAAAAGTTAAAAGATCTTGCGAGTTTTCGTTTTTTTTAATAGTACGAAAGTATCGTCCGTAAGAAAAGCCTTTTTTAAAGTCTTTCGAAGTTCTTAATTAATTAAGCTATTTGCAACGTCTTAATTTATAATTAGTTTGCGATAAAACAAATAAAGTTAAGAATAAAATAAAAAATCTATTAAAGTTATTCAAGTTTTATTTTATTATAAAAGCTTAAGCGCGCTAACGTAATGCGGCTAAGTCGTTTAAAACGTAATAGTCTCGATAAAAGAGTTTTCGATTGATGCTAAATATAAATAAAGTATATATGCAAAGTAGATCTATAAAAAGTTAAATCTCGAAAGATTAAAGTTTATTTCGGCGTATTCCGTCGAAAAGTCTATAAATATATATATATATATAGACTTTAAAGAAACACTATTGTCCGAGATAAGTTATTATTAAGTGTTTTTAAAAACAAAAGGTCGTATGTTTTTAAAAAGAGATATAAAAAGTTAACGATAAACGCAAGCAATAAAAAAAAAGAGTTGTGTATATCGTTAAAAAGTAGTTTTAAAAAAAGATATCGTATTCCGTTCCGTTTTGATTTTGTTTTTGCGAAAGGTTCGATGCTAAAGAATTCGCAGAAAGTATTAATTATAGTATTTCGGCGCTAAAGAAGTCGTGGCGGAAGCTTATAACTTATTGAACGATAACACGAGGAAGAAAATGAATAAAAAGATTCTTAATTTATTATCTAATGAACTTAAAGAATAGCCCTTTACTTATACATCTGGAAAGGTCTTATCACGTGATAGGTCTATCACCTGATCATATCCGACATCAACGACCTTCGCTTATAAAAGGTTAAAAAAAAGCTTTAACTCAGAAATGATTTGCATAACGACCGTGCAAAAGAGTTGGATCCGGTTTTGAGAAAGAGTAGCGAGTCTGTTATTAATTGAATATTATTAATTGGTTAGTTGTTTTGAAGCGAGAAAAAAGAAAAAAAAAAAGAAAGGAAGAAGAAGAAAAGGAAAAGAAAGAAAAGGAAGAAGAAGAAGAAGAGGTTAGTTGATTTATTGATTTTATTTAATACTTATAATATAATACAAGACTTTTTAATACAATCACTTACTCCTTCCTTCCCCTTCCCTTTCCTCCCCGTTCTCCTCCCCTACCAATTTCTCAATCCAACTCCTCCTCCTCCTCCCCTTTCCCTCCTTATCCTCCAAAAACTCACACCCAACCACAACCCCTTTCTTACTTCTCACCGCCTTCAAGCTTAACAACAAACCAACCTCCTTCTTATCAAGCAACAAATCAACGACTTTCGCTTGTAAAAGGTTAATTAAAAAAGAGCTTCAACTCAAGAATGACTTGCATAATAATCGTGCAAAAGCGTTAGATCCGGTTTTAAGAAAAGGTTGCGAGTTTGTTATTAGTTGATTATTATTAGCTAGTTAATTGTCGGCTCGCTTAGGTAGGCCTCCTTTCAGCCTTTCAGTCTTAGTCGGTATAAGCGACTGCGCAGTGCGGATCGGAAGCGAGTGCGGATTTTTCGAATGTGTTAGAAATTTCTGTATACTATAGCAATTAATTACTATTACAACTTAAAATTATTTATATAAATAATTAATCTGCGATTATATCTTCTTTCGAAACATTCGAAATCGTATCATTTGATAAAACATTTGACTATCGATTGCTATTTTTAAAGTCTGATTCGTCTTTTACTTTACGCAACGAATCGTTTGAATCTTTATTATTATAAAATTAAAACTATCGCTATCGATATTAATACTAGAAAAAAGAAAAACATCTTGCTTTAAAAAAGGGTCTTTAATAGTATCGGTTATAATTATCAAATCATCGTTATCGTAAGAAAGTTCGGGTTAAGAAAGAGTTGGTCGAAGAATACTTTTTTTACGAGGCCGTAAAATTTGATCTTTAAGAAGTTGTTGCATTTATTAAATCTCTTTCGAATCGAGAATTAGAATAAGCATTGTATTGTCGTCTTTAATAATTAAGCTTATAGCAAAGCGTTTTCGTATAATACTTTTACGCTCGCGCTTAACTATGCGATTCTTTTACGATATTTAATATCTTTTTTTTCTTTTTAAATCTTATCGACGCGTTGTTATTTTATAGCAGATTCAAGATTTTCTTTACTTTACTGCTTAATAGCAAGGTTGTTATCGATTAATAATACGATTTTAAATGTTTCGGAAAAAGATATGCTCGTAAATTAATTATTTATATAAATATTCTTTAATTAATTATAATAGTAATTGCTATAATATATAAGAATTTCTAATACATTCGAAAAATCCGCACTCGCTTCCGATCCGTAGTCGCTTATACCGATTAAGACTGAAAGGCTGAAAGGAGGCCCACTTAAGCAAGCCGACGATTACTTTAAAACCGAGAAAAAAGAAAGAGGAAAGGAAAGGAAGAGGAAAAGGAAAAAGAAGAAGAGGAGGAGAAGGTTGATTTATTGATTTTAGTTTAGTTTATTTTATTCTATAATACAAGCTAATCTAATTTAATCTAATCACTCACTCTTCTCCTTCTTCCCTTTCTTCCCCTTCTTCCTTCTCCTTCTTCCCCACCAACTTCTCAATCCAACTCCTCCCTTTCCCTTCTTTCCCCTCCTCCCCCCCTCCCCCCTTTTATCCTTTAAAAACTCACACCCACCTACCACCCCCCTCTTCCCTTCCCCTTCACCGCCCTCAAGCTTAGCAACAAACCCACCTCTTTCTTATTAAGCAGCGGATCAACGACTTTCTCTTGCAAAAGGTTAATTAGAAAAGAGCTTTAATTCAAGAATGACTTGTATAATAACCGTATAAAAGCGTTAGATTTGATTCGGTTTTAAGAAAAGAAAGTTTGAATTGCGAGGTTGATTTTAATTAGTTAATTGGTTGTTATTAGCTAGTTATTTTAAAGCGAGAAAAAAGAAAGAAGAAGGAAGGGAAGGAGAAGAAGGAAAGGAAAGGAAAAGGAAAGGAAAGGGAAGAAGGAAGGGGGAGGAAGAAGAGGAAGAAGAGGAGGAGGAAGAGGTTGATTTATTTATTTTACTTAATACTTATCATATAATACAAGACTTTTTAATACAATCACTCATTCTTTTCCCTCCTCCCCTTCTTCCCCTTCCTCCCCCTCCTTTTCCCCCACCAACTTTTCAATCCAACTCCTCTCCTTCCCTTCTTCCCCCCCTTTCCTTCCTTTATCCTTAAAAAACTCACACCTAACCACAACCCCCTTCTTCCTTCTCACCGCCCTCAAGCTTAGCAACAAACCAACCTCTTTCTTATCAAGCAACAAATCAACAACTTTCGCTTGCAAAAAGTTAAAAAAAAGCTTTAACTCAAGAATAACTTGCATAACAACCGTACAGAAGCGTTAGATCGGGTTTTAAAAAATGGTTACGAGTCTAATATTAGTTGATTATGATTAGCTAGTTATTTTAAAAGCGAGAAAAAAAAAAATAATAGAAAGAAAAAAGAAAAAAAAGAGAAAAGAAAAAGGAAAAGAAGGTTGATTTATTTTACTTAATACTTATAAAATAATCTAATTTAATTAATCACTCTTCTCCTTTTCCTCCTTCTCCTCCCCGTTCCTTTCCTTCTCCAACTTTTCAATCCAACTCTTCCCCCTTTCCTTACCCTTATCCTCTAAAAACTCATACCCAACCACAACCCCCTTCTTACCCCTCACCGCCCTCAAGCTTAGCAACAAACCCACCTCCTTCTTATCAAACAACAAATCAACGACCTTCGCTTGCAAAAGGTCAAAAAAAAGCTTTAACTCAAGAATGACTTGCATAACAACCGTGCAAAAGAATTGGATCCGGTTTTAAGAAAAGGTAGCGAGTCTAATATTAGTCGATTATAATTAGTTAGTTGTTTTAAAGCGGAAAAAAAAAAAGAAAAGGAAAGAAAGGAAAGGAAGAAGGAGGAGAAGGAGGAGGAAGAGAAAGGGGAGGAGAGGAAGGGGGAAGAGGAGGTTGATTTATTTTATTTAATACTTATTACATAATATAAGACTTTCTAATACAATCACTCACTCCCTTTCCCTTCCCCCCCCTTCTCTTCCCCCTCCAACTTCTTAATCCAACTCCTCCCCTCCCCTCCCTCTCCTCCTTCCCCACCTTTCCTATTATTAAAAAACTCACACCCAACCACAACCCCCTTTTTACCCCTTACCGCCTTTAAACTTAACAACAAACCAACCTTCTTCTTATCAAACAACAAATCAACGACCTTCGCTTGCAAAAAGGTTAAAAAAGAGCTTTAATTCAGGAATGACTTGCATAATAACCGTGCAGAAGAATTGCATTAAATTCGGTTTTAAGAAAAGAAAGTTGAATTGCGAGTTTGATTTCAATTAATCAGTTGGTTGATTGGTTATTATTAATTGGTTGGTTGATTATTTTAAAGCGGGAAAAAAAAAAGAAAAGAAAAAAAGAAGAAAGAAGGGAAAAGGGAGGAGAAGAAGAAGAAGAAGAAGAAGAGGTTGATTTATTGATTTTAATTTAATTTAATACTTATTACATAATACAAGACTTTTTAATACAATCACTCACTCCTTTTTCCTTCCTCCCTTTCCTCCCCCTTCTCTTCCCCCACCAACTTCTCAATCCAACTCCTCCCCTCCCCTCCCTTTCCCTCCTTCCCTCTTCTTTCCTCCCTTATCCAAAAACTTACACCCAACCACAACCCCTTTCTTTCCTTTCCCTCTTACCGCCCTCAAGCTTAGCAACAAACCTACCTCCTTCTTATTGTTGTTGTTGTTGTTGTTGTTGTTGTTGTATTTATTTACGTCGGGCGGGTAGCAAGCGAAGCCTGCCGCCTTAAAACCTCTTATAAGGTACGGCGACGTGCTAAGCTAAAGAGTTACATATAAGAAGGCTTTAAAAAGCAATTTAAAGTGCTATAGCGAAAGCTATTATCGCATGCGCCTTTCTTTTACAAATAAGATAGATTATATAAAAAGAAACCTTTTATTAAAAGAAAATTATAAAAGAAAGAGTTAAGCAAATACAGACTGCTATAGCTAGTTATAAGCGAGCTGTTTACGTCGCGTAACGATAAGAATCAAGGCCGAACCGAGGTCAACCGAATATTAAAAAAAAAGAAAAGGTGAATATAAAAACTTAAACTTTAAAAGAAAACTTAATATAATATATTAATGCTAAAAAGAATTCCTTCGAAAGCGTATTACGCTATCTTAAAGTCTTAATCTCGTGACGCAATTGATTTAACGAGCTTTTATAGCTTAAGTAAAGCAGAGCGTACTTCGTTTTCTTTATCGAAGTAATATTAATTAGCTAAAATAGCACTTTTATCGAGTGCAATATTTAAAGTAGAACTTCGTAATAATTAAGAAGGCTTGAAAATCGGCCGGATTATTAAAAAGACTTTTAAAAAAGTTGTAAGCTTTTAAGATCGTGCTTAAAAAGGTCCGCGGTCGAGTTTTATAAAGCTAAAAGAAAAAGCGTCGTTGCGTAAATCGGTAAAAAGCTAAATGTAAAAAAGACTTGCGTTTGCTATAAGCATACTTTAAGTTAACGTCGTAATATTAAAACTTAGTATAATATTAAGTAAAGTCTTTATGCGTAGTTTTGATTGCAAGTAATCGATATAAAATATATCGTAAGAGTTTTAGCTTTAAGAAAAGCTTGATTAAGTATAAAAAGCTTTATTTCCGATACGAGCGTAAAAGCTTAAAAGAGCTTGCGCTTTATTACGCTTTTCGTGCTTTATCTCGTATATCGCGAAAAAGTGTACGGATGCTGTTAATCGTAAGTTGCGATACTAAACTAATATTTTAATTTAATTTCTTTGCTTTTAAGTTTGCAAGCTTATCCGCTCGTTCGTTTTTTTTAATATTTATATGCTTCGAAGATTATCGTATTCGTACGTCTCGAGTCTTTATTACTTTTTAAACGTTTAAAAACGCTTATTACGATAATAAAAAAGCATTTTCGCGAAAATATTAAATAATTAATATGCTATCGATATAAAGCTAGATCCGTTTCGCCGTCGAATAAGCGTATATTATTCGTTCGAAGCTTTTTTATACTTTTATCGCTTTTGCGTTAAAGACGTAAAAGCAATCGTTAATAAAGTTATACTTATAGCTTGTCTTTTGTCGTCTTTAATAAATTACGTATTCGTAGCTTATAAATCGGTTGCTTTAATTGTATTATTTTAACCCGTTCGAAAAGATCGTAATATCTTTTAGCGGAAGCTGTTATTATTATGCTTCGAACGCGGTAATAGCTTTTTTTTTCGTTTTGCTATCCGCCGAGTTTTATTTGCTTTTCGATATAAAATGCAAAAGGACGAAGCGAAAGCGAAAAACGTTTAAAAAAAAAGTTCTTAATCTTGTATCTTAGTTTCAAAGATTTTAATAATCTTCGCGCCGCGACCGCGTTATTGGATTCGTAAAAGTATCCGGCTGATTAGTAAGTGCTTATCGTTTATCGTCTTTAGTTTTATTACAAACTTAATTTTAGTTTTTTTTAAAACCGCAACGCCGAAAAGAAGTCTAGTATCTCGAAAAAGCGTTGCTATTAGTATCGTTTTTTAAATTAAAAGTACTTCGCGCGCCGCGAAAGTTATCGTTTTATTAATAAAGTCAATTATTTTTTCGATTCGAGCGCTAATAATTTCTAGTCTTTCGGACTTGCAAATTAAGCGATAGCGCTTTGCGTATTACGCTTTTATATTATAAAGCATCGAAAATAATACGCAAGTAATAATTGCTTTACGCAATAAAGCCGTAAATAAACCGTAGATTATCTTAACGAGATTACGAATATATTAAACGACTTTTTTAACTTTAACCGCTCGTTTTCGAACGTATTAACGAAATTTTAACTTGCGATTAAACTAAACTTTTAATTATCGTATCGCAAGTATATCTTTGTTTTTCGAACTCGTAATAATGCACGGAATAGTTATAATATTAATTACGAAAAAGAAAGTATACGTACTTTTCTTACGAGAAAAGTGCATCATCTCGATTTTTTTTAAAGCGAAAGCGATCTTATAAGTATTACTTTTGTTAGATTGCTTCCAAGCGATTGGGAATATATTCGTAACTTCGTAAGGTCGTCAAAGTACTTGCAATTGCAAAACACTCGGTTGATAAAGTATCTGAATTCTGTTTGCTCCTTAAGGCTCAAAGGAGCTGATTCCTTTTATATAATTAGAAGGAATCACGTGCACTAGCTAGCTAATAAGTTTACTTATCAAGTTGAAGGTCCTTTGACTGCTGATATGCTAAGCGAGGCATGCCAAGTGGCCCGTGAACTATGGTTCACGGGTAAACTCTTTAACTATTACTACTATTAGCTAAAGTCGATATGGATATACCGACACCGGCAACTCTTTCTTTGGCAAGCAGTGCCTTGCCAACTACTATATCGACCGAAAAAAGAAGGAAAGTAATTAAACAAAGGTAATCAAATAAAAGAAAAACAATCTCTTCCTTCTTTCTTTTACAGCGGCCTTTCTACTTATCTATCCGCTTGCACCTTTAAAGTATTAGTCAAAACTAGCTCTTGCAAAGAGGTATTGGCCTCGATTTTGGTCATAGCGTTAGCAGGGTTAGATTTTCCTCCGATCTAGCGTACTTTAAAGAGCTCCCGCTTCTCGTATGACTCCCGAATAGCTATAATATCGATTATAAAGCGCTTCTTCTTAATAGTTCTTAGCTTTACTATGCACTCGTAAAGCGAATAAGAGTTAATGCACATTATTACAAGGAAATTAAAGATTCTTAGCTAAGCTGTAATTTAAGCAAAAGTGGTCGATATAATAATAGCTATATCGATACTTAAAGACATAGCGTATAGCTTAAAAGCTAATACCGCTTTTATTACTTTTTTACACTTTTGTAACACTTAATATAAAATGTTACTCGTTAAAGTGAACTCGTTCTTACTTACGTAAGCTTTATTACTAAAGATAACTACGAAATCGATCTAAGAGCTAAGGTTAGCGTTGTTAGCAAACGCTTTGTTTACGAATACGAAAAGCTTTGCCGTCTTTAAGTTTAAAAGCACGTAATAGATCCTTCGAGTTAAGTAATCGATCAGCTATTAGATTACTTTATTAAAAGCCTTGTAGTCTTCGTCCTTCGGTTCTTAATGCTAAGCAGCTATCGATAAAGCGTAAGATGCTTTTAAGTAGCAAATGATAGCTAAATACGCCTTTCGAGCACGTTGCTTTAAATATTCTTTAGCTCGTGTAGCTAAATCGAGCTTGATTATTGCAAGCCTTTTACCTTGCCTTTTTTGCTTAATTAACAATCCGAACCCGTTTTTATCTAAAGATAATTTGTATCTATTGAAAATCATCGGTTTAACGTATGTAAAAGTCTTTATTTCTTTGCTCTTTAGCTTAAATTTAACCAACTCTTTCTTTTCCTTTACTTTTATAGCTCGATTAACAACTATAAGAACATCGTCCGTTTATAAAGTAGCTATTCTTAACTAATCTTTATTAATTAAGATAAAAAAGCAAGAATCAAAGCTCGATTGTTTTATCTCGAAGTTGTCCGTAAAATGCTTTAAAAAACGCTTATATTAATGCGTTCTTGCTTCGAAGATTTCGTATAAAAAGCTAATTATAAAAAACAAAATGCCGAGAAAGAATCGATAAGTGATCTTTTTAAATAATTACACGACGATTATTCGTATAAGCTTCGTGCTTGATTAAGTATAAGCTTAAGTGATATCTTTATTATAAACTTGACACTCGTAGTCTTTTATTAGCGAAAGAGCTAAAGCATAATAAAATCTTTAGCTCGCTCGCTATACCGTAAGAGACTCGATAAGTACTTTTGTCTTGCTTTTATCTTAAAAGGCTTAAACTATTATACGAGACTTTTCGTATAGCGTAAGTGTTCTTTTACTTTTAATCTCGTTAATAAACTTAAATCCGAAGATCTTAGCGCTTTTAACTCGTAAGTTAGTTCTCGAGATCACTTGAAAGATGCTTTAAGCTATTAATCCAGCTAATTCTTTTGCTTTAGACTCTTGAAATAGTGCCTCAAGGCTCTTAATAATTCTTTCGGCTCGTAGCTAAGCTAAAAGCTTATAATCCCGGCGTTCTTTATCGGTAATAAACACTTTAAAGTCCTTGATAAATAAAACGTAAGAATCGCTTTCTTCTTCGTCAAGCACGGTCGAGATATTAAGATCGTACTTTTAATAAAGTATTTAGATCATTAGTATTATTGATCTTTAAGAATTAATAAGTTAAAAGTTAAAAAGGCTGTTTGCTAATTTTAACGAACTTGTCGGATTAAGCGAATGTTGAAGTTTAAGCGAATTTCTCGGTTCTAGCTCTTTTTCGCTTTCGCTTTTATCCTTTTCTTCTTCCGCCTTTACTTTAAGTACTTGCAACTCTTTTAATAGCTTTTCAACTTCAAAGTAATAAGGTTTTACTAAGGTCGACTTGAATTCCGTAAGTCTCGGATATGCTATTGTGCACGTATGCCTTTGCCGGCCAAGCAGCTAAAAAAGGCTTTTTTACCTTTGGTTTTCTCGTTACACGAGTACCCGTAAACTAATAAAAAAGTCTAAAGTATGCTCCGTAATTAGCTTATTCCTTTTCTTAAGCGCGTCTTTAACTTGCTTCGCAGCGTAGCATTTTCGTACTTCTTTTATAGCTTTATTAATAGCAGCAGCACGCTTTTAAGTAAACGCGGCAAATCGATCTTATTCCGTCAGCTTTAATAAAGTGTTAAAAACGAAAAGCGTAAGGACTAAGCTATTAAGTCCCGCCGTATCGTTAATAGCTTTAATAGCTATTTAAAGCCGGTCTTCCTTTAAAGCCTTTAAAAGCTCTTTTATAACGATATTAAAAGCGCGTCGTATAAAGACGTAATAGCGTTCTACTAGCTCGACGCTATAATAAGCTTTTATAAGCATCTGCTTTAAAGTGCTGCTAATACTTTTAAAGTAGCTTCGGAACGTTGCCGAATTGAAATTAGTTCCGAGATCGTGCACGACGTTTGTAAAAGGTCCGACGTAAGTATTAACTTAATATCGATTGAATCCTTTAAGTAAGTGCTATGCGGATATGCTTTTAAAGAAAGTAGCGGCTTGAAAGTTAATAGAATCGCAAACGACGTGCAATACGTTCTTGCCGTCAAAGTACATTACGTCTACGTATACCGTATTATTAAAGTCAGTATCATTTTTAAGTCTGATATTAAACCTTTTCGAAGAGCGTTCGAATACTTAGCAATAGTAGCAAAACTTTTAAATGTTATAAAGCAAATCTCGCTTGAATTCGTGCCCGGCCTTCTTAAAAACAATAGCAAATCGACCTGCTAAAAAGTAGCTGAAACGCTTATAGATAATCTTTAATTGCTCTTTCGTAAGGTAGCAGTAGACAGTCTCGCTCTCGGTGTTATAATAAATAGCAGCGTGCTCTTTACTTAATAGCATCCACACGTGCTTAAACATCCTTACTATTAGTATTTCTTTTTTCTTTTAAACTAGCACGTTCCGCAAGTTATCTAAGATCACTTTATGCTTATTTATATCAGCTAATAAGAATAAAAAAGGTACGTCGCTTTTTATAACGTAAAACTCTACTTGACTTAAAAGAGTATCTAAAGTAACTGCTTTAATAAAAGTAGCAGAGCCGATACCGTATTTAACGGACTTCTTTTCTGCCCGAGATATATTCAATTAAACTTCGAAGTATTTCTTTTAAAGTGCTCGTACTTAAAGCAAGCTAGCGGTAAAGAAATTAGCTGCTCCGTTATCAATTATAAAGCTTATAAATACGTTTTCAAAGTACTTAAAAACTATATAAGTCTTTGCTTTGCTCGCGAGTACACGCGGATCTTGCTCGAGCATCTTTTAAGTCTCTACTTAGTTAATAAAAGCGTAAAAAGCCGTTTGAATCTCTAGTTGTTTATATACTTCGTTAGCGTTAAACGTGCCGTAAGTAGTTATAAAACCTTCTGATATATTAGCGTAGCTGCCCGATTCGAGCGGCTCGTTTAATAAGCTTGCGATAAACTGATCGAATTCTTTCGTAAATACAAGTAGCAAGCTTTCGATCGACGCTACGTATTAAGAGAATTTGCTCTTCGTTACTCTTTTTGCGTCTTTAAAGCTTTAGAACTTAGCTACGGAAGTTTTACGCTCGTCGAAGGTATAGTTAGTGCTTTAGCAACTTAGCTTCTTGCAAACAAAACACCTTTTCTTACTTTTAATAGCTTTAGCAGCTTTTTTACTTCCGAAGTATTAGCGGTCTTGAATAAAGCATTCGTATTCTTCTTTTAAATCGGAGTCAGCCTTTAAAGCGTGTTAAAAGCAAATGTGATCGTATAGCTCGCTAAAGCTCGCGTAAGCTTTACTCGCTTTAGCAAAAGGTCGAGAGGTCTTAATTGCAAACGCAATTGCTCGACGAATATTAGCAATTACCGCGGTAAAAGTAAAAACAAAGTTTATTCGTGCAATCGTAATCTTTAATACGTTTTTACAAACTGAATACAGCTTATTAGCAAGACTTCGATTATCTTTTAAACTTAGTCGTAAAGAGCTTTAAATGCTTTTAAGCTCTTTAGCGAGCTTCTTAAAGCATTCGCTAAACGAAGTTCTTAGATTCTTTTTCTTGACTAAATCTAACGAAATTTCTTCTTAACGGTCGTATTTTGCTTGCCGCCGGTGGTCAGTCTCGAAGTAGTCTTTTATTGCAATAGCGTTTGCTTTAAACGTAAGAAGCCGGGCCTTAATTACGTAGTTGTAGTAAAAGGTAATAGCTTCTTTCGTAAGCATAATAAAGAACGCCGCTAAGTAGTCGACTAAGGTTAAACCGTATCGACTTACTTAATTAGCAAAAATCCTTAATTAAGTTCTAAAGTCATCGTCGAGTTTCGAATACTTCAGTTCCTTAAGAAAGCTTCTTGCAAATAAAGCTAATTCCTTTGCTCTTAAGTAAGAGTCTGCTGCTTTTAGCTTAAGGAAATCATCTTTATTATCGTTAAAAGCGCTTAAAATGCCGTACGCAAGTGTGCCGTGCTTAGTTAATAATCGGATCGGTAAAAGGTTATCGATATAGTTGTCGGTTATAAGTTTTACTTTTCTAAGGTTTTTAAAAAGCTTATTTCCGGATCCGGAGTCTTTTAAAGGTCCGTTTCCGAATCCCTTTAATAGTCTAAAGGACTCGTTCTTACTTTTTTCGTATCCGTATCTTCGATCTCTTTGCTAATCTTTCCCGTTCTTTCTTCGTCGGTCATCGTCAAGATCGCTAAAGCTATTCGGGTTATCGGCTAAAGCTCTAGCTTAATAATATCCGTATCTTTAAGTACGTTCTTAGCGATTCTTATATTTTTAATATCCTTTTTATCGATACGTAACTTATTAAAAGATTTAAAAAGCTTATCGGTACGTCCGAAAGTGCTAGATCTTTTCTTCGAGTTGTTAAGGTTAAGCACGGAAATCTATACGCTATCTTTAATAAGAGCTGATTTTGTCCGGAATGCTTTTAAGTTTTAGCGGGTCCTCTTTTAGCGTATAGCTCCCGTAGCCTCGAGTGTTATTTGGTCCGATAATAATCTCAAGACCTTTGTTGTTATTGCTACTAAGCTTAAGTTTTTTAGAAAACTGAGTATAACTTTTAAAAAAAGAGTTTAAAAGCCGCTAAAGTGATTTTAGCTCTTTTTAGATGATTAGCGTATTGCGTAGCGATTAATAGATTGAGAGCGTTGAGTACGCTAAAGTGCTTCGTCGTAACTTTTCGTTAGATTATATAACGTAAGTCCGTAATTCCGTTATTTGCTTTGCTATCATTTTTATATTTTGCTTTATATTCTTCTTCTCTTTCGCAAATTCTTCGCGTAACCTCCGAATCTCTTCCTTTTCTTCCTTCTTGCTTAAGGTCTTCTTTTCCTTCCTTTTTGGACTGCGCGAAAGTAGAAGTAAAAGTAATTAAAGTGTAATATCGTCGTCGTCGTCGTTTGTAAAGTTTTCGGCGGTCCACTTTAAATCGAAGCTTAAAAGTATTGCTTATTGCTCTTTTATTTCTTCGAAAGTCTATTAATGCTACTGCTCGTTGTTCAATAGCTTAACTATCTTATTAGCGTAACCCTTTTGTTCAAGGGGCACTATACGCCTTTAGACAGCAAGTGTTCTTTAAGGCTAATAAAAGTAGTATACTTAAGGCTTCGTCTTGTATTGTCCTTCGTTATTGTAAAGCTCGTTTAATCTTAGCGTAAGAAAGCGTGCCGGAATAAGCTTTACAAGTCGTAGTCTTTTAGTCTTTTACACTTCGCATTTAAGAAGTCTTTTATTATTGCTCGAGCCGTAATCTTATTATCGAGCTTTGCGTATAATAGCTCGTTTAAATCAAACGAAATGCTCGACATCTCGTCGTCTAGTCCTTTCGAAGGGCTTAAGAGTCTTAAGTATAGTGTTTCTTTTAATTGAATAGCTAAAGGTTCCGTAAGTAGTGATAAGACTCGAAAAGTATAATACCTTACCCTCTTTGTCGGCTAGACTCTTTACTTAAAAGTCTAGTTACTCGGTCGGCTATAATTATTATCTGTTTATATATAAGTCGATCTAAATTTAGTTGGGTGCTATATATAGCAAGCGCGGCTCTTATAGCGTTAAAGTTGTTGTTTTGAAAGTGACTTGGTTCGGAATCACTTTTTCGTAAGAATAAGGAAAATCGGTAGTATAAGAAGCGATTTAGTACGGAATCGCTTTTCCGTTGTAAAAGAAAAGTATCGTAGTAAAAGGTATCTTCGCTATAAAGTCTTAGCTTCTCTATGATTGATCACTTAATAGTAAATCAACCACTGATCAATGTTAAATTGCTTTTAAGCGATTGGAAATATATTCGTAACTTCGTAAAGTCGTTAAAGTACTTGCAATTGCAAAACACTCGATTGATAAAGTATCTGAATTCTATCTGCTCTTTAAAGCTTAAAAGAGCTGATTCTTTCTATATGATTAGAAAGAATCACGTGTACTAGCTAGCTAATAGGTTTACTTGTCAAGTTGAAGGTCCCTTGACTGCTAACATGCTAAGCGAGGCATGCCAAGTGGCCCGTGAACCATGGTTCACGGGTGAACTCTCCAACTACTACTACTACTAGCTAAGGTCGATATGGATATACCGACAACTTTACTTAATAATAAAATTAATATCGTTTTAAAGCATAACGATATTTCGATCGAAAGTGCGATTGACGCAATATAAGCAAATATTGTTAGCGTATTCGAAGCGTAATGTTTAGTTTTAATTAAATAGCTTAATTAAAAAAAGTATATAAAGCATCGATAATAACGAAGATCTTTATAAAGTGCCGCACTTTACGTCGTAAGTATCCGTAATTTCTTTTTTTAATCGGACCTTGACTTTACGGTTTAAAAAAAAAGATTTTATTAGCTTAAACAATAAGTACGATTAACTTTATTCTATTATATATTTTAAAAAGCGACGAGTCAAAACCGTATCGAAAGCTTTTTAAACGTTTATAATAACTATAATAACTTAGTATTTAATTGTAAATGCAGACTCGATATCGTATATTAAGCACGAAGCGAAGTTTAATATAAAGCGTTATAAAAGAGCTTTCGCGTGTTATAAGCTAAAGACGTCGTTAATAAAAGCAGTCTACGCAATTTTCTTTGTAACTGTCACGGTACGAGAGCAAGGTCTTCGAATAAGGTCTAAATTGTGTACGAGAGATAAAAGAGATACTAAGGTACAAGAAGAGATAAGTCCATTATGGGGGTCCGTGCGTTCCTCAGCTTTGGCATTCTTTAGCTGAATTGTTTGTTTCCTCTCTTTATATATAATCCCTTCTATTCCCTTTCTTCGAGCATCTCTTTCGTTAAAATTAATCAAACAATTAAGCTTTCTTTCGAGCAGCAGTAAGTTCTGCTTTAATAAGTTTTAGCTTTTTAAAAAAGCGTTTTTCGAACTTTAAGATAAAGGACCGTGCGTTAATTACGTGAAAAAGAAGTTTTTAAGTCTTATCTTTTAAATTATATCTTTTCTATAGAATCAAGTATTAAAAACCTTTTGCTTTAGTTCTTTTAAAGTCGACAATAGCTTTAACCGCTTATAGCTTTTCACTATTTGCATCGATAGCAATAAAAAGAAAAGGAAGGTTTTGTTAGCTTAGCAAAAGGTCGGTAAAGGCGGAGCGAAGAAGGTTAGTATAAAAACTATCGTTCAACTTATCGTGTTCGAAAAGTAAGTCTAAGCGATAAGTATAAAAGCTTAATACCTCTTTGATCTTATAACGGCCGAAGAACTTATAATCGAACTTCTTAATAAGTTTATCGGTTTTGATATTGCGAAAGTTAAAGAAAACTTTATCTTTAATTCGGTAAGCAAAAGCTAAAGATCTAGTTTTATTAACTGCGAATTCTTAAGTTGCTTAAGCCGAAATGAAGTTGGTCTTAAAGAAAGCGAAGATTTATTTTATTTTATTTACGAAAGCTATGCTTGCTTTGTTTCCTGCTTGAATTGCAAGTGTAAAAGTAAGTTCGAAAAGTCGAAAAAGTCCGAAGCTAACGCAAAAGTAGAAACTAGTATTAACGAAAAATAAAAACATTTAAGTAAAAGCGTTTATTACGTTATTAGCTAAGAATTCGGCTATTAATAACTAAATGGCCTAATCATCTTAAGTATAATCGATATATTATCTAATGAAATGCTCGAATTAAGTATTGAAAATCTTTATTTAGCTATCCGTCTTAAAGTAAAAAGACGTAAAAAAGCTGAGTTTGATCTCGAGTTTAAAGCAGACTACTCTTTAAAGTTCAAAAACAAATAAAAAGCTTTTATCAAATACGATAATATCGAAGAAGCCGTATAATTTTTATACGTTATCGAGAAATAATTAAGCTAGCTCTTTTGCTTTAAGCTTAGTATAGCAAGCGATAAAGTAGCGACCTTTAAAAAGGCGATTAACTACGATTATAACGTAGTCGTAGCTATTGCTAAGAGGTAAAAGGCCGACGAAATCGATTAAAAAGTAGCGCTAGCGTTAATCGAAAAAAGAAAAGGGTTTAAAAGTGCTTTAATATCGAAGTCGAAAAGTAATATTACGAAAGCAGCTGTCGCAATTGCGAACGAATCGAGCGCAAGATGCGCTAACATTAAGCTACTAGTAGTCTCGAGATATCACTTTATATAAAGCGTTCTTGCTTAAATAGCTCGACTCGCAAGAATCGTAAGCGGATTATAAAAAGAAAATACGTAGTTCAATATCCGAAACGTACAATCGATTTCGAAAAAATAATCGATCGTTACGCAAAATGCATTCGGAAAAAGCGATTTCTTTAGAATAAAAGATCTCTTCTTCTTTAATTATCTTTTTGCTAATAACTTTAAACTATTTATCGAATTTATAGCTTTTTTTTAAAAAGCGCATAATTTTCAAGTTTTAAAGCTCGTCTGCAAAGGCTAGTTCGTTTAAGCAAAGAGCTACTTCGATATAAAGCTTAACAAAAGTAAGCTCGAAAGAGAAATCGAGTTGAGCGAAAGCGTTTAGAAAAGAAGTAAGTATTAATGAATTCGAAATTTAAAAGTTTAAGTTATCGGTAGAAAAGAAAGCTTAATTTCGATAAGTATAACGAAGGTCGAAGTCATCTTAAAAGAGGTCTTGTGATCGGCGTATAAAAGAGTCAGGTTTTCAGCCTTCCTTTCTTGATCTAAATTTAATAATAAAATCGAATTTAAAAAAGAACTTACTCTATTAAACTTACTATCGAGTAAGTTGTTTTATAATCATAAAGTATTCGAGGTTGCGATAATCGGTTAATACGTGTATAAAGTATAAAGATCTCGTAAAGTTTAAACGCTAGCTTTCGAAAGCTCGAACTATAGCGAGAAGTTCTTTATCGTAGATCTTATAATTACATTTAGCTGCGTTGTATTTGCGAAACATATAAGCTACGAAATGAAGTTCGCTTTTATTATTTTTTTAAAAAAGAATAACGGAAGAGACGTAATCGAAAACATCCGTCTTAAGCTAAATCTTACGATCAAGGTCGAAGTGAAAAAAAATCGATATTAAAACGAATGCTTTTTTAAAAGTATCGAAAGCTCGTTAGCAAGCGAAGGTCCAATTCTATTTAGATTTTTTCTTAATAAAGTAAACGAAAAGGATAACGATTCGAAAGAAACTTTTAATAAATCGTCTATAAAAATTTAAAAAGCTTAAGAATGCTTAAACGTTTTTAATATTAACAAAGGCCTCTTAAGAAGTTATACAGTCGACTTTAGCGAAGTCTATCTTAACGCTTATAATAGAAACAATCAAGCCGAAGTAAATGACTTCTTAAACTTCGAATTCGCATTTCTTAACGTTTAATTAAAAGCTTGCTTTTTAAACAGCTCGAAGTACAGCCTTAACGTATAAACGGTGTTCTTTTAAAATATTAAAGTAAACTAGTATATCGTCGATATAAGCGGAACAAAATATATTAAAGAAAGGTCGTAAAACATCGTTGATTCGAGCTTAAAAAGTAACTAAAGCGTTTAACAAACCGAAAAGCATGACGAAAGATTCGAAAAAGCCGTATCGAGTATTAAAAGCTATAAGCTATTTATTATTATCTCTTATTCGGATTCTATTAAAAGCGTAAATAACGTTTAATTTAATAAAGTATTTAATTTTGCTAAAGCGAAAAAAGGTTTCTTAAACAAAAAGGAAAAAGTATCTATTCTTTATTATAATAGCGTTTAAAGCTTTGTAATCCACGCAAAAGCGAAAGCTTCCGCCGGGTTTCTTAGCGAAGAGTACAAAAGAAGCTGCTTAAAAAGTACTTGCTCGAATAAATCTTTTATTAAGGTTTTCTTTAAAGAATTTGCGAAAGACTAGAAGTTCATCTTATAATATGTTATAAAAAAGGCTATAAAAAAAGATAGCGTTTAATTTCAGCTCGATAGCGTAATCGCAGTCTTTATAAAAAGCGAGTTTATTTGCTTCGTCTTAATCGAAAGCGTTAAAATGATCGTAATATTAAAGAAAGACGATTATAGCAAGATCGATACGAGCTTTAAGAGCTAAAGCCTTTCGAATATCTTTAAAAAAAGCGCCGTAAAAGTACATATCAGCGGCTATATAGCGTTGCTAAAGTTCGGAAAATTGAATATCGTTAACTAAATTTATAAAAGAAATATATAATTCTCGGTCCATTTTTTAAAAGTTAAAAAAGTCTAAGATATAAAGAGGAAGGCTTAGTCGAAAAGTGATATCGAAAGCGGCAAGGTCTACTTTAAATTCGGTCTTTAATTATTAGTTAATTTCGTAAAAAGAAGCAGAGAAAATCTCTACTCTCGATATAAAAGCTGTAATATAAAAGGCGGCTGCACTTAATCTCCGAAAGAGAGGTCCTTTAACAAAAGTTTTAAAAGTCGTAATAAAAAGTATTAAGCCGCGTATAAATAATTAATAACAAGTAAAAGGTAAGCAATAATTTTTACAAGTCTTATTATTAAATATAAGAGAATCAAAGCTTTAATCGATTTGAAGGTTATAAAAGGCGAGCCAAAGCTTGCTTAGAATAATATCGTATTTGCCGAAGTTAAAAAGGAACCTAGTAATAAGTTTAAAGTAGCCGTTAATATTAAAATGAAGTTGTATCTTATAAATAACGTTCGCTAACGAAAAAGATCTATCGGCGAGTCGTAAAGATCGAGGTTTTAATAAAAGTTCGAAAATTAAGTTATAAGTTTGCGCAAAAGAGTAATTAATCATCACTTTTCTAGTACACTCGCAGTTAATTATAGCTTTAGTTTTAATAAGAATTTTATTAGTTAGGTCTATTATAATACAAAAAAGAACTAAATGATTTTTAATCGAAGTATTTAAAAAAGAGATGATTAAAGTACTCTTTTTATAAAGTCTTCGACGGCGTTTTCGGTTAAAGACTAAGCTTTTCCTTGGCCCTTTCCTCTTTTAATATTCTATAAAGCGGTAAAGCAAGCGGAGCTCGTATGGTTTTTGTCGTAACACTAATTGCAAAAGCTATTGTTACGATAATAGACCTTTTTAGCTTTTCTCTCGTTCAAGGTCTTAAGAATACGCTTGGCAAAAGCATCGGCGGCGGTCCAGGTAGCTACAAAGCTTATTTCTATTACGCTAACGTCTATAGCAATGCCTTCTTATATAATAGTAAGAGTAGGAATAAAAGCGGTATATTCGAATGCGATTTAAAAGATAGCGGAGACCGTGATTATCTTTTTCTTAAAATAGTTAAGGTCTTGATTACGAAAGATATTATTAATACCGCGGACTTGTAAAATAAACTCGAAGAGTTTAGTTTTGTGATCATTAGCCGAGATATATAAAAAGCGATTAGTAATATCGAAGTAGAAAGCGCGCTTAAAGAAAGCGATAAAGGCTTCGTCGCCGAATTGAGCTTCGAAGCAAGTCTTTTACTATTTAAAAAGAAAAGTAGCGAAGGATCGGTTTCTTTAAACGAAGACGAAGAAAGCTTATTAAGCGGTAGATTTAGCATTGATATTATCGAAAGCAGCGTCTAAAATATCGATGATCTTTAACACGCTCTTATAAAGTATCTTGCTACGAATAAAAGTGCTTCTTTTAACTTGTCTTTTAGCTTCGCCGGAAAAGCGAGAAAAGAAATAAGCTATCTTATCGTACTCGATAAAGTACTAGTCTCTATTAATAACGAGTTTAATGCTTATATCGATCAAGAACGAGCGGAGTCTTATAATAATTCTATCGAATTTATCGAGGTCGAGGTATTCGGCAAATCGATAAAGTCGGTTAGATAAAAAAAGAAGGTTGCGTTGCAAAGCTTCGAAAGTAGTGATTTAGCTAATTAAAAGTACCTTTTCGGTGTCGAAAGTAATGATTTGTCTTTAAAAGTCGAGTAATTATCCGCGCAAAGCTTGATTGTCTTCGTAACTATTAATAAAAAAGCTCGAGAGCTTGGCTTCTACGTTTTTAAAGTAAGCAATAGCATATTCGGCATATCTTTATAATACTACAATCTCAGCCGCAACAGCGTTAAGATTCGATTAGAAAGTTGCGAAGACGCTAGCGATATTAAAACACGAGAAGAAAAGAAGGAAATTATTTGCAACGAAGATCAGCAAAAGGTTCTCTTAATAGCTAAGGTCTAAAGTAGCTATAAGATCGTCGGCGGACATCGTTCCGAAGGTGACACGGGCTAAAACTAAAGTAAAAGCTTTGTTTTAGCTTTAGACTCGGTATGCGGAGACGGGTATGCGCGTCGAAAGCATGCGAAAGAGTTTTCGAAGTGTAAAAAAGTTTTTAAGATCGCTAAGTTCGCGCGTTCGTAAACTGCGCTATATAGCGATTAAAAAAAGTACACAATATATCACGGTACGAGAGCAAGGTCTTCGAATAAGGTCTAAATTGTGTACGAAAAATAGAAAAGATACTAAGGTACAAAAAGAGATAAGTCTATTATGGGGGTCCGTGCGTTCTTCAGCCTTGGCATTCCTTGGCTGAATTGTTTGTTTCCTCCCCTCACAGTAACGATGCGCTTTAGTCTTTTAAAGATATACGAAAGCAAAGCAATCGATCGTTAAAAGCGAATAAAAGTCTTATCTTTTTTCTTTACTTTAAAAATCATCGAAACTTTAACGAGCTTTTACGCATCTAAGAAATAATAAAAAGCTAAGCACTTATTAAAAAAGCCGTAAAAGAAATAGTAAACGTAATGCTAATATGCTTTAAGTAATCGTACGATAATCTTGTCTGTTTCGAATAAAATGCTTATTACTTCGATTACGTAAGACTTTATTTTTTTTAATAATACCGTAGTATTTTAAAAAAGCCGGCTAATGCTTTTTTAATTAACGAGTAAGTCGTAATCGAAGTTATCGGCGGCGCTAAATCGTTTAAAAATACTTTTTCGCAGCGCGTCCGCTTATTTTTTAATGTTTTCGATAGCTTCGTCGTTAATTATTAAAGAAAGCGATTTTAAGTTCGAAGTAAGCTTATATTTATTTATAACTTTATATAAGTTTTAATCCGATTTCACTTCGTCGATTACGTAAGTTTAATAAACCTTTTTAGCTTTTTTAATTATAACGAACTAGTCTTGCGTTTTTTAAGTCGGTTTTCCGTCGTATATTATAAAGCGCGCTATTAAGTGTTTTTCATACGTTATTTAACAGTTTGCTATTTATTATAATATAACTATTAGCTTTTCTCGAGCAAGCTGTTTCGCAACTTTTAAAGCAAAGTTAAAAGCAATAGCTAAGCCGATCGCAAGCTAATCGAGTTCTTTAGTAAAATGTATCGTTTACAAATCGAAGAGTTAGTTTACGTTTAGCGTTATAAGCTAAGCGAATTTCTCGAAGTCTTAATCTAGTATTTAATATTAAAAGCGCTTTAAAAGAACGACTTTTCGGCTAAAGATAATCGTAACTTAAGTCTCGTAATTTAAGCTCGAATAAGAATCGAAGCGAATTATCGTTTAAGCAAACGAAATATTTAAAAAAGTTAAGTTTAAAACGTAATTAACTTTATAAGTAAAATCGCTCGAAAGTTTAATATAATTTATTTTATTAACATTAAACTAAGCCGTAAAGTCTCTTTCTCGGCTTTTAAGCTTAACTTTTAATTCGAATATATCGTGCTATACGTTAAAGTCTTTTTTAATTAAGCATTTAAAAAGAAAAACAAAGTAAGTGATGTAATTTATAATCGAGTCTATTAAAAGTTGCTAATAAATATTCAAAGTAACGAAGCCGTTTACATCGATTTATAAAAGATCTTTATTGCGAATAAAATAGCGTTATTAAGTATAAAGACTTACGCTTTTACGTACGTAAATTATTACTCGTAATCGCTTAACGAAGTATTAAGCATCGTCTTGATTATCTTACGATTCTATTAGCGTATAATAATCGTAAAACGAATAGTTTTAAGTTTTAATGCTCGAGTGCGTATACGGCTTTTAAATATAAATAACGTTAATGTTTATCGAATAATAAAAGTAAAGTAAAGCAATATAATATAGCTGCTTTTTGCTTACGTTCGCTTAATAAACTTAGATTTTTTTAAAAAGCTATCGATTATAACGAGTACCGCGATGCTATATCGACGTGCTTAATATATAAAGTTGTTTTAAACATTTTAACTAATAACAATGCTCGAGCTTCTTATAAACGAAAAAGATAAGCTAATAATATTATTTACGTAATAGTCCGATATCGTTATTAACGTGTCTTTTTTTTCGTTTATAATAAAGAAAACGCTGTTTATTAAAGTCTTTTCGTTAAAGTTCTTACGCGTAGCTATATTATACAAAAGTCTCGTAGCTTGCGTAAAAGATTAAGAAAAAGATTATAAAAAGACGGCTTAAAAAAAAGTCGCTCGTTCGTGCTTTTATATCGCAAAAGCGCGTCTTTTCCGAAAAAAAGCCGCGTTAATACCGGTAATAAAAGTTTTTAATTAAAAAGCTAAAGTCCACACCCCTCTCTTCCCCCTTCCCCCTCCTCTTCCCTTTCACCGCCTTCAAGCTTAACAACAAACCCACCCAACCCAACCCTTTTCTTATCAAACACCAAATCAACGACCTTCGTTAAGCTTGCAAAAGGTTAATTAAAAAAAAGCTTTAACTTAAGAATGACTTGTATAACAACCGTATAAAAAAATTGGATCCGGTTTTAAGAAAGAATAGCGAGTCTGTTATTGGTTGAATATTATTAATTAGTTGGTTAGTTTAAAGCGAGAAAAAAGAAAGAAGAAAGAAAGGGAAAAAGGAAGGGAAAGACAAAGAAAAAGAAAGAGGAAGAGAAAGAAGAAGAGGTTGATTTATCAATTTTATTTAATATTTATCACATAATACAAGACTTTTTAATATAATCACTTACTCTTTCCTTTCCTCCCCTTCCTCCCCTTCCTCCCCTCCTCCTTCTTCTCTTCCCCTACCAACTCCCCCCTCCCCCCCTCCCTCCCTCCCTCCCTCCCCCCCTTCCCCTTCTCCTCCTTATCAAAAAACTCACACCCACCCACACCCCCCCTCTTCCCTCTTCCCTTTTCCCTCTTCCCCCTCACCGCCCTCAAGCTTACCAACAAACCACCTTCACCTCCTTCCTATCAAACAACAAATCAACGACCTTCTCTTACAAAAAGTTAATTAAAAAAAAGCTTTAACTTAAGAAGGACTTGCATAACGACCTTTTAAAAGAATTAGATTAGATTAGATTCGATTTGATTCGGTTTTAAGAAAAGAAAGGAAAGGAAAAGTTGAATTGCGAGTTTGATTTTAGTTAGTTGATTAGTTAGTTGGTTGGTTAGTTTAAAGCGAGAAAAAATAGGAAAGGAAAGAAAAGAAAAAAGAAGGAAGGAAAGGAGAGGAAGAGGAGGTTGATTTATTAATTTTAATTCATTTTATATTTTTTATATAATACAAGCTAATACAATTTAATTAATCACTTACTCCCTTCCCCTTCCTTTTCCTCCCCCTCCTCTTCCCCTACCAATTTCTCAATCCAACTCCTCCCCTTCCTCCTTTCCCTTCCCCCTCCTTCCCTTCCCTCCCTTCCCCTCCTCCCCTCTTTATCCTCCAAAAACTCACACCCAACCACAACCCCTCTTCTTCCCCTTCCTCCTCCTCACCGCCCTCAAGTTCAATAACAAACCCACTTCTTTCTTATCATCATCAAGCAATAAATCAACGACCTTCGCTAAGCTTGCAAAAAGTTAATTAAAAAAAAGCTTTAACTTAAGAATGACTTGCATAATAACCGTGCAAAAGCGTTAGATCCGGTTTTAAGAAAAAGTTGCGAGTCTATTATTAGTTGATTATTATTAGTTGGTTAGTTGTTTTAAAGCGGGAAAAAATAAGAAAGGAAAGAGAGGAAGAAAAAGAAAAAGAAAAGGAAAAAGAAGAAGAAGAGGAGGTTGATTTATTAATTTTAATTTACTTCATTTCATATTATAATACAAGCTAATACAATTTAATCACTTACTCCCTTCCCCTTTCCCCTTCCTCCTCCTCTTCTTCCCCCTCCTCCTCCTCCCCTTCCCTCCTTTTCCTCCTCCCCTTCCCCTTCTCCTCCTTCCCCACCTTTCTTATCCTCCAAAAACTCACACCTCCCTTCTTCCCCCTTCCCCCTCCTCCTTCTCACCGCCCTTAAGCTCACAACAAACCAAACCTAACCAACTTCCTTCTTATCAAGCCGCGAATCAATCAACGACCTTCGCTAAGCTTATAAAAAGTTAATTAAAAAAAGAGCTTTAACTCAAGAATAACTTGCATAACGACCGTGCGAAGAAGTTAAATTAGATTAAATTAGATTCGATTTGATTCGATTTTAAGAAAAAAAAAGAAAAGAAAATTGGATTGCGAAGTTGATTTTAATTGGTTGGTTAGTTGGTTGGTAGTTAGTTGTGATTGGTTGGTTAGTTGGTTGGTAGTTGTGATTAGTTGGTTAGTTAATTGGTTGTTTTAAAGCGGGAAAAAAGAAGAAGGAAAGAAAGAAGGAAAGGAAAGAAAGGAAAAAGAAAGAAAGAAGAGAAGAAGAAAAAGAAGTTGATTTATTGATTTTAGTTTATTTTATTTTATAATACAAGCTAATACAATCTAATCACTTATTCTTTCCTCCTCGTTCTCTTCTCCCACCAACTTCTCAATCCAACTCCTCCTTCTCTCCTCCCTCCTTCCCCTCCCCTTCCCTCCCCCCCTCCCCTCTTCCCCCTTTTATCCTCTAAAAACTCACACCCAACCATACCCACCCACACCCCCCCTCTTCCTTCTCACCTTTCACCGCTCTTAAGCTCAACAACAAACTTAACCTAACCCAACCTCTTTCTTATCAAACACTAAATTAACGACTTTCTTTTATAAAATCTTAAAAAAAAAAAAAGCTTTAACCCAAGAATGATTTGTATAACTACCGTATAAAAGCGTTAAATTAAATTAGATTTAATTCGGTTTTAAGAAAAGAAAAGAAAGAAAGGTTGAATTACGAGTTTTGATTTTAATTGGTTGGTTAGTTGGTTAATAGTTGTGATTGGTAGTTATGATTGGTTAGTTGGTTAGTTAGTTAGTTAGTTAGTTGGTTGGTTTGAAGCGGGAAAAAAGAAAGAAGAAGAAAGGAAAGAAAAAAGAAGGAAAGGAAAAGGGAAGAGAAGAAGAAGGAAAGGAAGTTTCGTTTGTAAAAAGTTAATTAAAAAAAAGCTGTAACTCAAGAATAACTTGTATAACGACCGTGTAAAAGCGTTAGATTAGATTCGATTCGATTCGGTTTTAAGAAAAGAAAAGAAAAGTTGAATTGAATTGCGAGGTTGATTTTGGTTGGTTAATTGGTAGTTGGTAGTTGTGATTAGTTGGTTGGTTAGTTGGTTTAAAGCAGGAAAAAGGAAAGAAGAAAGAAAAGAAAAAGAAGGAAAAGAAAAGAAGAAGGAAAAGAAAAAGAAAAAAAAGAAAAGGAAGAGGTTGATTTATTGATTTTATTTTATATTATAATACAAGCTAATACAATTTAATTAATCACTTTTCTTCCTCCTTTTCCTCTCCGTTCTCCTCCCCCACCAACTTCCCAATCCAACTCCTTCCTTTCCCTCTCCCCCCTTCCCCTCTTTTATCCTCCAAAAACTCACACCCAACCACACCCACCCACACCCCCCCTCTTCCTTCTTCCCCCTCTTCCCCTTTCCCCTTACCACCCTCAAACTTAATAACAAACCAACCCAAACCCACCTCCTTCTTATCCCTTCTCTTATCAAACACCAAATCAACGACCTTCGCTAAGCTTGTAAAAAGTTAATTAAAAAAAAGCTTCAACTCAAGAATGACTTACATAATAACCGTATAAAAGAGTTAGATTAGATTAGATTTGATTCGGTTTTAAGAAAAGAAAGGAAAAGGTTGAATTGCGAGTTTTGATTTTAATTAGTTAGTTGGTTGTTAGTTATGATTGGTTAGTTAGTTGGTTAGTTAGTTGTTTTGAAGCGGGAAAAAAGAAAGAGGAAAGGAAGAAGAAAAAGAAGAAAAAGAAAAGGAGGAAGAGGAATAGGAAAAAGAAGAAGGTGATTTATTAGTTTTAGTTTAGTTTATTTTATATTATAATACAAGCTAATACAATCTAATTAATCACTCTTCTTCTTCCTTTCTTCCTTTTCTTTTTCTTTTTCTTCTTTTAACTTCTTAATCCAACTTCTCAATCTAACTCCTCCTCTTTTCCTCTTCTTCTTTTCTTTTCTTTGTCTTTTAAAAACTTATACTTAACCACAACCCCCTTTTACCTTTTCTTTTTCACCGCTTTTAAACTTAATAACAAATCAACTTCCTTTTTATCAAACAACAAATCAACGACTTTCGCTAAGCTTGCAAAAGGTTAATTAAAAAGAGCTTTAACTTAAGAATAACCCTTATAACGACCGTATAGAAGAGTTGGATTAGATTAAATTAGATTTGATTCGGTTTTAAGAAAAGAAAAGAAAAGAAAGTTGAATTGCGAGGTTTGATTTTAATTAGTTAGTTGGTTGGTTGGTGGTTGTGATTGGTTAGTTGGTTAATTGGTTAGTTAGTTGGTTGTTTTGAAGCGGGAAAAAATAGGAAAGGAAAAGAAAGAAGAAGAGGAGGAAAAAGAAGGAAGAAGGAAAAGAAAGGAAGTTTCGCTTGCAAAAGGTTAATTAAAAAAAAGCTTCAATTCAAGAATAACTTGTATAACAACCGTGCGGAAGCGTTGGATTAGATTTGATTCGATTCGGTTTTAAGAAAAGAAAAGAAAGGTTGAATTGCGAAGTTGATTTTGGTTGGTTAGTTAATTAATTATTAGTTGGTTGGTTGGTTGTTTTGAAGCGAGAAAAAAAAAGGAAGAAAAGGAAAGAAAGAAGAGAAAGAAGAAAAAGAAAAGAAAGAAGAAGAGGTTAGATGATTTATTAATTTTACTTAATACTTATCACATAATACAAGACTTGTTAATACAATCACTTCCTCTTCCCCTCTCCCCTTCCCCCCTTTCTTCCCCCTCCTCCTCCCCCACCAACTTCTCAATCCTCCTCCTCCCCCACCAACTCCTCCCCCCCTCCCCTCTCCCCCTTCCCCCTCTCCCCCTTCTCCCTCTTCCCCTCTTTATCCTCCAAAAACTCACACCCAACCCCACCCCCCTCTTCCCTCTTCCCTCTCCCTCCTCCCCCTCACCGCCCTCAAGCTAACAACAACCCCACCCAACAAACCCACCTCCTTCAAGTTTCTTATCAAACACCAAATCAACGACCTTCGCTAAGCTTGCAAAAAGTTAATTAAAAAAAAGCTTCAACTCAAGAATGACTTACTTGTATAACTACCGTGCGAAAGAGTTAGATTAAATTCGATTCGATTCGATTCGGTTTTAAGAAAAGAAAGAAAAAGTTGAATTGCGAGGTTTGATTTTAATTAGTTAGTTAGTGGTTGTGATTGGTTGGTTGGTTATGATTAGTTGGTTAGTTTGTTGGTTAGTTGGTTGTTTTGAAGCGAGGAAAAATAAGAAGAGGAAAGGAAGGAAAAAGAAGAAAAAGAAGTTTCGCTTGCAAAAGGTTAATTAAAAAAAAGCTTCAACTCAAGAATAACTTGCATAACGACCGTATAAAAACGTTAGATTTGATTCGATTCGGATTTAAGAAAAGAAAAGAGAAGAAAGTTGAATTGCGAAGTTGATTTTAAGTAATTGGTTGGTTGGTAATTGTGATTAGTTGGTTAGTTAATTAGTTGGTTGTTTTAAAGCGGGAAAAAAGAGAAAAAATAAGAAAGGAAAGGAAAGGAAAAGGAAAGGAAGAAGGAAGAGGTTGATTTATTGATTTTATTTGATTTTAGTTTATTTTATAATACAAGCTAATACAATCTAATTACTCACTCCCTTTCCTTTCCCCCCCTTCCTCCCTTTCCTCCCCCTCCTCTCCCCCTCTCTCCCCCTCCCCCTTTCCTTCCCCCCTTTCCCCCTCCCCCTCTCCTCTTTTATCCTCTAAAAACTCACACCCAACCTTAACCACACCCCCCTTCTCCCCTCTTCCCCCTCCTCTTTCTCACCGCCCTCAAGCTTACCAACAACCTAAACCAAACCAACCAAACCCTACCTCATCCCTTCTCCTATCAAACACCAAATCAACGACTTTCGCTAAGCTTGCAAAAAGTTAATCAAAAAAAGAGCTTTAACTCAAGAATGACTTGTATAACAACCGTGCAAAAGAGTTAGATTAGATTAGATTTGATTCGGTTTTAAGAAAAGAAAAGAAAAGAAAAGGTTGAATTGAATTGCGAGGTTGATTTTAAGTAGTTAGTCGGTTAGTTAGTTAGTAGTTGTGATTAATTAGTTGGTTGGTTAGTTGGTTGGTTGGTTAGTTTGAAGCGGGAAAAAGAAAAAATAAAAAAGGAAAGGAAAGGAAAGAAAAAAGAAGGAAAGGAAAGGAAAGAAGGAAGAAAAGAAGTTTCGCTTATAAAAAGTTATGGTGACAGAGGGCGTATACTTAGGTAGGTGGAGCAGAGGTCAAGGTCTAAGAGATAGCGATAGAAGTGTTTGGTTTATTCAAGGGAGCACGAGAGCAACTATAGATATGTATATGTAGTACGTAGCCTTTAAGGAGCTTGGCAAGCACGTGCAAAGGAGCACGTGCTAGGCCACGTAAGGAGCACGTAAGGCAAGGACTACACTGTGCAACACACCCCTTAGTTGCGAAGCGACTGCTTAACTGATAAAGGCTCGCTTAAAGAAAGAGGAAGGGAAAAAAAACAGACGAGAAAAAACTTAAAGAAAATCTAGCTAAAAGATAGACGGAGCTTATAAGCTCTTAAGCAAAGGGCAGACGAAATAGGAGCACGCTAGCGCTAGTAAGCTGCAACGAGCCTTTTTAAAGTAGTAACAGCTAATAGTCCTTAAGGCAAGGTGCAAGGTGGGTCCGCTTGCCGTCGCAAAGACTCGCTAACTTAAACCTTTACTCTTTAAGAGCGACTTAAAACAAAAGAACTTGTAGTTGAAGCAAGCGTCTTAATTTCTTTATACTACACTTCCTTCTCGCAAGCTTTAAATACGGTTTCTAAGCTTCAATAAGCCTTTAGTAGCGCAAGGCTACGGCTTAATCTACTCTTCCGGCGTGCGCGAGCGGCTTTAATCTTTTATAGACTTGCTCTTAAGTGGCTTTTTTTAAGCAGCTACACTTCTAAGGTATTTAGACTTGCCTTCGCTAATAGAAGCTTTATTCTCTTTTTATAATAGCTCTAAGCTCGCTTTCAGCTTTTCGTAATTAAGTATAAAGAATCGCTTTTTAATAGCTTAAAGCTTCGGCTCCGACATTATGAGATTCTTAGAGTTTTGACTAGTAAAAGCAAGCTTTAATAAGTCACAAGAAAAAGGCTGTTAAGAGTGAGTACGCATGCAAAAGCAAACCTTTCTTTTCGAGAGTTCGTTAAGTATAGCGAACACACTCTTACGAGCTTTTCTTTGCTATAAATGCTTTTTAAACATCTTTGCGTAGTCTCTTAAGCTCTTCAACTTAAAAGCTTCTTTTATACTAATAGCGTCGACTATAAGACTTAAGTAGCGATTGCTTTTGTGACGACCTTAAGCGATTACCTGAAGGAACTCACGGGAGCGCGGGGTTCACATGGGAGCTCAGGAGAATCTCAAAGTAATGACTTAGAATCAACAACTACCGAGTGTAGAGGTCGAAGGTAGCTGAGGTCTATATACACGAAGGTAGAAGCGCCAAGGACTCGTGAACCATGGTTCATGGGTCAAAAGCGGGGAATGAGAGAATACGAAGAATACGAAGGAAAAAAGGAGGGAAGTAGCTTGGCGCATGTGAGGTGCGTCCAGGAGACCTGGCGTGTCGTCACAGCTTTAAGCAAAGTCTAACTTTTAAGCAATTACTTTTAAGAAATCTTTTATAGCAAGAGAATCGATAACATTTTGCAATTCAAGCTTTAAAGCGATAGCTTTAGAGTTCACGAGCTTCTAATTTCGAATCTATTGTTAAGGTTTAATAATCTTCGCAGCTCTTTCGTTAAGAATTCGACGGTACTCGTTTCGCACATGCTCTTTCGTCGATTCGTCGTCTTCCGCGTACTAGTCTTATAAAGACCTTATTAGCGTTTAAAGTGAAAACTCCTTTTCTTTAATCAAACGAGTCTTATAAGGCTATAGCAGCTCCTTTAAGACCGTTTGATTCACTTACTTTAACATGTACTAGTATTTAAAGTTCAAAGCGCTTTAGCGCGCTTTTTTCTTAGAATACTCTTTCGACCGGTATGCAAACTCTTCTTTAACGTCTTAGAAACTCGCACCTTTTAGCATTAAGCGGTCTTCACGAGTAGCTAAAAGCGCCTCTTTTCATTCTTTTATAAGATTATCTTTCCGCTCGTTCTCTTTAACGATCAAGTCGTCAATCGTAAGTGGTGCCGGCGGTTTTAAAGAAAGGATGTAAAGCTAAGTTTCTTTCGAATAAAGGTCTGTAAGCTTTTAAACGCTTTTTATTATCGCAACGGCTTTGTAGTCGATAAACTAATCGACTTATAACGCTCGGTTCGTAAGGTGTTAAGCGCTTTAAAGTGATATATCGTAATAGCTCGAAGTAGAATGTAAATAAGGTAAAATGAAGTAAAATGAGGTTTGAAAAGCTTTTATTAGACGCTTCGAGCGTCAGAAAAGAGAACAACTTCTACCGACCGAAAAAAAGAAGAAGACGATAATAGATCTTGCAACCATTGATAAAGCGATCTGTATCGTATTAACGTAATAATTAAAAGGGAGCTCGTAGAAGCGTGTGGCTCTTAACTATAGTGATAAAAGGCGTATACTTAAGTAGGTAGAGCAGAGGTCAAGGTTTAAGGGATAGCGATAAAAGTGTCTGGTCTATTCAAGGGAGCACGAGAGCAACTGTAGATATGTACATGTGGTACGTGGCCTTTAAGGAGCTTGGCAGGCACGTGCAAGGGAGCACGTGCTAGGCTACGTGAGGAGCACGTGAGGCAAAGACCACACTGTGCAACAAAAGTCAAAAAAAGGCTTTAACTCAAGAATGACTTACTTGCATAACTACCGTGCAGAAGCGTTAAATTAGATTAGATTTGATTAGATTCGGTTTTAAGAAAAGAAAAGAAAGGAAAGGTTGAATTGCGAGGTTGATTTTAGTTGGTTAGTTAGTTAGTTGGTAGTTGTGGTTGGTTGATTAGTAGTTGTGATTAGTTGGTTAGTTAGTTGGTTAGTTTAAAGCGAGAAAAAATAAGAAAGGAAAAGAAGAAGAAGAAGAAAAAGGAAGTTTCGTTTGCAAAAAGTTAATTAAAAAAAAGCTTTAACTCAAGAATGACTTGTATAACTACCGTGCGAAGAAGTTAGATTAAATTAGATATGATTAGATTAGATTCGGTTTTAAGAAAAGAAAAGAAAGAAAAAGAAAGTTGAATTGCGAAATTGATTTTAGTTGGTTGGTTGGTAATCGTCGGCTCGCTTAGGTGGGCCTCCTTTCAGCCTTTCAGTCTTAGTCGGTATAAGCGACTGCGGATCGGAAGCGAGTGCGGATTTTTCGAAATGTGTTAGAAATTTTTATATATTATAGCAATTACTATTATAATTAACTGAAGAATATTTATATGAATAATTAATTTACGAGCATATCTTTTTCCGAAACATTTAAAATCGTATTATTAATCGATAACAAGCTTGCTATTAAGCAGCAAAGTAAAGAAAATCTTGAATCTATTGTAAAATAACAACGCGTCGATAAGATTTAAAAAAAAAGAAAAAGATGCTAAATATCGTAAAGGAATCGCATAGTTAAGCGCGAGCGTAAAAGTATTATATGAAAACGCTTTGCTATAAGCTTAATTATTAAAGACGACGATACAATCAATACTCATTCTAATTCTCGATTCGAAAGAGATTTAATAGATATAACAACCTCTTAAGCGTTAAATTTTGCGGCCTCGTAAAAAAGGTATTCCTCGACCAACTTTTTCTTAATCCGAACTTTCTCTCGATAACGATAATTTAATAATTACAACCGATACTATTAGAGACCGTTCTTTAAAGCAAGATGTTTTTCCTTTTCTTAGTATTAATATCGATAGCGATGGTTTCAATTCTGATAATAGTAGAGATTCAAACGATTCGTTGCGTAAAGTAAAAGACGAGTCAGATTCTAATGAAAATAGCGATCGATAATCAAATGTTTTATCAGATGATACGATCTTAAATGTTTCGAAAGAAGATATAATAATAGATTGATTATTTATATAAATATTTTTAAGTTGTAATAGTATTTGCTATAATATATAAAAATTTCTAATACATTTCGAAAAATCCGCACTCGCTTCCGATCCGCAGTCGCTTATACCGACTAAGACTGAAAGGCTGAAAGGAGGCCCACCTAAGCGAGCCGACGATTAGTTGTGATTGGTTGGTTGATTAGTTGTGATTGGTTGGTTGGTTGGTTTGAAGCGGGAAAAAATAAGAAGAAGAAAGAAGAAAGAAGGAAAAAGGAAGAGAAAGAAAGGAAGTTTCGTTTGTAAAAGCTTAAAAAAAAAAAGCTTTAACTCAAGAATAACTTGTATAACTACCGTGTAAAAGCGTTAGATTAAATTAAATTCGATTCGATTCGGTTCGGTTTTAAGAAAAGAAAAGAAAAGAAAAGAAAGGTTGAATTGCGAGTTTGATTTTAATTAGTTAGTTGGTAGTTGTGATTGGTTGGTTGGTTAATTAGTTAGTTAGTTGTTTTGAAGCGGGAAAAAATAGGAAAGGAAAGAAAAAAGAAGGAAAAGAAGAGGAAGAAGAAGGAGGAAGAGGAAGAGGAAGAAGAAGAAGAGGTTGATTTATTTTATTTAATACTTATAAAATAATCTAATCTAATCACTTACTCCTTTCTCTTTCCTTTTCCTCCCCTTCTTCTTCCCCCACCAATTTCTCAATCCAACTCCTCCCTTTCCCTCCCCCTCCTCCTTCCTCCCCCTCCCCTCCTCCCTTCTTTTATCCCCAAAAAACTCACACCCACCCACACCCCCCTTCTTCCCCCTCTTCCCTCTTCTCTCTCACCGCCCTCAAGCTCATAACAAACCCACCCAAACCAACCTTATCCCTTCTCTTATCAAACATCAAATCAACGACTTTCTTTTATAAAAAGTCAAAAAAGAGCTTCAACTTAAGAAGGACTTGTATAACCACCGTATAAAAGAGTTAGATTAGATTCGATTCGATTCGGTTTTAAGAAAAGGAAGAATTGAGTTATGAATTTGATTTTAATTAGTTGGTTATTGGTTGGTAGTTGTGATTGGTTAGTTGGTTGGTTGGTTGGTTGGTTAGTTGGTTGGTTGGTTTGAAGCGGGAAAAAATAAAAAAAGAAAAGAAAAGAAAAGAAGAAGAAAAGAAAAAAAAAGAAAAGAAGTTTCTCTTATAAAAGGTTAATTAAAGAAGAGCTTTAACTCAAGAATAACTTGCATAACTACCGTACGGAAAAGTTAGATTAGATTTGATTAGATTCGATTCGGTTTTAAGAAAAGAAAAGAAAGGAAAGTTGAATTGAATTGCGAGGTTGATTTTAGTTAATTAGTTAGTTGATTAATTGTGATTGGTTGGTTGGTTGGTTGGTTGGTTGGTTGGTTGGTTAGTTGGTTGGTTTGAAGCGGGGAAAAGGAGGAAAGGAAAGAGAGGAAGAGGAAGAAGAAGAAAGAAAGGGAGAGGAAGAAGAGGAAGAAAAGGAAGAGGAGGTTGATTTATTGATTTTATTTAATACATATAAAATAATCTAATCACTCTTCTTCTTCCTTTTCCTCCCCCTCCTTTTCCCTTTCTAACTTCTCAATCCAACTCCTCTTCCTCCCTCTCCTCCCCTCCCCTCTTTTATCCTCCAAAAACTCATATCCAACCACAACCCCCTTCTTCCGTCTTCCCTTTCACCGCCCTTAAGCTTAGCAACAAACTAAACCTACTTCTTTCTTATCAAGCAGCAAATCAACGACTTTCGCTAAGCTTGCAAAAAGTTAATTAAAAAAAAGCTTCAACTCAAGAATAACTTGTATAACGACCGTGTAGAAGAGTTAGATTAGATTAGATTAGATTAAATTCGATTCGGTTTTAAGAAAAGAAAAGAAAAGAAAGGTTTGAATTGAATTGCGAAGTTGATTTTAAGTGGTTAATTGGTAGGTAGTTGTGATTGGTTAGTTAGTTGGTTAGTTGATTACTTTAAAAGCGGGAAAAAATAGAAAAGAGAAAGGAAAGGAAAGAAGAAGAGGAAAAGAAAAAGAAAGAAAAGAAGTTTCGCTTATAAAAGCTTAAAAAAAAAAGCTTTAACTCAAGAATAACTTGTATAACCACCGTATAGAAGCGTTAGATTAGATTAGATTAGATTCGATTCGATTCGGGTTTAAGAAAAGAAAAGAAAGAAAAGGGTTGAATTGCGAGGTTGATTTTAATTGGTTGGTTAGTAGTTGTTAATTGTGATTAGTTGGTTAGTTAGTTGGTTGGTTTGTTGGTTGGTTGTTTTAAAGCGGGAAAAAATAAGAAAGGAAAAGAAGGAAAGAAAAAGGAAAGGAAGTTTCGCTTGCAAAAAGTTAATTAAAAAAAAGCTTCAACTCAAGAATAACTTACTTGTATAACTACCGTGCGGAAGCGTTAGATTAGATTAGATTCGATTCGATTCGGTTTTAAGAAAAGAAAAGAAAGAAAGGTTGAATTGCGAGGTTGATTTTAATTGGTTAGTTGGTTAATTGTTGGTTGGTAGTTAGTAGTTATTATTAGTTAATTGGTTAGTTAGTTAGTTGGTTAGTTGGTTGGTTTGAAGCGGGAAAAAATAGGAAAGGGAAAGGGAAAGAAAAAGAAAGAAAAGAAGTTTCGCTTACAAAAGCTTAAAAAAAAAAGCTTTAACTCAAGAATAACGTGTATAACAACCGTGCAGAAGCGTTAGATTAGATTAGATTTGATTCGATTCGGTTTTAAGAAAAGAAAAGAAAGGAAAAGTTGAATTGCGAGGTTGATTTAGGTTGGTTAGTTAATAGTTGGTTGTGATTGGTTGGTTGTTGGTTAGTTGGTTGGTTGGTTAGTTAGTTGGTTGGTTTGAAGCGGGAAAAAGAAAGGAAGGGGAAAGAGAGGAAAGAAAGAGAGGAAGAAGGAAAGGAAGTTTCGTTTGCAAAAGCTTAAAAAAAAAAAAAAAGCTTTAACTCAAGAATAACTTGTATAACTACCGTGCAAAAAAATTAAATTAGATTAAATTCGGTTTGATTCGGTTTTAAGAAAAGAAAAGAAAGGAAAGGTTGAATTGCGAGGTTGATTTTAATTGGTTGGTTGGTTGGTTAGTTGTGATTAGTTAGTAGTTGTAGTTGGTTGATTAGTTGGTTAGTTGGTTGGTTGGTTAGTTAGTTGGTTGGTTGGTTAATTAATTAGTTGGTTAGTTAGTTAATTAGTTGTTTTGAAGCGGGAAAAAGGAAAGAAGAAAGAAAGAAGAAAAGAAAAGAAAGGAAAAGGAAGAAAAAGAAAGAAAAGAAGTTTCACTTGCAAAAAGTTAATTAAAAAAGAGCTTTAACTCAAGAATGACTTACTTGCATAACCACCGTGTAGAAGCGTTAAATTAGATTAGATTAAATTAGATTCGATTCGATTCGGTTTTAAGAAAAGAAAAAGATAAGAAAGGTTGAATTGCGAGGTTGATTTTGGTTGGTTGGTTGGTTAGTAGTTGTGATTGGTTGGTTGGTTGGTTAGTTGGTTGGTTGGTTAGTTTGAAGCGGGAAAAAATAAGAAAGGAAAAGAAAGAGAAGAAGAAGAAAGAAGAAAAGAAGTTTCGCTTGCAAAAAGTTAATTAAAAAAAAGCTTTAACTTAAGAATAACTTGCATAACGACCGTGCGAAAGAGTTAGATTAGATTAAATTAAATTCGATTCGGTTTTAAGAAAAAAAAGAAAAGAAAAGAAAGAAAAAGTTGAATTGCGAGGTTGATTTTAATTAGTTAGTTGGTTGGTTGGTAGTTGTGATTAGTTGGTTGTGATTGGTTGGTTGGTTAGTTAGTTAGTTTAAAGCGGAAAAAAATAAAAAAAGAAAAAGAAAAAAAAAGAAAAAAAGAAAAAAAGAAAAAAAGAAAAAAAGAAAAAAAAGAAAAAGTTGATTTATTGATTTTAGTTTATTTTATTTTATATTATAATACAAGATAATATAATATAATCACTCTTTTCCTTTTCCTTTCTCCTTTTCTTCTCCGTTCTTTTCCTTTTTTAAATTCTTAATCTAACTCTTCTTTTCCTTTCTTTCCTTTTCCTCTTTTTATCCTTAAAAAACTCATACTTAACTATACCCAACCTTAACCACAACCCTTTTCTTTCTTCTTCTTTCTTCTTCCTTCTCCTCTTTTTCACCGCCCTCAAGCTCACAACAAACCAAACTAACCCAACCTCCTTCCTATCAAACACCAAATCAACGACCTTCTCTAAGCTTATAAAAAGTTTTAAAAAAAAGCTTCAACTCAAGAATGACTTACTTGCATAACAACCGTGCGAAAAATTAGATTAGATTAGATTAAATTAGATTCGATTTGGTTTTAAGAAAAGAAAAGGAAAGGTTGAATTAAATTGCGAGGTTGATTTTAATTAGTTGGTTGGTTGGTTGGTAGTTGTGATTGGTCTTATAAAAAGTTAATTAAAAAAGCTTCAACTCAAGAATAACCTTTATAACGACCGTTTAAAAGAGTTAGATTAAATTCGATTCGATTCGGTTTTAAGAAAGAAAAGAAAGAAAAGAAAGGTTGAATTGCGAGTTTTGATTTTAATTAGTTGGTTGGTTTGTTGGTTGGTTAGTTAATTGTGATTGGTTGGTTGGTTAATTAGTTAGTTGATTGGTTTGAAGCGGGGAAAAATAGGAGAGGAAAGAGAGGAAAGGAAGAAGAAGAAGAAGGAAGAAGTTTCGCTTACAAAAAGTTAATTAAAAAAAAGCTTTAATCCAAGAATGACTTACTTGCATAACGACCGTGCGGAAGCGTTGGATTAGATTAGATTAGATTCGATTCGGTTTTAAAAGAAGAAAAGAAAGGAAAGGGTGAATTGCGAGGTTTGATTTTAGTTAGTTAGTTGATTAGTTGTGATTAGTTAGTTGGTTGGTAGTTGTGATTGGTTAGTTAGTTGGTTGGTTGGTTTGAAGCGGGAAAAAATAGGAAAGGAGAGGAAGAAGAAGGAAGGAAAAAGGAAAGGAAAAGAAAGGAAAGAAAAGAAGAAAAAGAAAAAAGAAAAGAAAAAGAAAGAAAAGAAGTTTCGCTTGCAAAAGCTTAAAAAAAAAAAAAGCTTTAACTCAAGAATAACTTGCATAACGATCGTGCAGAAGCGTTAGATTAGATTAAATTAAATTCGATTCGGTTCGGTTTTAAGAAAAGAAAAGAAAAGAAAGGGTGAATTGCGAAGTTGATTTTAATTAGTTGGTTAGTAATTGTGATTGGTTGGTTGGTTAGTTGGTTGATTAGTTAGTTGATTAGTTGGTAGTTGTGATTAGTTGGTTGGTTGGTTGATTAGTTTGAAGCGGGGAAAAAGAATGGAAAGGGAAAGAAGGAAAAAGAAAGGAAAGGGGAGGAAAAGGGGAAAAGAAGTTTCTCTTATAAAAAGTTAATTAAAAAAAAGCTTTAACTCAAGAATAACTTGTATAACAACCGTGCGAAAGAGTTAGATTAGATTTAATTAAATTAAATTCGATTCGGTTTGGTTTTAAGAAAAGAAAAGAAAGAAAAGGTGAATTGCGAGGTTGATTTTAATTGGTTAGTTGGTTGGTTGGTTAGTTGGTTAGTTTGAAGCGGGAAAAAATAAGAAAAGAAAGGAAAAAAGAAGGGAAGGAAGGAAAAGAAAAGGAAGAAGAAGGAAGAAAAGAAGTTTCGCTTGCAAAAGCTTAAAAAAAAAAAAAGCTTCAACTCAAGAATAACTTGCATAACTACCGTGCAGAAGCGTTAGATTAGATAAGATTCGATTAGATTCGATTTGATTCGGTTTTAAGAAAAGAAAAGAAAAAGAAAGATAAAGTTGAATTGCGAGGTTTGATTTTAATTAGTTGGTTGGTTGGTAGTTAGTTGTGATTGGTTGGTTGGTTAGTTAATTAGTTGATTAGTTAATTGGTTGGTTGGTTGGTTGTGTTTAAGCGGGAAAAAAGGAGAGGAAAGAAAAAAGAAAGAAAGGAAGAAAGAAAGGAAGTTTCGTTTGTAAAAGGTTAAAAAAAAAAAGCTTTAACTTAAAAATAACTTGCATAACGACCGTGCGAAAGCGTTAGATTAGATTAAATTCGATTCGGTTTTAAGAAAAGAAAAGAAAGGGTTGAATTGAATTGCGAGGTTGATTTTGGTTGGTTAGTTAGTTAGTTGGTTAGTTGTGATTGGTTAGTTGGTTAGTTGTGGTTAGTTAATTAGTTAATTAGTTAGTTGGTTGTTTTAAAGCAAGAAAAAATAAAAAAGGAAAGAGAAGAAGAAAAAGGAAAAGGAAGGAAAAGAAAAGGAAGAGGAAGAAGAAGAAGGAAGAAAAGAAGTTTCGTTTATAAAAAGTCAATTAAAAAAAAGCTTCAACTTAAGAATAACTTGTATAACGACCGTGCGAAGAAGTTAAATTAGATTAGATTTGATTCGATTCGATTCGGTTTTAAGAAAAGAAAAGAAAAGAAAGGTTGAATTGCGAGGTTGATTTTAATTTGTTGGTTGGTAGGTAGTTGTGATTGGTTGGTTGGTTGGTTAGTTGGTTGGTTGGTTAGTTGGTTAATTAATTGGTTTAAAGCGAGAAAAAAGAAAAGAAAAGAAAAAAAAGAAAAGAAAAAAAAGAAAAAGAAAAAGAAGTTTCGCTTGTAAAAAGTTAATTAAAAAAAAGCTTTAACTCAAGAATGACTTACTTGCATAACGACCGTATAAAAGAGTTAAATTCGATTCGATTCGATTCGGTTTAATTTTAAGAAAAGAAAGAAAAAGAAAGGGTGAATTGAATTGTGAGGTTGATTTTAATTAGTTAATTAGTTAGTTAGTAGTTGTGATTAGTTGGTTGGTTGGTTAATTGGTTAATTGGTTGTTTTGAAGCGGGGAAAAAGAGGAAAGGAAAGGAAAGAGAAGAAGAAGAAAAAAGAAAAGAAAAAGAAGTTTCGCTTATAAAAAGTTAATTAAAAAAAAGCTTCAGCTTTAACTCAAGAATAACTTGCATAATAACCGTGCAAAAGAGTTAGATTAGATTTGATTCGATTCGATTTGATTCGGTTTTAAAAAAAGAAAAGAAAGGAAAGGTTGAATTGAATTGCGAGGTTGATTTTGGTTGGTTAGTTAGTTGGTTGGTTGTTGTGATTAGTTGTGGTTGGTTAGTTAGTTAGTTAATTGATTAGTTTAAAGCGAGGAAAAATAAGAAAAGAAAAGAAAGAAAAGAAGAAAAGAAAGGAAAGAAAAGAAGTTTCACTCACAAAAGCTTAAAAAAAAAAAGCTTTAACTCAAGAATAACTTGCATAACTACCGTGCGAAAGAGTTAGATTAGATTATATTCGATTCGATTCGATTCGGTTTTAAGAAAAGAAAGAAAGGTTGAATTGAATTGCGAAGTTGATTTTAGTTAGTTAATTAGTTGGTTGGTTGGTTGGTTGGTTAGTTAGTTGGTTGTGGTTGGTTAGTTAGTTAGTTAGTTAGTTAGTTGGTTGGTTGGTTTAAAGCGGGAAAAAATAGGAAAGGAAAGGAAAAAGAAAGAAGGAAAAGAAAAGGAAGAAGAAAAAGAAAAAGAAGTTTCGCTTATAAAAAGTTGATTAAAAAAAAGCTTTAAGCTTTAACTCAAGAATAACTTGCATAACTACCGTGCAAAAGCGTTAGATTAGATTAGATTCGATTTGATTTGGTTTTAAGAAAAAAAAAGAAAGGTTGAATTGAATTGCGAGGTTGATTTTAGTTAGTTAGTTGATTAGTTGGTTGGTAGTTGTGATTGGTTGGTTAGTTGGTTAGTTAATTGGTTAGTTGGTTAGTTAGTTAGTTTGAAGCGGGAAAAAAGAAAGAAAGCGAGAAAAAACAAAGAAGAAAGGAAAGAAGAAGAAAAAAAAAAAGAAAAAGAAAGAAAAGAAGTTTCTCTTACAAAAAGTTAATTAAAAAAAAGAGCTTCAACTCAAGAATAACTTGCATAATGACCGTGCGGAAAAGTTAGATTAAATTAGATTAGATTTGATTTGGTTTTAAGAAAAGAAAAGAAAAGAAAAGTTGAATTGAATTGCGAGGTTGATTTTAATTAATTAGTTGATTAGTTAGTAGTTAGTTAGTTGTGATTGGTTGGTTAGTAGTTGTGGTTGGTAGTTGTGATTGGTTGGTTAGTTGGTTGGTTAGTTAGTTAGTTGGTTGGTTTAAAGCGGGAGAAAATAGGAAAGGGAAGAAGAGGAAGAAGAAAAAGAAAAGAAGTTTCGTTTGCAAAAGCTTAATTAAAAAAAAGCTTTAACTCAAGAATAACTTGTATAACCACCGTGCGAAAGAGTTAAATTAAATTAGATTTAATTCGATTCGGTTTTAAGAAAAGAAAAGAAAAGAAAGGGTGAATTGCGAGGTTTGATTTTAATTAATTGGTTAGTTAGGTGGTAGTTGGTTGGTTAGTAGTTGTGATTGGTTGGTTGGTTATTGGTTGTGATTAGTTGATTGGTTAGTTGTTTTAAAGCGAGAAAAAATAAGAAAAGAAAGGAAAGAAAGGAAGAAGAAGAAGTTTCGCTTACAAAAAGTTAAAAAAGAGCTTCAACTCAAGAATAACTTACTTGTATAACGACCGTGCGGAAGCGTTAGATTAAATTAAATTAGATTAGATTCGATTCGGTTTTAAGAAAAAAAAGTTGAATTGCGAGGTTGATTTTAAGTAGTTAGTTGGTTGGTTGGTAGTTGTGATTGATTGGTTGGTTGGTTAGTTGGTTGGTTGGTTGGTTGGTTGGTTTGAAGCGGGAAAAAATAGGAAAGGGAAAAAAGAAAGAAGAAGGAAAGGAAGTTTCGCTTGCAAAAAGTTAATTAAAAAAAAGCTTCAACTCAAGAATAACTCATATAATAACCGTGCGAAAGAGTTGGATTAGATTTGATTCGATTCGGTTTTAAGAAAAAAGAAGAAAAGAAAGTTGAATTGCGAGGTTGATTTTAGTTGGTTGGTTAGTTGGTTGGTTGTGATTAATTGGTTGGTTAGTTAATTAGTTGGTTAGTTGTTTGGTTAGTTTGAAGCGAGAAAAAATAAGAAAAAATAGGAAAGGAAAGAAAGAAAAGAAAGAAGGAAAGGAAAAGGAAGAAGAGGAAGAAGGGAAAGGAAAAGGAAAGAAAGAAAGGAAGTTTCGTTTGCAAAAGCTAAAAAAAAAAAAAAAAGCTTCAACTTAAGAATAACCTTTATAACAACCGTGCGAAAGAATTAAATTAGATTCGATTCGATTCGGTTTGGTTTTAAGAAAAGAAAAGAAAGGTTGAATTGCGAGGTTTGATTTTAATTAGTTATGATTAGTTGTGATTAGTTGATTGGTTGGTTAGTTGGTTAGTTGTTTTAAAGCGGAAAAAAATAAGAGAGGAAAAAAGAAGAAAAAGGAAGAAGAAAGAAAAGAAGTTTCTCTCACAAAAGCTTAAAAAAAAAAGCTTCAACTCAAGAATAACTTGCATAACCACCGTGCGAAGAAGTTAAATTAGATTAGATTTGATTCGGTTTTAAGAAAAGAAAAGAAAAGAAGGGTTGAATTGAATTGCGAGGTTGATTTTAATTAGTTAGTTGGTTGGTTAGTAGTTAGTTAGTTTGAAGCGGGAAAAAATAAGAAAGGAAAGAAAAGAAAAAAAGAAGAAGAAAGAAGAAAGAAAAAAAGAAAAGGAAAAGAAAAAGAAAAAGAAAGAAAAGAAGTTTCGCTTACAAAAGCTTAAAAAAAAAAAAGCTTCAACTCAAGAATAACTTACTTGTATAACGACCGTGCGAAAAAGTTAGATTAAATTAAATTCGATTCGATTCGGTTTGGTTTTAAGAAAAGAAAAGAAAAGAAAGTTGAATTGCGAGGTTGGTTTTAATTGGTTGGTTAGTTGGTTGGTTAGTTGGTAGTTGTGATTGATTAGTTGGTTGGTTGGTTAATTAATTGGTTGATTGTTGTGATTGGTTGATTGGTTGGTTGGTTTAAAGCGGGAAAAAATAAGAAGAGGAAAGGAAAAGGAAGGAAAAGAAAAAGAAAAGAAGTTTCGCTTATAAAAAGTTAATTAAAAAAAAAGCTTTAACTTAAGAATAACTTACTTGCATAACGACCGTGCAGAAGAATTAGATTAGATTCGATTCGGTTTTAAGAAAAGAAAAGAAAGGAAAGGTTGAATTGAATTGCGAGGTTGATTTTAATTAGTTAGTTGGTTAGTTGGTTGGTTAGTTGGTTAGTTAATAGTTGTGGTTGGTTAGTTGGTTAGTTGGTTGGTTGGTTGGTTGGTTTGAAGCGGGAAAAAATAAAAAAGGAAAGGAAAGAAAAAAAAAAGAAAGAAAAGAAGTTTCGCTTACAAAAAGTTAATTAAAAAAAAGCTTTGTTGTGCGGAACAGGCATGCTTTACCCAAGCTACATATGACATGTTATGTGACCTCGCTTAGTAGCGCCCTTAGCACACTAGAGCTCTTAAGTACATGTATATAGATCTTGACGAGCTTCTTAAATAAAATATACTAAGCTTCATTCAATCTATAGAATCTCTTCTTGATCTTAATGCTAGTAAGCACTATAGTTAAAAGCTATATTCGCACTTACGAGCTATTCAGTTAGTCTTTAACAACTTCCGAATTAATCGAAAGCGGATTTTGCAAGTCATTTTAACGCTACTTTGCTACAACTTTCATTTTTGCAATCTGTCCTTTTTCAATTATATTCATTCTTTACAATCAACACTTATTACCTTTAAGAACTCTAATCAATTTTCAAAAGCTTTAATTACAAAGTCAATTGCTATAACAATAAACGATAAAGTAAAAAAGGTTCTCTTAATTAACAAAACGAACCTTACAAGTCGTAGCGACTTCTTAAAATAGATTACGAACTACAAATACTTTATTAAGCGCTTTAATATAAAACAATACGCAGCTCTTCGTATTAGCGTAAAAAAGCTTGCCTTTTTTATCGAGCAGATTAAACTAAAAACGAAGTCTATTATAAAAATAATAATAAAGCTTAATAACGAATAGTTTTAAAAGTAAAACCGCTAACGAAAGGCTTAAAAGGAACTGCATTTAAAAGCTCTTGCAAACGATCTTAATAGACTTTTAAAACTAAAAAACGTTGATTTCGAAGACGTCCGAAAAGCGTATAACGATAACATAAAAAAATACAACTTCGTTATAAACAATTAAAAGGTTTTAAGCAATAAGAACAATCAAATCATAGACTAAATTAAAAAGACGGTTAAAAGCTTTATTCTCGAGGAAGCGATCTTAGCGGCTTTAAAAGAAAACAATACCTTTATTTAATTCTTAATAAAAAAGCTTTAAGAAATATACCGTCTATTTGACTCGAGCTTTAAGCTATCGATAACACGAGATTATAACAAATCCTTGCAAGCAGCTAAGCAAAAAAGCGTCTTTTTAACGATATAAATCAAAGAATACCGAGTTATCTATAGATTAGCGAAGATAAATAACCTTTACGAGACGACGAGTATACTCGCGACAAAAGCATTTTTAAAAGCTATTAACGAAAAATAATTACTAACTTAAGCGTCGCTAAAGCTCGCAAAAGTCATTCGAAACGACGAACTGTTATTACTATAAAAGCGCACCTTTTACGACTACTTTAACTAGTACGAAAGCTAAGTCGAAGAAAAGACTAGCAATCTGAACTTTAACTTTTTTAATATATTCGCTACTTTCGAAGATCAAACGACTCGCAATACTTTCGGAAGTAATAAAACTAACGATATTACTTTTAAGCAGTCCGGTAAACGCTCCGATAGCTTTAAAAGACTTGCTAAAAGTTTTAAATGCTCGTGCTTTAAAAAAAGAAACTATTATTAAAACGCAATCAAGTGCAAGATCTTTCGTTATTACTTTAACGGTCTTAACGAAAGTGAATTCGCAAAGCCGAATCGAGATAATATCGTCGCTATAAAGAAAAAGCTTTAAAAGCTTAAGTTTAAAGCGCTTCGAAAAAAGATTACGAAAGAAAGTTAAGCATAGATTTAAGTCGATAAGATCGTTTTAAAAAGCAAAAAAAAGCAATCGAACGATAGCGATAAATTAAAATACTTTAAAAAAGTATTAACAGCTATTATCGATCTTGAGCTCTTTAGCATACTCGATAATCTTGCTTTTAATAGTCTTTATAGCACGGCTAATAATAAGCATTAGCTATCTAATAGCACTCTTTTCGATAATTGCGGCGTTACTTACTTTATTAACGATAAGAATCTTTTAAAACTAAGATTAATTCAACGCTCCCGCTCAACCGACTTTATCGAAGCTAAAACGAGTAGTCTTTTAGTCGTCGAGCGAAATATTAAAGTCTTTAAAAGAGCTTTAAACGGATTAAATAAAGCTAAGACGGAAGATTTAAAATTAGAAAATATCGCTATCGTTAAAAGGTTTAATATTAATATCATCTCGAAAGCTCTTTTAAGCAAGGCTAGCGTATAATACTTAAAATATAACGCAACTCTCCGCTACGGAAAAGTTAAAAAAAGCGTCGTTTTAAGAAAGTTAAAAAAGAAATTCAACTTTACGTTTTTTAAATATAAGCTATTCAATTATTCTTTGCTTTAATTGATTCGTAGCTCCTTTTGCTTAATGATGTTCTTTACAACTTAAAAGCGCTTGCAAACACGCTATAAATTCTAAAAAAGCAGTGTCTTCCGAGCTTTAAAAGAAGATTCATCGATACTTTAGCATTTACAAACAAGTTATCTAAGTAAAAAAGCGCTCGAAGCGCTAGCTTATAATGTTAAAAAAGTAAGACTTAAAAGAATTATTAAAGTTGAATGTAAAGCATATGCTATTACGCACGCTTAATAAGTTATATCTTGCCGCACGTTAAATAACAAAGCAATTAAGCTATTTTACAAAATCGCTTAAAATTTATTCGACTTTTTTAACGGTTTCGACGAAAGCAAATAGTTATTAATAATTAAAAATGAATATAATAAAAAGCTATTCGGCTTTATATTAAAAGATAAATTGCAATTAACGGTTATAAAAATACTAAAAGAATTCGAAGCATAAACGAAACGCAAATACGGTCTTTTAATAACTGTTATGCGTTATAATAACGATTCTTCGATAATCGCAATTAACGTTATCGGCTCTATCGAATACTAAAGATAAGCGAAAGAGGTCGAGATCGAGTTAAAGCTTTTATTATCTTTTAATTACGAACTTAATAAAAGAATTGAAAAGGCTAAAAGAAAAGTAATAAAACGGTTTATTAAAATAAAAGTAAAAGCAAGGCTCTTAAAAAAGCTCTAGCTTAAGACTATATTAGCTGCTATCTACTTTTATAATATAACACCGAGAACGAAGAGCTTTATAAAGAGTCCGAATAAAGTGCTATAGCTTTAGTTTAAGTAATATTTTAAATAATACGATCCGGCGATCTTTACACGGATCGATACCGACTTAAGACTAGATTATAACGGTTTGGTTGCGTATAACGCTCGTGCGTACTTAATAATTAAAAACCGAAAAGCTCTTCGCAATAAAAAAGCTTTTAAAATCAAACTAAAAAGATATATAAGCTACTTGATTAAATATATAACTTCTAATATATACAAGATCTATATTCTTATGCTTTATAAAATAATTATCACACGCAACGTAACGTTCGATAAAACTTAATTCTATCTTAAAAACGAAAAGAAATCGGTCGGCTAACCGATTAACGAAATCAAAAGCATCGTTATTAAACTAAAAGATATTAAAAACTTTAATCAAACAAAAGACGCTTTATTTAACATAAAGAACGTTGCAAAAGATCGCTTAAAAGAAACGAATGCAGTTAATATAAAAAGTGAGCAGCCGTCAGACTTAATAAAAGTTGACTTAAAAAGATCTAATTAAAACTTAAAAAATGCGACTTTATTTAATCCGAGCGATGCATAAACGTTAAAAGCTTTAACTCTAATTAAAGACTTTATAAATACGTTTATACTAAAAGCAACTGCTTTACGAGACGATCTAATAGACTTTAACGATTCGAATTACATCGTTAAACGTTTCGCTAGCTTTTTAGCTAAAAGTAAAAGCGAAAGTGTTTTAAGACTGCTAGAAGCAAAGAAGAGCATCGTAAACGAGCAAAAACTTGGCCTTAATAAAAAAGCGCGCAAATTATACCTTTAAGTTGTTATTTAAAGCCGAAGCTCGAAAGGTCAAGCTATAAGCCGATTAACGGAAGCTTTTACGTCAACAACCGGCGGAGATTTAAACCGAACAATTAAAGAAAAGTTATTAGACTTTTTTAAAGCGATTATTAATAATAAAAAATTAAATTATAAACATTTTAAATAAAATTCCGACTTTAATAAAAAGCATTCACTTATTAATAGCCGTATTAAAAAACGCGCGAAGATATACGCAAGTGTTAATAAGCTTTTATTAAACAACTTTCGCGCCGATTCGAACCGCTATTCGCGCGTCTTAAATTTTATATCGACTTTTTAAGCTAATAGCGAACTTATGCGCGAAGATAATAAAGATTACGAGATATTGCACGCTATTATAATAGCTACTACTTTTTTTAAGCTGTTATTAAAACAGCTTAACTCGCAAGAACGAAAACATTTAAAACTTTTTACTTATTAAAAAGAGCTATAACGACACTTATACGGCAAAGAGTTCAAAAACAAAGCTTTTATAAAGCTGAATAATCTAAAGAAAAGGAACTGCTAAAAAGTGATTCTCGAAAGCGAAGCTAAATCAAAACTTATACTTTTTAAATAAGTGTTTATATATAAAACTAGCTCGTTCGAAGAGATCGTAAAGTTTAAATCAAAGATTATAATTAAAAGCGATCTTTAAGACGAATCTATTATTTATTCAACTTACGCTATTACGCTAGCAGCTAGATCGTTTAAGATAATAATAATTATAATAATCGAATTTGATTTAAAAGTAAAACAATTCGACGTCGTTAACGCTTTTATCAACGCTATAAGACACACGGATAGCGTTTTAATTACGTGTTATCTCTTTAACGGTTTTAAGCAAAAAAGTATGCTCGTAAAAGTCGATAAAGCTTTATATAAACTTAAAAACTCGCTAGCTTTATAATATTTCGACTTTACAAGCATACTAAACAAATTAAAGCTTACGCTATTCGGTAAAGAACCGTGTATTTTTACAAATCTAAACAAAACTATCTTTATAACGTTTTACGTAAACGATATTTAAATTATATATTATCATTTTAATCTTTTTAAAACGCAAAAGATTATTAACGATCTTAACAAAGCGTATAAGATCGAAGCGATAAAAGATATTAAATAGTTTCTTAATATAAAAGTCGCTCGAAACCGTTAGCGAAAAACGCTAACGCTTATGCACGACGCTTATATTAAAAAAATAGTTAAGAAATTCGAACTTACGAACGGACGCTGCTTAGCAACTTTATTACCGTTTTATAATTTAATTAAAAATGAAAAGATAGCTTCGCGAAAGCAAATGAAAAAGTATTAAAAAAAAGTTGAATTCGTATTATATACAACGATCATGCTACGCTTAGATATAGCTTTTGCAGCTTTTCAACTCTTTTACTTTAATACTAATTTAAGCGCGGAGCACTTCCGAGCTATAAACTAGTATTTGCGATATCTATTTAGCTCGCGCTTTAAAAGTATTTAATATAACTAGTTCAGCAAGTCGGAGCTGGTAATAGCTTTTAACGCTTCTTACGCTAATAACGAAAAGACAAAGCGATCTTTTCAAAAGTATATTATATTTTTATTCGAAAGTGCGATCTTTTAAAAAGCTTTAAAGCAAGATACAATTATTACATCATCTATTAAAACGGAGCTTCTTAACATGGCCCTTATAATAAAAAAGACTATAGCGCTTTAACGATTTTTCAAAGAGCTGCACCTTCGATTTGCGGCGCTTTAGATAGTCTATTATAATAATTAACAAACAATCAGGCTTATAGCTAGAAAAAAGAAGCGTATCTTTACTAAGCTTCGCTACGTCGATATTTACAATATATAGCTGCGCTAAAAGCACTTTAAAGAGAGCTTTTAAGTTAAATATCTTTTTATTAAAAAGATGCACGCTAATAGTCTTACTAAGAACCTGATTCGATAAAAGTTTAAGAGTTTTATCAAGCTCTTAAATTTATAAAACGCTCGCGCGTTCGTCGAAAAGCTTTAATAGCACGCATATATTGTTTATTTATTATATTTCATTTTTTTTTTTCATTTGCACGTGATTTAAAGAAAAACATTTATTTAGCAATTTTAACTATTATTCTATCTTATCTTACACGCTTTTACCTTTCGCTTTTTATAATAAAAGATCGATTAAAGCTCTTAACAATCTCTTTACTTTAGCTCGGCGCTCCGCAAGAGTCATAGCAACGGCGAGCGCCGCTACGGGAACGGCAAGCGCAACAATTAGCGCAAAAGGAGCGACGATAATAAGTGCGACAAGAGCTACGAGAGCGACGGGAGCAATAAAGGCGGCTAGCGCAAGCGCAAAAGCTGCTACAACAGCAGATTAAAGCCTTTATATAAAGTCCGAAAGGAAGTTCTAGTTAAAAGAAGCTGCTTAAATTAAATTATTTCGAAAGTCAAAAAGCTTGACTTACGAAAGAATGATATGCTCGAAGCGCTCCGAATCACCGGACCACGGTTCGCTGCTATAAGACTATTCAATCTAACAAAAGCTATATTTAAATTAAAGGTCTTAAGAGCAAAAGCAAAACTTGCAAGGCTATTAAAACTACTTTTAAAACCTTTACTTCTACTCGCTAGACCGCCCGTACTACTAGCAGCACTTTTTAAAAAAGCAGCATTTAAAGCGAGCTATTATCGCATAATATCTCGAAGACTTTAGCGAACTCTTTATATAGCACTACTATCTTTAGCGCTCACGAAGTTATCGAAAGCGGTATTAGCAGCGGCAAAAGCAGCGGTGCAATTGCTATAACTACTTTTAGCATACCGGAGACAGCGTATAACGCTCGTATCGCAATTATAATAATCTTTATTAAACCTCGATGTAATCTTACTATTGATGCATTTGATGCACTTTAAGGCTTTAACGGTCGTTAGCATAAGCAAGCGCTTAATAAGAAAGTCTAAAGGAAAAAGCGAAGCTTCGAAAGTAAAAGTGCGTAATATAGCCGCCGCAGCCGCCGCAGCTGCAGCAGCAGCAATAGCTAAAGCAAAGAGAAGATTCTCTTAATAATTAGCATAGATATATTAATCTATTAAAAGCACTTACTTTTAAACGGCCTCGGCCGCGCTTAACGATTCTATTAAACTAAGTTACTTGCTTAAAAGGTATTGTATAAATAGATAAAGGTTAAGTGTTTGTTATAATAAAAACGGACGCGCTCTTACTTATATAGCAACGCGATAAAAACGGCGCTAAAAACCTCCGCTACGTAATAAAACCGACTTAAAAAGGAATTGCATTCTTAATTAACACTTAATTAACAATAACAACCGCTATTTATTTGTTTTAAACTACGATGACAATCTCTTTTATTTACATCGAGTTTAAAAAGCTTAATCACTTATTTTTTTTTTCTTTTCTATTTGCTTGCAGCTTAATAGCTGTTCTGCTGACTTAGAAGGTGTGTTGTGCGAAACAAGCATGCTTTACTTAAGCTATATATAACATATCATATGACTTCGCTTAATAGCGCCTTTAGCACACTAAAGCTCTTAAGTACATGTATATAGATCTTGACGAGCTTTTTAGATAAAATATACTAAGCTTTATTTAATCCATAGAATCTCTTCTTGATCTTAGTGCTAATAAGCACTACAAGCTTCAACTCAAGAATAACTTGCATAACGACCGTGCAGAAGCGTTAAATTAGATTAAATTAGATTAGATTCGATTCGGTTTGGTTTTAAGAAAAGAAAGAAAAGAAGGTTGAATTGAATTGCGAGGTTGATTTTAATTAGTTAGTTAGTTAGTTGGTTAGTTGTTTGGTTGGTTGGTTGTGATTAGTTGGTTGGTTGGTTGGTAGTTAGTTGTGATTTGTTGGTTAGTTAATTAGTTGGTTGGTTTGAAGCGGGAAAAAAGGAAGAGGGAAGGAAAGGAAGTTTCGTTTGCAAAAAGTTAATTAAAAAAAAGCTTCAACTTAAGAATAACTTACTTGTATAACGACCGTATAAAAGAATTAGATTAGATTAAATTAGATTCGATTCGGTTCGGTTTTAAGAAAAGAAAGGAAAGAAAGTTGAATTGAATTGCGAGGTTGATTTTAATTAGTTAGTTGGTTGGTTAGTTGGTTGGTTGTTATTAGTTGGTTGGTTGGTTGGTTAGTTGGTTAGTTAGTTTAAAGCGGGAAAAAATAGAAAAGGAAAAGAAAAAAGAAGGAGAGGAAAGAAAGAAGTGAAAGGGGAAGAGAGGAAGAAGGAAAGGAAGTTTCACTTACAAAAGCTAAAAAAAAAAAAAAGCTTCAACTTACGAATAACCTTTATAACAACCGTGCGAAAGGGTTAGATTAGATTCGATTAGATTCGATTCGATTCGGTTTTAAGAAAAGAAAAAGAAAAGAAAGAAAGGGTTGAATTGCGAGGTTGATTTTAATTGGTTAGTTGTGATTGGTTGGTTGATAGTTGTGATTGGTTGGTTGGTAGTTGTGATTGGTTGGTTGGTTGGTTGGTTTGTTAGTTGGTTGGTTAGTTAGTTGGTTTGAAGCGGGAAAAAGAAAAAATAAGAAAGGAAAGAGAAGAAGAAAAAGAAAAAATAGGAAAGAAAAGGAAGAAAGAAAAGAAGTTTCACTCACAAAAGCTTAAAAAAAAAAAGCTTCAACTCAAGAATAACTTACATAACGACCGTGCGAAAGCGTTAGATTAAATTAGATTTAATTCGATTCGGTTTTAAGAAAAGAAAAGAAAGAAAAAGAAAGTTGAATTGCGAGGTTGATTTTAAGTAATTGGTTAGTTAGTTGGTTTGTTGGTTGGTTGGTTAATTGTGATTGGTTGGTTGGTTGGTTGGTTAATTAATTGGTTAGTTCAAAGCGGGAAAAAATAAGAAAGGAAAGAGAGGAAAAAGAGGAAGAAGAAAAGAAAAGAAAAGAAAAGGAAAGGAAAAAGAAGAAGAAGAAAAAAAAAAAGAAGTTTCGCTTGCAAAAAGTTAATTAAAAAAGAGCTTCAACTCAAGAATAACTTACTTGCATAACGACTGTGCGAAAAAGTTAGATTAGATTAGATTCGATTAGATTCGATTCGGTTTTAAGAAAAGAAAAGAAAGGAAAGGTTGAATTGAATTGCGAGGTTGATTTTAGTTGGTTGGTTAATTGATTAATTAGTTGGTTAGTTTAAAGCGGGAAAAAATAGGAAAGGAAGGAAAAAAAAAAGAAAAGAAGTTTCGTTTGCAAAAATTTAATTAAAAAAAAGCTGTAAGCCTGTAACTCAAGAATAACTTACTTGTATAATAACCGTGCGAAAGCGTTGGATTAGATTAAATTCGATTTGGTTCGGTTTTAAGAAAAGAAAAGAAAAGAAAGAAAGGTTAAATTGAATTGCGAGGTTGGTTTTAATTAATTGGTTGGTTGGTAGTTGTGATTAGTTGGTTGGTTAGTTGTGATTAGTTAGTTGGTTTAAAGCGAGAAAAAATAAAAGAAGAAAGGAAAGAAAAGAAGAAGAAGAAAAAGAAGAAGAAGAAAAGAAAGAGAAGGAAAAGAAAGAGGTTGATTTATCAATTTTATTTTATTTCATATTATAATACAAGCTAATACAATTTAATCACTCTTCTTCCTCCCCTTCCTCCCCCTCCTCTTCTCCCACCAACTTCTCAATCCAACTCCTCCCCCTCCTTTCTTCCCTTCCTTCCCCACCTTTCCTATCTTCAAAAAACTCATACCCAACCACAACCCCCTTCTTACTCCTCACCGCCTTTAACAACAAACCCACCTCCTTCTTATCAAGCAGCGGATCAACGACCTTCTCTTGCAATAAATCAAAAAAAAGCTTCAACTCAGGAATGACTTGCATAACGACCGTGCAGAAGCGTTGGATCCGGTTTTGGGAGAGGGTTGCGAGTCTGATATTAGTTGATTATGATTAGCTGATTACTTTGAAAACGATAAAAAATAAACGATAAAAAATAAACGAAAAAACAAAACGAAAAAAAAACCCACTTCGTCAACGCATCCCGCGTAATCAACGCCATAACCCCCCGCCCTAGCACCTGCACCAGCTGAAACAGCGGCTTGATATGATCCAGCGCGCGGTGAAAGTTCTCCTTCTTCAACCCCAGCCGGTCAATCACGTAGTCGGCACAACGCGAGACGAGAACCTGCGACGGGCCCGTGCGCGCGAAAGCTTGCGAGGATAGGAACAGGTCGAGACGGTCGCGCTCGGGACTGACGGTGGCGCAGATGCTGGAGAGCTTGTACCACTGCTCGAGCAGGCAGTAGCTGGTCCACATCTCGGAGAAGTGGGCGAGGGTCTTCTTGGTGTGGTGGACGTGCATCTCCTCGGCGCGGGCGAGGATCCGGGTGAAGGTGCGGAGGCTGCTGGGGCAGTCGGCGTGCTGGCTGACGGTCGCGGCGCGGCTGCTGACGGTATGGTCGGCGCGGAAGAGGCCGCCGGCGGAGCGGGCTTGGAAGATCAGTTCGAGACAGTGGGCTTCGCCGGGGGGGCCGAGGATGCGGGTAGCGATGAAGTTGACGCACTGGTTGGCTTGGTGGTCGAGGAAGTCGATGCGGGGGGCGCGGATGTTGCGGTGGGTAGTAAGGGTGCGGACGCCGTCGGTGAGGCGACGGAAGATGGTACGCATGCGGGTGTTGATAGCGTCGGCTTGGAGGTCGGGGGTAAGTGACCAGGTGACGGGGGCGATGATGCGGTATCCGTCTTTGACTTTGCTGAGGGAAGAGCCGTCGCTGCCGAACTTGAAGGCGCGCTTGGAGGGTTTGGAAGCGTGGGAGTGGGAGTGGGAGTGGGAGTGGTCTGGGTCGTGGGAATGGTCTTGGTCGTGGTCGTGGTCCTGGTCTTGGTCGTGGTCTTGGTCGTGGTCGTGGTTCTGGTCGTGGTCATGGTCATGGTCTCGGTCTTGGTCGTAGTCTTGGTCATGGTCTTGGTCTTGGTCGTGGTTCTGGTCGTGGTCGTGGTTCTGGTCGTGGTCATGGTCATGGTCTCGGTCTTGATCACGGTCTCGGTCTTGATCACGGTCCCGGTCCTGGTCCTGGTGGCCTGGCGCGACGTTGCGGACGGGCAGAGCAGCAGCAGCGAAAGGATAAGCTGGCCGACTCTCGGAGCTACCAGCAGGCCGTTCCCCGGCATTGCTATCACCATAGCTCGAATCCGAGTCGACGTCCATCTCTTCACCTTCACTCGAACCCGATCCTTTGGCATTGCCGCTATCTGGGAACTCGAGCCCTAACTCGGCTGTGACCCGCCGGATCTGCTCGACGAGGATCCATAGCGCTGCTATTGCGTCGCTGCCACCACTCCGAGCTAGGATCTGGGACAGCTCGCGATGGATTGGCACGACGAGAGTCTTGTTTGTAGTCAGTCAGTCTTGGTATAATCTCAGGAGTGAAAAAGGGGGGAGAGAGGGAGGGGGGGAGGGGGGGAGAAGAATGGAAGAGAGAGGAAGAGGGGGGGAGGGAGAGAGGAGGGAGGGAGAGGAATAGACGAAAGAAAGAGAGAAATAGAGAACTTACATCGAGGATCCGCTGCGTAGCTGTGTCCGAGAGCTTTCCCGGTGGTGAACTAGACGTGTGTCGACCGTGCTCGAAGGACGGGGGATGGGAATGATGTTGGGAACGGGAATACGAGTCGCTTTCTGCTGCTTGTTTTCTTTTTTTCCGTTGCTGAGAGGCTGGGGTCGATATAGACGATGCGGATGCGGATGCGGATAGGGATGGAGGGTTGGCGATGTTGTGGAAGGCGAACTGGGGGGTGGAAGTGGAGGGGGGAGTAGGAGTTGAAGATGAGCCGAAGGAAAAGGGGACCATTGTAAGGAATTGCTCTTTTGATCTTGTGGATAAGGAAGAAGTGAAGATGTTAGGATGTTAATATAGCGATGGCGATGTCGATGTCGATGTCGATGTCGATGTCGATGTCGATGTCGATGTTGATGTAAAGTGTGAAGGTGTAAGACGTAAAGAGTAAAGACGTAAAGAATAAAGACGTAAAGAATAAAGACGTAAAGAGTAAAGACGTAAAGATGTAAGACGTAAAGATGTAAGGATATCAAGATTCCGGTACCTCGCTATTGCTCTTCGTGCTGCAGCTATAGCCAAGGTGGATATAGGTAAACATAGACCCAAGGTAAACGAGACAAGCCTAGCTCTAATTACGGCGATAATAATGATCGTGATCGTAATAGCGAAGGTGCAAGCGAAGGTGATACTGCGTCTTTAGATCCTCATCTGAGCTTGAATCATCGCTTGGCTGTTTACCAGCTGGATGGATCAGAGAGCCTTGAGGGATTAGGGGAATTAGCGAGGGTTGGGCTGATGCTCATGCTGGTACTGAGCCGGGCCGAGGCCGGTCGTGGATGAGGCTTGCGTCGGATTGGCTGGGCTGGCGGAGGAGCGTGCGATGCAGTTGGTTCGGGCATACTATCACCCGGGTATGGATGATTCAGCTGGAATCGATAATTCCTTTTTTTTTACATCGGAAATATGGATGAGTATGGCCTCTGGTCACTGGATGACACCGTTGGGCGGATGGCAGGCCGTGGCGCCGCGGTGCGCGAGCCACAACACTACTAACGTCGTCCGTGCGATCGTCTATCCGTGCTACTCTTGGTCCGTCTTCCTTTTATCTACGAAAGATCATAGGAATAATATTAATATTCTATAGAGAATGATGCCCGATGTGTATTACAGTAATGCTAGCTTGGTTTAACGCTACAGATATAAGCCTGTCTATGCTATCCTTGCCCAACGTCACATGACATAGGCTATGCTTATGCCTGTTTTACACTTTGCGCGACAAGACGACGAGGACGACGGGCAGATGCACACGTGGAGATGCCACCTTCGCCTTAGTCACTTAACAGCCCGGGTGTCATATGTTCGGCAGTGGAGTTGTAGCAGTATGTATATCTCCGTGTCTTACTCCCTCCTCATCCAGACTCCTCGGGATTGGATGACCTCCGCGAGCCCTGGAGCCACTGCCTGGAAGCTGTCTCATGCCGGCGCCCACCAGCACCCATGTCTTATTTCGTGCCACGAGGGGAGGGAAGGGAGGCCCCACTGTTTAAGCAATGGCATAAGTCGGAGTCGGTGCGTCAGTGCAGGTCTTGCTTGGCCTCAGCACCAGCCAGAGCATCAGCGTGAGCGTGAGCATCAGCTTCAGTCAGCAGCAGCTCAGCATCGTCTTTCGTCTATATATACTTTCTCTTCAAGCACACGCGGGCTCGAAATGTTCTGGGATTTGCATCCGATCTATTCTAGTACTTCTCCCGTCAGTCTCGGCCGACAATCTTGTAACGGTCATCAAGTGGTTGCGCTTCTCCGAGCAGTATGTCCAAACAACAAGATCTCAACAGCGTAGGTCGAAATCATCCAGCTTCGATCCTTACCCCGATCTTTACCCCAATCCTTCACTCCGATCCTTAACCCCGCCTTAACCCCGATCCTCAACCCCGCCCTAACCTCGCCTTAACCCCGATTCTTCACCCCGACCCTTAACCCCGATCCTCAATCCCGCCTTAATCCCCTTAATCCTCTTTAATCCCCCTTAACCCCGATCTATGCCCTTAACCCCGACCCCGATCTATGCTAATCTTTCCAGCTTCTCATGAGAGTGCTCCGCCAACAAGAACCGCCCTCCACGTCCCTCCTCGCCATCACATCCCCCGTCCTCTTCCTCAACTTCTACGAAACCCGAAACTTGTTTGCATTCGTCAATCATGACTCCTTCAAACAATGGATGGCCGAGCATCAGTCCCACCCCGGCGCCATCCGATACTGCGCCTTCAATCCGTACCTGGTCTGGCCCGTCTTGGGCTGGGATCTCCGCGTGGCGGGCATCCGGAACCTGCGCGGCGAATTCCTCGGCACCATCATCAACCAGCGGGTGGTAGAACAGATGTGGGAGCTGTGGCAGGATGACGCGGAGGTGAAGGTCGAGGAGGAGAGGGCGCCCACATCGGCACAGCGGGCGCCGCCGATATCAGATCGAGAGGGATACTGTGCAGGCCTGGGACAGCTCACGCAGATGCTCGGCTGGGTGTTGTTCGCCTTCACTTTAAGCGCTTCGAAACTGCTCCAACTCGGCCTCGGGCTGGTATCGCTTATCCCGTTCTCCTTCATCTTGTCGGTCTGGTGGAAAGCAGTCCGCGCTATCTCTGCCGCTTGCGTTCGAGTCCGGGACTGGGTGATCCGGCAATCGTACGCCAGGTCGGCCCATCCAACGAGTGAGGCCGCGACGACGGCTCGCTATAACACTACGGACCATGTCCCGGATACTTCTACCTCTTCTTCGTCCTCTTCTTCCCAGAGCTCGACGCGTGACGAGAATGCGACTCGGGTCTTTAAGGCCTTGGATAAAACAATATTATACTGCCCGAGCACGAGTGATGTCCTGCCTGCTTTTACGTGCGATTCCGAGGCCGAGGCCGAGGCTGCTTATGCCGCCCATGCCGCCGCCGTCCATGCTGCCGCCGCCGCTCATGCCGAGGCTGCCCATGACGCCGCTGCCCACGACGCCCATGCCGCCGCCGCTCATGCCGCCGCTACCCACGCCCATGCCGCCGCCGCTCATGCCGAGGCTGCCCACGACGCCGCTGCCCACGACGCTCATGCCGCCGCCGCTCATGCCGAGGCTGCCCACGACGCCGCTGCCCACGACGCTCATGCCGCCGCCGCTCATGCCGAGGCTGCCCACGACGCCGCTGCCCACGACGCCCATGCCGCCGCCGCTCATGCCACCGCTACCCACGCCCATGCCGCCGCCGCTCATCATACCGCCGCCGCCGATACGACTAGCGTCACTACCACGATCCTTCCAGGACCCCTAAACACCTCAGTCTCCATCAACTTTTTGCTCCTTTCCGTACTTTATCTCGCTTTATTGTTCGCAGTATTTCGTTATTGCGTTTGCCGGAAAAAAACCATCCCATCATCACCCACTCATCGCCGCCGCCGCGATTCTTCGCTCGACCAGATTGCTCGTAAGTCTTGATCTTTATCGATACGGGATTCTTATCTTTTCTGCCGTTTATGCTTTATATCCGTTCTTCATTCTCATCCCGCTTTTTACCGATGCGGAATTCCTATCTTTTCTATTCTGTCTTTACCCTATATCCGCTCTTCATCTTCATCCCGCTCCTCACCGATGCGGGATTCTTATCTTTTATATTCTGTCCATACCTTATATACGCTCGTTCTGTCCATGCCCTATATCCGCTCTTCTTCATCCCGCTCCTCACCGATGCGGAATTCCTATCTTTTCTATTCTATCTATGCCCTATATCCGCTTTTCATCCTTATCCCGCTCTTTACCGATGCGGAATTCTTATCTTTTCCTTGCCGTCTATGCCCTATATCCGCTCTTTATCCTCATCCGCTCTGCATCCTCATCTTCTCTTTATCCTTATCCGCTTTGCATCCTCATCCTCTCTTCATCCTTATCCGCTTTGCATCCTCATCCTTTCTTTATCCTCATCCGCTCTGCATCCTCATCTTCTCTTTATCCTTATCCGCTTTGCATCCTCATCCTTTCTTTATCCTCATCCGCTCTGCATCCTCATCTTCTCTTTATCCTTATCCGCTTTGCATCCTCATCCTTTCTTTATCCTCATCCGCTCTGCATCCTCATCTTCTCTTTATCCTTATCCGCTTTGCATCCTCATCCTCTTCCCCTTCTTCTCATCCATCTTTTCCACTTCCACTTTCTGCGTCGCATATCTAACAAAAAAAATCAAATAACTAACCACTTATCACTCCTAGCAACCGACCCACCCACTCCTCCTACTCAACAACCCATCCCTCCTCCGTCAACCCCTCAACTCGACCTTGCTCCTTCCACCCCCCAACTCGACCCTGCTCCTTCCACCCCCCAACTCGACCCTGCTCCTTCCACCCCCCAACTCGACCCTGCTCCTTCCACCCCCCAACTCGACCCTCCTCTTTCTACCCACCGCCGAAACCACATCCCTCACCACATCCCTCACCACATCCCTCACCCCTACTCCCCACCCCCCTCTCCGCCCGCCCTAGCATCGAATCCATCGAAGCCCGCCTCAGCTCCTTCGCTACCGAAACGGAGAGACTCACATCCGCCGTCGAGGGGATCAATCTGCGGCTGGAAGCTAATCCTTTTGCTTTGCCTGGCTTTGTGGAGGCGGGTGGTGAAGAGGAGGATAGGGAGGGGAGTCGGTGCGAAGAGCAGGAGCACGATAAGCAAGGAGGGGATGAAATAGAGGAGGATGAAAAAGGGGAAGGAGCGGGGGGGGATGAAACAGAGGAGGATGAAAAAGGGGAAGGAGCGGGGGAGGTTGAGGAGAGGGAAGAGAGGGAGGAGAAGGAGGAGAGGGAAGAGAAGGAGGAAGAAGGAGAGGAAGAAGAAGATGCAGATTCAAAGCAAAACCCTTTCAATAGCGAGAAAGTCTCGACCTTGGTACGTAACTGGGAAGGATGGGGTTTTTCGAATCGGTGATGGTGGTTGTAGTTACTAAGGAGCAAATCTGATTGATTGGTGTATCGGATCTAGGACGCGGACGTCGAATTAGAAGGGAAGAGGGGAAGGGGGATGGAAGCGGAGGCTATCTTTGATGATATGAAAGGATAGGATAGGATGATATGCGTAAGGCATAGCATTAAAGTATTATTTTAGATTGGATTGTTTTGAATTGAATTAAATTGGATTGGATTGATTTGATTTTAATTGTTTTTAATTGTTTTTAATTGGTTTGTTTTTAATTGATTTGATTTTAATTAATTGGAATTGAATTTGATTTCGTTTGAATTGAATAAAATTCATTTGAATTGAATTGAATTGAATCACTTCTAAATATCAATTCAAAGTCACTTACTCACTCACTCACTCACACACTCACTTACTCACTCACTCACTCACTCACTTACTCCTTCTTTCTTTCTCTCCTTCTTTCCTTTCTTAAAAATAATAATTATAGTTACTTAAAAGCAAAGCAAAGCAAAGCAAATCTAATTAATTAATTAATATATCGGATCTCAAACGCGGACGTCGAATTAAAAAGGAAGAAGAGAAAGGGAAGGGGAAGGGGAGGGGGAGGGGAAGGTATCTTTGATAATATAAAAGGATGGGATAGGATAGGATAGGATAGGATAAGATAAGATAGTAAGCGGAAAGGTGTAGTAGTGAAGTATTGGATTGGATTGGATTGAATTGAATTGGATTGATTGGATTTGTTTTTAAATGAATTGTTTTTAACTGATTTTAATTGATTTGATTAGATTTTATTTGATTTGATTGGATTTGTTTTTAATTAAACTAGTTTTAAATATGATTTTAAAGTCGATCGATTCTTTTTTCTTTTCTAAAAAAATAGTTATAGTTACTTAAAAGCAAAGCAAAGCAAATCTAATTAATTAATTGATTAGTATATCGGATTTAGAACGCGGACGTCGAATTAAAAGAAGAAAAAGGAAAGGGAAGGGGAATAGAAGCGGAAGCGGAGGTTATCTTTGATGATGTGATATGAAAGGATAGGATAGGATAAGATAGGATAGGATAGAATAGTGGGCGGAGGGGTGTGGTAGTGAAGTGTTATTTTGGAAGGGATTGGGTTAGTTTGGGTTGGATTGTTTTGGATTGAATTGAGTTGGATTTGTTTTGATTGGAATTAAACCACTTCTAAATATAAATTCAAAGTCGCTCACTCACTCATTCACTCACTTAATAACTCACTCACTCACTCACCCCCTCCTTCTACCTTTTCTTTTTCCTTTCTTAAAAAATAATTATAGTTACTTAAAAGCAAAGCAAATCTAATTAATTGATTAGTATATCGGATCTAAAACGCGAACGTCGAAATAAAAGGGAAAGGGGAAAGGGAAGGGAATAGAATAAAAGCGAAAGCGAAAGCGGAAGCTATCTTTGATGATATGAAAGGATAGGATAGGATAAGATAGGATAGGATAGGATAGGATAGTAAGCGGAGGGGTGTAAGGGTGAGGTATTATTTTAGAATGGATTTATCAAGTATGCTTATATTATTATAAAGTCGAAATACTATAAAGCTAGCGAATTTTTAAATTTATATAAAGCTTTATCGACTTTTACGAGCATATTTTTTTACTTAAAACCGTTAAAGAGATAATACGTAATTAAAACGCTATCCGTATGTTTTAAAGCATTAATAAAAGCGTTGACGACGTCGAATCGCTTTATTTTTAAATCAAATTCTATTGCGATAGCTATTATAATCTTAAAAGGTTTAGCTGCTAGCGTAGCAGCGTAAGTTAAAAAAATAATAGATTCGTTTTAAAAATCGCTTTTAATAATAATCTTCGATTTAAATCTTACGATTTCTTCGGACGATGTGACGACCTTAAGCGATTACTTAAAAGAACTTACGAGAGCGCGGAGGTTCATATAAGAGCTTAAGAGAATCTTAAAGTAATGACTTAGAATCAACAATTACCGAGTATAAAGGTCGAAGGTAGCTAAAGTTTATATATACGAAAGTAAAAACGCTAAAGACTCGTAAACTATGATTTATAAGTCAAAAGCGGAGAATAAAAAAATACGAAGAATACAAAAGAAAAAAAAAAGGAAGTAGCTTAGCGTATATAAAGTGCGTCTAAGAGATTTAGCGTGTTATCATACTACTTTCCCGTCCGAAAAAAGCTCGTCCTCGAGCGTTTATTTATTACTTTATTATTGCTTAAGTGATCGTAATCATTAATACCGTTCGAATAAGCTTTGATCTATTCGAAGAGCTTCGCGGAAAAGCTGAAAAGCTCTTTATGTTTTAAGTAGAAGTTACGTATTTTAAAAAGAGCGTACGCCGTATATGAAGTCGAAAGCGAAGTATTAAATAAAGTTAATATCGCGGCCGAGCTAAAAAGCGCGGTATTTAAAGTGCTTTTTAGTTTAGCGTACCGTTAAGATATTCTTTACTTCGTACTTAAGTTCGCTAATAATATTAATCGAGTTAAGTTTAAGATTGATTTGCTCGAAAGTAAGGTTATTAAAAGCTTTTCGTAGCCGTTTGAAGTAGAAGATTAAATGAACTTTTATTAACTCGAAAAGCTTAAGTTTAAAGCTGTTATAAACGTTGTCGATAACTTCGAACGGTTTATTCGTAAAGTTATCGAGCTTTTTTAACGGTCGAAAAGTAAAAAACGAGCGTATGTTTAACTAAACCTTATTATTAACGTCGAAGTTAATCGAGCGCTTTGATTTATTAGCTTGTTTAACTATACGGTCTTAAGCGCGTTAAAAGTGCTTTTTAACGAAGTTCTAAGCTTTGAAGTAGCGGTTAGCGTAAGCGCGAGCTTCGTTTTAATTAAGCTTGCGAGAAAAGGTTTAGTCGTTAAGTCGTTTTAAGCTTTAATTCTAAGTAGTTCGAAAGGCGTAGACCGCTGAAAGAGTCGTAAAAGAGCGTCAATTAAGCGAAGTCTATTATAAAAAAGAACTCACTTTAATCGTCTTAATAATAGCTTACGAAAGGACGGAAGCGCTTTTGCAAGTATTAATTATAGATTTCGATTTGACCGTTAGTCTCGAAGTATGCGGCGGTGTTAAAAGTCAGTTTAGTACCGAAGATCTTATTGAATTCTTTCTAGAACTCGGACCAGTATTAAGGTCTTTTATTAAAAGTCAGTATTAAAAGAGCTTTAAAATACTTATAGATATAATAAATATAAAGCTTAGCGAAGCCTTTAGCATCGATAGACTTATAATAAAAGATCGAAATTGCTTGCTTAAAGAAGCGGTCGATTATTATAAAGACGTTGTCGTAATTGTGTTTGTTTTTATTAAAGTTATAAAAGTTTATAATAACGTGCTCTTAAAAGCGCGAAAAGATCGAGAAAAGTTAAAGCAAATTAAGTTTTTTATCGCGAAGCATTAAAGCTCGTTTGCAAGCGTAGCAGTTGCGGTAGTATTAATTAACGAATTTAATTATACCGTGCTAATAGTATTGTGCTGCAAAAAGCTTATAAGTTTTGCGAAAGCTAAAATGTGCCGTAAATACTTAGTCGTAAACTTCTCGGACGAGTAACGAGCGCAAGTTTTAGACGTTAAGAACTAATAAGCGGCCGTTATAAAGCAGCAAGTCGCTTTTTATAATAAGTTTAACTCGTGAACCGTAGTTTACGAGTAAAGACTTAGCTTTAAAAGCTTGAATTCGAAGTATTATAAAACTAAAAGCGGTCTGATTAGCTTTTAAAACTTAATTAATAACTCGAAATGTCGGTAAAAGCTCCGCGATCTTTTCGATGATAACGGCGGTCTTTAAAAGCGTAAGTTAACGTAGCTCTTCGGTTAAAAGTCGTAAGTTAACGTTATCGGCGCGGAGCAGCGTTTGCAAACGCTAAGTGCGCTTAAAGCTGTTTTAAAAAAAGAGCTTTTCGGTGCGACGTATTAGCGCGTTAACTAAAAGGTTGTCTTTATTTAATTTATACGTAATAATAAAGTTGTAGTCGGAAAAGAACTTCGCTTAGCGTGCTTAACGAGCGTTAAAGGTCTTAAAGATTATAAAGTATTTTAAAGCTTTATAGTCGGTGATTACTTAAACTTAATAAAAAGAGCCGGCGAGTTCGGCGCGGAAGTTATTAAAAGAGCGTATAATAGCTAGCATCTCTTTATCGTAAACAACGTAGTTAAGCTTAGCGAAAGCTATAGTTTTAAAGTAATAAGCGATTAGTAGCCAATCGGAATTATGCTTTTAAAAAAGGACTAAAGCGATTACGCCGTCGGAAACGTTAATTTCTAGCATATAAAAGAGGTTTTAATTATAATGCTATAAGATTGGCGTAATAATCAAAGCGAGCTTTAAAAAGTCGAAGCTCTTTTAATATTAAGAATTGAATAAAAAAAAAACGTTAGCTTTAATTAAATATATTAAAAGCTTTGCGATCACGCCGTAGTTTCGAATGAATCGGCGGTAAAAGTTATAAAATCTAAAAAAGCTTTAAACGTTTTTAACGGTTATAAAAAGCGCTTAATGCTTTATTATCGACGTTTTATCCGGATCTACTTTTAAGCTTTCGATAAAGATAATAAAGCTTAAGTATTTTACTTTAATAATGCTGAATTCGCACTTTTTAATATTAGCTTAAAAGCTAGCGTCGTCAAGTCGTTAAAGAACTTAGCGGACGTAATAAGCGTGCTTTAAAAGGTCGAAAGAATAGATTAAGATATCGTTTAAATATATCGTGCAAAAGATGTTTAAAAAGTCGAAGAAAAAGTTATTTATATAGCGTTAATAAGTAGCGGGTCTATTAATCAATCCGAATAAAAGAACTTTGCACTTGTAAGCACCGTAGCGTATTTTAAATATAATAAGCTTTTTTAAAGCTAAGTCTATCCGTATTTTATAAAAAGCTTACCGAATATCGAGTTTCGTAAAGATTTTAGCTTTTAAAAAACGTGCGAAAGTCTTATCGATTAAAAGGAAAAGGTATCGATCTTTACGAATAAAGTTGTTTAACGCGCGGAAATTAATATAAAAGCGGAAGGAACCGTCTTGCTTTTTAGTAAAAAGGACTAGAGCTACAAATAGCGCTATTAAAAGTTCGATAAAACCTTTATTAAGATTGTCGATAAAATAAGCTTTAATAAGCTTTAGCTTGAAGATCGATATCTTATATAATAATAAGTATCGAAGCGCTTTTTCTTTTCTTTCGAAAAGCTCGATTTTATAATCGTAAAGTTTATGTAATGCTAGCACGTTGCTAACGGCTTTAAAAAACACGTATGCGTAATCGAAGTATTTAAAAAAGATAAGAAAGTCGTTAATAAGCTTTAATAGTTCCGCTGCAAAGTTAATAGTAAAAATAAAGCCGTTAATAAAGCGTGTTAGCGCTGCTTAATAATCAGCTTAAGTAAAAGCAATCGTTTAACGTTCGAAGATTAAGCAATCGAGCTCGTAAAAAAACGTAGAAAATAATTTTACGTTTTTTTAACGAGCGATTATATAAAAAGCGTATCCGAAGACGCCGTTAATTTTAAAGTTTCTATTGATTTTATGCTTAAATGTTTAGCGGGAGCGTTTAACGGGTAAAAGAGGTTTTACAAAAGCGATATCGATTAATATAAGCTTACGGTTTATTTAAGATATTGATTTAGCGTAGTCTTTAAAAAAGGTTTTTTTCGTAAAGCGAAAGAGTGACGGCTTTACGAGAAAGTAAATAAAAGAAAAAGGTTTAACGATTTAAAAAAAAAAACGAAAGGAAAACGATTCTAAAGAAAAAGAAGTGATTTTGCGATTATCGTTGCTACTTAATTTACTCGTAAATTATAGTTCATAAGTGAAATAGCGTCGTAAGCTTTTTAAAAGCGATTTAAAGCTCGATCACGCTTATTAGCGTCGTGTTAATAACGAGCGTTTACTTTACGCTAATTAAAGTATATAATTTTAATAAGTTTAGCGTAAGTAGCGGTCGAAAAGTTAAAACGAAGCTAATAAAGCTTGCGGCGAGCGCAGTCAAAGAGAATCTAGTGCTCAGCTAATTATGCTCGTCCGAAGATTACGTTATGATTTTTAAAATTAATAATAAGAAAAAGAGTAAAAGATTAAACGCGCTTATTAACCGTAAAGTTAAGAAGTGCAAAATATAAGATAATAGCTCTACGAGCTTTATTATATGATTTGATAAAAAACGAGGCCGGAAAAGGTTGAAATTTGAATTAAAGGTTTAAAAAAAAAGAAAGTGATTTAAGTAGCGTTAAATCAATTAACGCGTACTTATTAGCTTTTAAGTCGAGCAAAGCAAATACTTTGTACGAAAGGCTATTCTTGATAAAGGTGACGGGTATAATCATAGCTTTATTATTAAAAAGCTTCGTAAGGTCGAAATATCGTATATTTCGAAGTTGGCTTAAGAAAGAAGCTTTGCTTAAGCTTCGACGTTTCTTTTATTATCGAGAGCGTCGGAGTCAGCAAAAAGGAGCTCTTAGTAATCCTTAAGAGCGTTAAAGTAAAGCTTATCGTCCGAGTTATTCGAATAAAAGCTGTATTCAAGTCTAGCGCCGTATTCTATCTCGTTGATTAAGTAGTAGCGAAAGAGCTTCGGCGTATTCGAGTCTTTACGAAACGATTTAAAAGTCTTGATCGCTAATTTAAAAGCGTTTCCGAGAAAAGAGAATTTATTAAATCGATTAAATCGATTTGTATCAACGTTAAAACTATTAAAAGTTTAACGCTAAAAAGTAAAGAAAGAGACGAGAGCTAAGCTATTTTAGCGGTTTTCGTAATAAGTGATTTGCTTAACCGCTGCTTTTTAAGCCGAGCGAGATTCGTTACGAGCTTTATTATAAAAGCTTTTCGCGAATTAAGTATTATACTTAGCTTATAAAGCATCGTAAAGCTTTGCAAACGCGTACTAGCTAATAGTTAATTGCTAGACGGCGGTCTAAAAGTCTTTAAAAGTTGTAGTCTTAGCAAATTTTAAATAGAGCTAGTCGCGCAGCGTCTTAATAATCTTAAAATACAAGGCTTTACGTAATCGGTCTTCGTCCTTGATTTCGGCGGTAACGGCGAGCTTCGAGAAAACAAAATAAAAGTTTTAAAATTGCTAGTTAAGCTTTATATAAAGTTTTTCGAACTTAATTAACGCTTTAACCTTTTTAACGAAGTCGTTTAAGAACTCGAAAGCGATCTAAACGAGTTCCGAAGCGGTTACGAAGTTGCTACGATCTATAATTAAAAAAGCTAAGAATAAGTAAGCTGTCCTTTCGGTTTAGTTAAAGTGTTGCTAGGTAAAGTGCAAGGAGAGCAGGGTGCACTGACCACTAAGGCAGTGCACGGACCTCAGGCCTTGGCGCTGGTTCCTACTAGGTACAACCTCGCTCTTACTTCGTAGTCTCTTACAATACAAGTCAATCAACCACAACATTAGCAAAGCTTCCTCGTGACTTAGTACTATCATCAGATTGATACCAGCAATAAGTTATGAGCCCCGAAGCCTGATTCAATTCATTCTAAGGTATTTCCAGACTTCAAACACCCTTTTCGGCGTGTTAGAATACTTACCCCATCTCCCTGACAATTCGTCACCGTGGCGCGCGATTCGTCAGAACGCGCTTCCACAGCATCCTTCGCAATTGATTCTCAGTTGCAACCTGCTAGTGTAGCGAAAGGTGAGGCCGAACCTGGCGGTTCCTTAAGCAAGAAGCAAAAGGAAGCTGCAGTCAAGGCAAACCTAGCTATACAGCAATATACCACGAAGAGAAGAAAGGCGGCAAAGGAACTGCTTGCTTTAAAGAAACCATCATTAGTGCTTGAACCTGGAATCTCTTCATCACCTCTTTAATCGCGCTACCCAACGCTACCAGACGTAGGAAGCTCACTATACGTGGCAGCAACTCTGCTTGAGGTATACCCTTAATCTTTCTTCCGCGAGGCTAACAAAGGTGAATTGTCATCAAGTGAAGACGAGTTTACTACTCCTTTAAAGAAGATTCCTTTTAGGTCGCTAGCACGCTCAATTGCTAGCGAACCTCCCCTTTCGAGTCCTCCGAATCCTCCGAATCTTCCGAGTCCTTCGAGTCCTCCCGAACCACTTATTACGACTATACTTATACGTCGAAAGAAGATGAGTTCGAGCCACAGCTTCAACTTACTCGAAGCTTTAAAGCTAAAGGGAAGTGAGAACTATTAGCAATGGAAAGATAAGGTGATCAATATTGCTAAGTCTAATGAGATTAATAAATATATCAATCCAAAGTTTAAGTCTTTGATACTTATAGAAGTCGACGAATGCGACGACACAATTAAAGCAAAAGACTTGCAAAAATGGTTAGATTAAGATATCGAAGAGTCATAAATGAAGCTTGTAATTACCTTGAATTGCAAAGCCGGTCCTTTCGAACACACACAAAGTAAGACTACAGCTTTAGATATATAAAAGGCTTTATAATACTAGTATAAGGGCTCAAGTACGGTTTTAGAATACAACGCTATTCAGATTTACGTTATAGCTAAATACGAAGACTTCTTTTTATTCGAGCAATTCGTTATGGCTTTTAAGACTTCGATTACGAAGCTCGAAGCTCTCGATATTGCGCCACTTGCTCAATAGAATCCAATGATGTTTATCGCTGCTTGCTCGGAGAAATAGCTAATTTGGGCCGAACGCTAGCGCTCGAATTTGCGTATAGCTACTATTATTATCAAGGACAAGAAGGCCGAGATTACCTTAGAATCTTTGATTAAAGATATCACCGACGAAGCTAAAGCTAACGATTCTACGAGAACAATCTACGGCCAAGCTTTATACGGAAATAAATCCAACTCTATAAACAATTTAAGTGGATACAACAAGTCGAAGGCTCAATTGCTAGCTGACAAGAGACTTGATTACAAACACTGTAAGCAGCCTAAACCTTTACACTCCCTCGAGGATTGCTTCGTTATTAATAAAGAGCTACGAGAGGCGTTTGAAAAGAGAACTAGCAAGAAGTCAGTCCTTTACTTCCAGCGCAAAAGAGGAAACAAAAAGAAGGACGATGAGGAGGTCGATGACGAGATCTTTAGCTTCGCACTCCTTCTTAGCTTAGACTCTACCAACAATTCTATCAATTCAACCTTACACAAAGACCGTTGGCTCTACGATACTAAAGCAATTGATCACGTGTGCAACGATCCATCTAAGTTTTTTGAGTATATAGCTAGAGATGATCTCCCTTTTATGAGCAGTTTGAGTAGCTTAATTCGACCCTTCGGTATTGGAACTTGTATCATTAAATCCTTTAAAACCAATAGAAAAAGAGTGCTTAAGTGTTATAATACGCTCTACGTCCTTTAATTACCAGTTAATATTTACTTTGGCTATAAACTCAATAAAATCGGCGGTTACTAGAGAGGAAACAAGCTGTTTACTTCTACTAACAAAGAGATCTGTAAGGTGGATGCTAAGCTTTTTATTATTAAGGAGAAATCTTGCGCACCTTTTATTCTCGTCACCGACTAATACGCTTTGCTTGCAATTCAAGCTCCTTTCATTCAAGAGACTCTCATTCTTATTGATATCGCACCTTTCGCTTTCGTCACTAAACCTCATTCTCATCAGCAAGTTGACCGCAGCCAACTTAGTTACAGCAATCAAAACAATAATTACGCTCAACCATTACGCCTTTAGCACTCTTGCCTCCGACCACACCTTGGCTTTCGCGCAATTCTAGGACCTTAAAGGGGTGCCTAGAAAGGGGTGGTACAGCAAAGGGTGAGTGTATGATTAAAGGGTGTGTTAATTAGAGGTTTTCCCTTCCCGGAGGTCGTACCTACTACATTCGGTAGTCAATTTGGGTGGACCGTGCGCGTGGAGGTGGTTTTTCCTTTTACTTAAAATCAATTCAAAAAAAGTATATTAGTTTAGATACAATTGGGTGCTGCCGAGAGCTTTTTGAGGCCTCGACAAAGGGGTGTGTTGCTAGGTAAAGTGCAAGGAGAGCAGGGTGCACTGACTACCAAGGCAGTGCACGGACCTCAGGCCTTGGCGCTGGTTCCTACTAGGTACAACCTCGCTCCCACTTCGTAGTCTCTTACAATACAAGTCAATCAACCACAACATCAGCAAAGCTTCTTCGTGACCTGGTACTATCATCAGATTGATACCAGCAATATAAAGACGTAGTTTTTACGTTAGCGTTTTATAAAAAAGTATTTTTCGAAAGCTTTTAAGTTATCGAAGACGCGGGCTTGCTAGTAGCGTGCTCGGTAACTTATACTGTTTAAGAGCTTTTATTTAAAGTTAAAAATCCGTTCGATACGAGCGCGACTTTAAGAAGCTAAAGAAAAGGCTTTAAGAGTGTTGAACTTAACTAAAATACGAAAGTTGGTTAACTTATAAAAAGAAAGTAGTTTATCGTCGTCGGCGAAGAAGCGGCGAGAGTTAACGGTTTTATAAGTAAAAGGAGTAGTTTAAAAGACCGAAGGCTTATATAGCTCTTTGCTTTTAGAATTATCTTCGAAAGACATTTAAAAAGGCTTTGACGAGCGTTCCGTAGTTAGCAAGACCGCTTAAAGCTAGTTTAATTCCTTTCGAGCTCGACGGGCTTTTTTTTTCAACTTTTTTAACGAAGGTTTTTTGTTCGCTAGCGCTTTTATCGAGCTTTTCGTTGCGAGTTGTTATGTCTGCGAAAAGCTTCTTAAGCTTAGCGGCCTTTCGTTAGAACTAAAAAAGAGCTTAATATTGGGCTAAAGCTTCTTCGGGGTTGGTAAAGGCCGAGGGATCATCTTTATCGTCTTGCTTATTAATAGCTTCTTCTTGAGTAGAAAGAACTACTAGTTGGGCCGTAGAAGAGGAAAGAACTGCTAGAGCAGCTTTAAAAGGTGTGCGAAGGATTTTGCCCGCGGGGCGAGGGTTGTTGTATTGTATAAGTGCTATCTTTCAAGTTATACTTAAAATAAGCCTTTTCGTGACCGTTAAAGTCGTTTGAATGTTTTTTAACGGTTAACTATTAAAGAATTTTAAAGAAGAAGAATATTATTAAAGCCGTTTTCGGCGGAACAAAGTAGTTGTTAATAATATAACGACTTTAAGCGATTACTTAAAAGAACTTACGAGAGCGCGGAGGTTCATATAAGAGCTTAAGAGAATCTTAAAATAATGACTTAAAATCAACAACTATCGAGTATAAAGGTCGAAAGTAGCTGAGGTTTATATATACGAAAGTAAGAACGCTAAGGACTCGTGAACCATAATTTATAAGTCAAAAGCGGGGAATAAGAAAATACGAAGAATACGAAAGAAAAAAGGAGGGAAGTAGCTTGGCGCATGTGAGGTGCGTCCAGGAGACCTGGCGTGTCGTCACAGACGAGCTAGTTTTATATATAAATACTTATTTAAAAAGTATAGGTTTGAACTTAACTTCGCTCTCGAGAATCACTTTCTAGCAGTTCCTTTTTTCTAAGTTATTTAGCTTTATAAAAGCTCCGTTGATAAACTCTTTACCGTATAAGTGTCGTTATAGCTTTTTTTTAATAAGTAAAAGGTTTTAAATGTTTTCGTTCTTGCGAGTTAAGCTATTTTAATAATAGCTTAAACGAAATAGCAGCTGCTATAATAGCGTGCAATATCTCGTTATCTTTATTATTTTCGCGCACGAGTTTATTATTAGCTTAAAAAGTCGATATAAAATCTAAAACGCGCGAATAAGAACTCGAATCGGCACGAAAGTTATTTAAAAGAAGCTTATTAATACTTGCGTATATTTTCGCGCGTTTTCTAATGCGGCTATTAATAAATAAATGCTCTTTATTAAAGTCGGAATTTTTTTTAGAATGCTTATAATTTAATTTCTTATTATTAATGCTCGCTTTAGAAAGGTCTAAAAGCTTTTCTTTAATTGTTCGGTTTAAATCTCCGCCGGTTATTAACGTAAAAGCTTTCGTTAGTCGGCTTAAAGCTTAGCTTTTCGAGCTCCGGCTTTAAATAATAACTTAAAAGTATAATTTGCGCGCTCTTTTATTAAGGTCAAGTTTTTGCTCGCTTACTATGCTTTTTTTTTGCTTTTAGCAACCTTAAAGCACTTTCGCTTTTGCTTTTAGCTAAAAAGCTAGCGAAACGGTTAGCGGTATAGTTCGAATCGTTAAGGTTTATTAAATTGTTTCGTAAAGCAATTGCTTTCGGTAAAAACGTATTTATTAAGTCTTTAATTAAAATCAAAGCTTTTAGCGTTTATGCATTATTCGTATTAAATAAGGTCGCATTTTTTAAATTATGATTAAATCTTTTAAGCTTAACTTTTATAAAGTTTAACGGCGGCTTACCTTTTATATTAGCTGCATTCGTTTCTTTTAAGCGATTTTTTATAACGTTTTTTATATTAAATAAAGCGTTTTTCATTTAATTAAAGTCTTTAATATCTCTTTTAATTTAATAACGATGCTTTTAATCTCGCTAATCGATTAGCCGATTAATTTTTTTTCGTTTTTAAGATAAAATCGAATCTTATCGAACGTTACGTTGCGTATAATAATCACTTTATAAAGCATAAAAACATAGACCTTATATATATTAAAAGCTATATATTCAATTAAATAGCTTATATGTCTTTTCGGTTTAATTTTAAAAGCTTTTTTATTGCGAAAAGCTTTTCGGTTTTTAATTATTAAGTACGCACGAGCGTTATACGCAACTAAACCGCTATAATTTAGTTTTAAATCGGTGTCGATCCGTATAAAAATCGCCGGATCGTATTACTTAAAATATTGCTTAAACTAAAGCTGTTGGATTGCTTCCAAGCGATTGGGAATATATATTCGTAAAGTCGTAACGGTCGTTAAAGTACTTGCAATTGCAAAACACTCGGTTGATAAGGTATCTGAATTCTGTCTGCTCCTTCATGCTCAAAAGAGCTGATTCTTTCTATATGATTAAAAGGAATCACGTGCATTAGCTAGCTAATAAGTTTACTTATCAAGTTGAAGGTCCTTTAACTGTTGGCATGCTAAGCGAGGCATGCTAAGTGGCCCGTGAACTATGGTTCACGGGTGAGCTCCTTCAATTATTACTACTACTAGCTAAGGTCGATATAGATATATCGACACCGGCAACTCTCTCTTTAGCAAGCAATGCTTTGCTAACTATTATATCGACCGAAAAAAAAAAAAGGTAATTAAACAAAGGAAAATCAATCTTATTTTACTAAACCTCACTTTCTTTTTTCTTACAGCGGCCTTTCCACTTATCCGTCTACTTGCACTTTTAAAGTATTAATTAAAACTAGCTTTTGTAAAAAAGTATTAGCTCCGATTTTAGTTATAGCGTTAGTAAGGTTAGATTTTCTTCCGATCTAGCGTACCTTAAAAAGCTTCCGCCTTTCGTATGACTCTCGAATAGCTATAATATCGATCATAAGGCGCTTCTTTTTAATAGTTCTTAGCTTTATTATACACTCGTAAAGCGAGTAAAAGTCAATGCATATAATTACGAAGAAATTAAAGATTCTTAGCTGAGTTATGATTTAAGCAAAAGTAGTCGATATAATAATAATTATATCGATACTTAAAGACATAGCGTATAACTTAAAAGCTAATACTGCTTTTGTTATCTTTTTATACTTTTGTAACACTTAATAAAAGATGTTATCCGTTAGAGTGAACTCGTTCTTACTTACGTAAGCTTTATTGCTAAAAATAGCTACGAAACCGATTTAAAAGCTAAAGTTAGCGTTGTTAGTAAACGCTTCGTTTACGAATACGAAAAGCTTCGCTGTCTTTAAGTCTAAAGACACGTAATAGATCTTTCGAGTTAGATAATCGATCAGCTATTAGATCACTTTATTAAAGGCCTTATAGTCTTCGTCTTTCGGTTCTTAATGCTAAGCAGCTATCGATAAAGCATAAGATGCTTTTAAGTAGTAAATAATAGCTAAATACGCTTTTCGAGTACGTTGCTTTAAGTACTTTTTAGCTCGTATAATTGAATCGAGCTTAATTACAGCAAGCCTTTTACTTTATCTTTTTTGCTCGACTGATAATCCGAACCCGTCTTTATTTAAAGATAGCTTGCATTTATTGAAAATCATCGGTTCGGCGTATGTAAAGGTCTTTATTTCTTTGCTCTTTAGCTTAGACTTGATTAACTTTTTCTTTTCTTTTGCTTTTATAGCTCGATTAACGATTATAAGAACATCGTTTATCTATAAAGCAGCTAATTTTAACTGATCTTTGTTAATTGATATAAAGAAGTAAGAGTTAAAGCTCGATTGCTTTATGCCGAAGTTATTTATAAAATGCTCGGAAAAACGCTTATATTAATGTGTCTTTGCTTCGAGGATGCCGTATAAAAGGCTAGTCATAAAGAACAAAGTGCCGAAAAAGAATCGATAAATGATTTCTTTAAGTAGTCGTACGACGATTATTCGAATGAGCTTCGTGCTTAATTAAATATAAGCTTGCGTAATATTTTTATTATAAACTTGATACTCGTAGTTTTTTATTAAAGAAAAAGCTAAAGCATAATAAAGTCTTTAGCTCGCTCGCTGTACCGTAAGTGACTCGATAAGTACTTTTGTCTTGCTTTTATCTTAAAAAGCTTAAACTATTATACGAGATTTCTCGTATAGCGTAAGTGTTCTTTTGCTTTTGATCTTATTAATAAACTTAGATCCGAAGATCTTAGCGCTTTTAGCACGTAAGTCGGTGCTCGAGATCATTTAAAAGATGTTTCAAGCTATTAATTTAGCTAATTCCTTTGCTTTAAATTCTTGAAATGATGCTTCGAAGCTCTTAATAATTCTTTTAGCTCGTAGCTTAGTTAAGAGCTTATAGTCTCGGCGTTCTTTGTTAGTAATCAATACTTTAGAGTCTTTAATAAATAAAACGTAAGAATCGCTTTTTTCTTCGTCGAGCACGGTCGAGATACTAAGATCGTATTTTTAATAAAGTATTTAGACTATTAGTATTATTGATCTTTAAGAATTAACAAGTTAAGAGTTAAAAGGGCTGTTTGCTGATTTAAGCGACCTCGGTAGATTAAGCGAATGTTGAGGTTTAAGCGAATTTCGCGGTTCTAGCTCTTTTTCGCTTTCGCTTTGATCTTCTTCTACTTTTACCTTAAGTACTTGTAACTCTTTTAGCAGCTTTTCAACTTCAAAGTAATAAGGTTTTATCGAGGTTGACTTGAATTCCGTAAGCCTCGGACATGCTATTATGCACGTATGCTTTTGCTTGCTAAGCAGCTGAAAAGGGCTTTTCCACTCTTAATGTTTTCGCTACACGAGTACCCGTAAACTAATAAAAAGGTCTAAAGTATGCTTCGTAATTAGTCTATTCCTCTTTTTAAACGCGTTCTTAACTTGCTTCGCAGCGTAGCATTTCCGTACTTTCTTTATAGCTTTATTAATAATAGCAGCACGCTTTTAAGTAAACGCGGCAAGTCGATTTTGCTTCGTTAATTTCGGTAAAGTGCTAAAAACGAAAAGCGTAAAGATTAAGCTATTAGGTCTCGCCGTATCGTTGATAGCTTTAATAGCTATTTGAAGCCGATCTTCTTTTAAGGCTTTAAGAAGCTCTTTTGTAACGATCTTAAAAGCGCGTCGTATAAAGACGTAGTAGCGTTTTATTAGCCCGATGCTATGATAAGCTTTTATAAGCATTTGTTTTAAGGTGCTGCTAATACTTTTAAAGTAGCTTCGAAACGCTGCCGAATTGAAATTAGTTTCGAAGTCGTGCACGACGTTTGTAAGTAGTCCGACGTAAGTGTTGACTTAATATCGATTGAATCTTTTAAGTAAGTGCTATGCGGATATGCTTTTAAAGAAAGTAGCGGCTTAAAAGTTAATAGAATCGTAAACGACGTACAATACGTTCTTGCCGTTAAAGTGCATTACGTTTACGTATATTATATTATTAAAGTCAGTATTATCTTTAAGTTTGATATTAAACCTTTTCGAAGAGCGTCCGAATACTTAATAATAATAGCAAAACTTTTAAATATTATAAAGCAAATCCCGTTTAAATTCGTGCTCGGCTTTCTTAAGAATAATAGCAAATCGATCTGCTAAAAGGTGGCCAAAACGCTTATAGATAATCTTTGATTGTTCTTCCGTAAAGTAGCAATAGACGGTTTCGCTTTCGGTATTATAATAAGTAGCAGCGTGCTCTTTACTTAATAGCATTTATACGTGCTTAAACGTCTTTATTATTAGTATTTCTTTTTTCTTTTAGATTAATACGTTCCGCAAGTTATTTAAAATCATCTTATGCTTATTTATATTAGCTAATAAGAATAAAAAGGGTACGTCGCTTTTTATAACGTAGAACTCTATTTGACCTAAAAGTGTTTTTAAAGTAACTGCTTTAATAAAGGTAACAGAGCCGATGCCGTATTTAACGGATTTTTCTTTTGCTCGAAATGTATTTAATTAGACTTCGAAGTATTTCTTTTAAAGTGCTCGTAGCTAAAGCAAGCTAGCGGTAAAGAAATTAGCTGCTCCGCTGTTAATCATAAAGCTTATAAACACGTTTTTAAAGTACTTAAAAGTTATATAAGTTTTTGCTTTGCTCGCGAGCACGTTTTAAGTTTCGATTTAGCTAGTAAAAGCGTAAAATGCCGTTTGAATCTCTAGTTGTTTATATACTTCGTTAGCGTTAAAAGTGCCGTAAGTAATTATAAAACCTTCCGATATGTTAGCGTAGCTGCTCGATTCGAGCGGCTCGTTTAATAAGCTTGCGATAAACTAATCGAATTCTTTCGTAGATATAAATAGCAAACTTTCGATCGACGCTACGTATTAAAAGAATTTGCTCTTCGTCACTTTTTTTACGTCTTCAAAGTTCTAAAACTTAGCTACGGAAGCTTTACGCTCGTCGAAGGTATAGTTAATACTTTAACAACTTGGCTTCTTGCAAACAAAACACCTTTTCTTACTTTTAATAGCTTTAACAACTTTTTTACTTTCGAAATATTAGCGGTCTTAAATAAAGCATTCGTATTCTTTATTTAAATCGGAGTCAGCTTTTAAGGTGTGCTAAGAGCAAGTGTGATCGTATAGCTCGCTAAAGCTCGCGTAAGCTTTACTCGCTTTAGCGGGTCGAAAGGTCTTAATTGCAAATGCAATTGCTCGGCGGATATCGGCAATTGCAGCGGTAAAAGTAAACGCAAAGTTCATTCGTGTAATAATAGTCTTTAGCACGTTTTTATAAGCCGAATACAGCTTGTCGGCAAGACTCTTATCGTCTTTTAGACTTGGTCGTAAAAAGCTTTAAATGCTTTTAAGCTCTTTAACGAGCTTCTTAAAGCACTCGCTAAGCGAGGTCTTTAGATTTTCCTTTTTAATCAAATCTAATGAAATTTCTTTTTAGCGGTCGTATTTTATTTGCCGCCGGTAGTCAGTTTCGAAGTAGTCTTTTATTATAATAGCGTTCGCTTTAAACGTAAGAAGCCTAGCTTTAATCATATGATTATAATAAAAGGTTATAGCTTTTTTCGTAAGTATAATTAAGAACGCTATTAAATAGTCGTCGAATGTCAAGCCGTACCGATTTGCTTAATTAGCGAAAATACTTAATTAAGTTTTAAAGTTATCGTCGAGTCTCGAATACTTTAGTTCTTTAAGAAAGCTTTTTGCAAATAAAGCCAACTCCTTTGCTTTTAAGTGAAGGTCCGTTGCTTTTAGCTTAAGGAAATCGTCTTTATTATCGTTAAAAGCGCTTGGAGTGCCGTACGCAAGCGTGCCGTGCTTAGCTAGTGGTCGGATCGGTAAAAGGTTACCGATATAATTGCCGGTTGTAGGTTTTACTTTTCTAAGGTCTTTAAAAAGCTTATTTCCGGATCCGAAGTCTTTTAAGAGTCCGTTTCCGAATCTCTTTAATAGTTTAAAAGGCTCGTTCTTACCTTTTTCGTATCCGTGTCCTCGATCTTTTTGCTAATCTCTTCCGTTTTCTTTTCGTCGGTTATCGTTAAGATCGCTAAGGCTATTCGAGTCATCGGTTAAGGCTTTAACTTAATGATATCCGTACTTTTAAGCGCGTTTTTAACGATTCTTATACCTTTGGTTTTTCTTTTACTAATACGTAACCTTTTAAAAGATGTAAGTAGCTTGTCGGTACGTCCGAAAGTGTTAGATTCTTTTTTCGAGTTGCTAAAGTTGAGCACGGAAATCTGCACGCTATCTTTAATAAAAGCTAGTTTTGTTCGGAATGCTTTTAGGTTTTGGCGGGTCCTTTTTTAGCGTATAACTCTCGTAGCTTCGATTATTATCTAATCCGATGATGATCTCAAGACCTTTGTTATTATTGCTATTAAGCCTAGGCTTTTCAGAAAACTGAGTGTAGCTTTTAAGAAAAAGGTTTAAGGACCGTTAAGGTGATTTTAGCTTTTGTTGTATAATTGACGTATTGCGTAGCGATTATTAAATTAAAGATGAGTACGCTAAAGTACTTCGTCGTAGCCCTTCGTTAGATTGTATAGCGTAAGTTCGTAATTCCGTTATTTGCTTTGCTATTACTTTTATATTTTGCTTTATATCTCTTCTTTCTTTCGCAAACTTTTCGCGTAACTTTCGAATTTCTTTTTTTTCTTCCTTTTTACTTAAGGTCTCTTTTTCTTTCCTTTTTAGATTGCGCGAGAGTAAAGGTAAAAGTAGTTGAAGTGTAATATCCTCGTCGTTCGTAAGGTTTTCGGCGGTTTACTTTGAATCGAGGCTTAAAAGTGTTGCTTATTACTTTTTTATTTCTTCGAAGGTTTATTAGTACTGCTGCTCGTCGTTTAAAAGCTTGACCATCTTATTAGCGTAGCTCTTTTGCTTTAAGGGGCATTATACGCCTTTAGATAGCAAGTGTTCCTTAAGGCTAATAAAAGTAGCAAACTTAAAGCTTCGTTTTGTATTATCTTTCGTTATCGTAAAGCTTATTTAATCTTAGCGTAAGAAAGCGTGCCGGAATAAGCTTTACAAGTCGTAATCTTTCAGCTTTTTATACTTCGCATTCAAGAAGTCTTTTACTATCGCTCGGGCCGTGATCTTATTATTTAGCTTTGCGTATAGTAATTCGTTTAAGTCAAATAAGATGCCCGATATCTCGTCATTTAGCCCTTCCGATAGCTTTGAGAGCCTTAAGTATAATGATTCTTTTAGCTGAATAGCTAGGGGTTTCGTAAGTGGTGATAAGACTCGAGGGGTATAATACCTTATTGCTTTTGTCGGCTAGACTCCTTACTTAAAGGTCTAGTTGCTCGATCGGCTATAGTTGTTGTCTAGTTGTGTATAGGTCGATTTAAATTGGTTAGGTTGCTATATGTAGTAGGCGCGGCTTTTATAACGTTGAAGGTTGTATAAAAGTGATTTGGTTCGGAATCACTCTTTCGTAGGAATAGGGAAAAATCGGTGGTATAAGCAAGCGACTTGGTACGGAATCGCTTTTTCGTTGTAAAAGGAAGGAGGTATCGTATTGAAAGGTATCCTCGCTATAGAGTCCTAGCTTCTTTGTGATTGATCACTTAGTAGTAAATCAACTACTGATTAGTGTTGGATTGCTTTCAAGCGATTAAGAATATATATTCGTAAAGTCGTAACGGTCGTTAAAGTACTTGCAATTGCAAAATACTCGGTTGATAAGGTATTTGAATTCTGTCTGCTCCTTTATGCTTAAGAGAGCTGATTCTTTTTATATGATTAGAAGGAATCACGTGCACTAGCTAGCTAATAGGTTTACTTGTCAAGTTGAAGGTCTTTTAACTGTTGGCATGCTAAGCGAAGCATGCTAAGTGGCCCGTGAACCATGGTTTACGGGTGAGCTCCCTCAACTACTACTACTACTAGCTAAGGTCGATATGGATATTGTCGGATGTGATCAGGTAATAGACTTATTACGTGTCAAGACCTTTCTAGATATATAAGTAAAGGGCTACTTTTTAAGTTCATTAAACAATCAATCAAGAATCTTTTTACTTATCTTCTTCTTCGTGTTACCGTTTAATAAGTTATAAGCCCCGCTGCGATTTCTTTAGCGCCGAAATACTATAATTAATACTCTTTGCGACTTCTTTAGCATCGAACTTTTTGCAAAGACAAAATCAAATCAAAACGGAACGGAATACGATATTCTTTTTTAAAATTATTTTTTAACGATATACACAACTCTTTCTTTTTATTGCTTGCGTTCATCGCTAACTTTTTATATCTCTTTTTAAAAATATACGATCTTTTGTTTTTAAAAACACTTTAGTAGTAACTTATTTCGAATAATAGTGTTTTTTTAAGGTTTATATATATATATATATATTTATAAACTTTTCGACGGAATACGCCGAAATGAACTTTAATCTTTCGGGATTTAATTTCTTATAAATCTACTTTGCATATATACTTTACTTATATCTAGCATTAACCGAAAACTCTTTTATCGAAACTATTATATTTTAAACGACTTAGCTGTATTACGTTAGCACGCTTAAGCTTTTACGATAAAATAAAACTCGAATAATTTTAATAGATTCTTTATCTTATTCTCAACTTCACTTGTTTTATCGCAAATTAATTATAGATCAAGACGCTGCGGATAGCTTAATTAATTAAGAACTTCGAAAGACTTTAAAAAAGGCTTTTTTTACGAACGATACTTTCGTATTATTAAAGAAAACGAAAACTCATAAGATCTTTTAACTTTTTATCTTTACTTTTTTTTACCGCTTTAATCTTTTTATAAACTATATACAAACACTTATCAATACTCTTTTTTAATCTTTCGACTTTGCTAAGGATCGTGACTTTAATCTTGATTTTTAATTCTTTAATACCGAATTAAACTTAGACATTTCTTTTTTATCGACTTCGGACGAAGAGCCTTTTTGCTCTTTTTTATTTATTTTATTCTTCGGCTTTCGAGTTAAAAAACCTTTTTACTACTTATAAAAATATCTCGATAAATATTACTTTAGCACTATTAGCTAACGTTAAGGATTTTATCGAGCTTATTAAGACTTCGATTTTTAAGAATAGCTACGGACACTTAATTTACTTTCTTTTCCGCTTTTTTTGCCGTTCCGTTTTTCGACGAAGAAAACTAAGTCGAGTTTTTTTAACGTATCGACTTCGCTTTTGTTAATAAAAACTACTTTTACGAAAAAATCTTTAAAAGTATAAGAGTCCGACTAATTCGCTTTTTAAGCGAGACGGAGTTTGCGTTTAAGAAAAGACTCGACGCGTAAGACGAACTTTAGACTTAAAGCTGCTTTTTTATCCGTAGCAAACTCGAGTTAACCGCCGTAGATTTCGCTAAAAGAAAAGGAATAAGCTTTACGATTATCGAAGACTTTAAAGAACACGATCTTAAGAAGCTATTATTAATAAATTTAAAAGAACGTTTTCGATTTAAAAGCGTCGCGACGTTTTACCGTCTTTAATCCGCGTTGCTCGCTTTTCGTATTAACGAGTTCGACGACGTCACTTTTTTTAATAACGAATTCATACGCTTAAACGGACAACTTAAGCTTTTCGATAGTAATACTTAACTTTCTGCTTTATAAATAATTAAGGTTTATTTTAATTAGCTACCGTCTTTATACGAAAACTTTAAATCTAATTAAGTCTCGAATAACGATTATATCGACGGCGATAAATCTAAAATTACTTTCGCCGACTTTATAACTTTTACTCGCAAGGAAAAGTAGTTGATGCAGCACTCTTCGAGCAAAGCATTCTTTATATACGGAAAACTTAATAAACTTGTAAAAAGAGATAAGTTTATTATAGTTTATAATTATTATAAGAAATCTTACTACTTTAAATCGGAATACGTAATAGCTTACTTTTATTTAAAAGCTGCTTTCGATAAACGAATCGAAAAAAAGCGTAAAGATAAAGCTATTAAGCAAGCTAAATTAAAGACGGCTAAAAATACCGACTCTTTCGAAAAAACTCTTTCCGTTGCTTTTTTTATATTATCGATTCGTAATTGCGTTAATAAAACCTTTTAACCCGCTTTCAACGTTCGAGATTTTAATATAGATTAGCAATTAAAGTTTGCTCGGAGTAGATTATCTTAATTAAAACTAGTTTAAAAGCATTGTTCTCTTCTTCGACCTAACCTTTTTTGCAATTTTCAATTAAAGCAACGTCTTCGAAAGCTCCGGACTTTATTATCGAGCATTACTTTTACTTTTAAGTATTAAATAATTTCTATTTTTTTTATAATCCTTACTCTTTTACTTTATTTTTTATTTTTCTTTTTTACTCTTTGAAAAACACGACGGCTTATCGCCGTAGCAGTGTTCTTTTATCTTTTTTCTTTTTTACTTTAGCATACCGCACCTTTTATTAAAGCTTTTCTTAAGGATTCTTCTTTTTAATTCTCTTAAGAAACCTTATACGCTCTTGCTTTTTGGTCTTTAAATACAGTTGAAAACACTTTTATCTTTAATAGTGGCTGCATTAAGTATATGTTTTATCGTTAAGAGTTTTTCGAGAATATCTTTTCACTCGACTTAAGCGAGGCAATTATTATCTTTAGAATAAAGGGTCATTCGCTCTTACTTTAAAAGAAAGGCATAGTTGCTTTACTTATTAAAATGAACGACGGTAGCTTCGGTTGGATTCGTTTATATAACGTTATTTATTATCCGAACTTTAGTATTAACTTTCTTTTTTATTTGAATTTCATTCGAAAAGGTATAGGTATGACTTTAAGCGAGAAAGATGCTTTGCTTTTTTTATTAAGTAAAAACTCTTTAGTTTTCACCGCTCGAATCGCTTAAGACTTGTTTTGCTTTAATATCGATTTGCGTTAGCTTATAGATCGAGTTTTTCGTTTAAGTTATATATATTGGATTGCTTCTAAGCGATTGGGAATATATATTCGTAAGGTCGTAACGGTCGTCAAAGTACTTGCAATTGCAAAACACTCGGTTGATAAAGTATCTGAATTCTAACTGCTCCCCAATGCTCAAGGGAGCTGATTCCTTCTATATGATTAGAAGGAATCACGTGCACTAGCTAACTAATAAGCTTACTTGTCAAGTTGAGGGTCCCTTGATTGCTGACATGCTAAGCGAAGCATACCAAGTAGCCCGTGAACTATGGTTCACGGGTAAGCTCCTTTAACTACTACTACTAGCTAGCTAAGATCGATATAAAGATACCGACATCGGCAACTCTCTTTTTAGCAAGCAATGCTTTGTTAATTATTATATCGACCGAAAAAAGAAAGAAGATAACCAAACAAAAGAAAAACAATCTCACCTTATTAAAACTCACTCTCCTTTCTCTTATAGCGGCCTTTCCACTTATCCGTCTACCTGCACCTTTAAAGTATTAGTCAAGACTAGCTCTTGCAAAAAAGTATTAGCCTCGACTTTAGTTATAGCGTTAGCAAGATTGGATTTTCCTTCGATCTAGCGTACTTTAAAAAGCTCCCGCTTTTCGTATGACTCTCGAATAGCTATGATATCGATCATTAAGCGCTTTTCTTTAATAGTCCCTAGCTTTACTATGCACTCGTAAAGCGAGTAAGAGTTAGTGCACACGACTACGAAGAAGTTAAGAATTCTTAGCTAAGCCGTGATTTAAGCAAAAGTAGTTGATATAACAATAGCTATATCGATACTTAAAGACATAGCGTATAGCTTAAAGGCTAGTATTGCTTTTATCACCCTTTTGCACTTCTATGACACTTAATAAAAGATATTATCCGTCAAAATGAACTCGTTCTCACTTACGTAAACCTTATTATTAAAGATAGCTACGAAACCGATCTAAGAGCTAAAGTCAGCGTTATTAGCAAACGCTCCGTCTACGAACACAAAGAGCTTCGCTGTCTTTAAGTCTAAAAGCACGTAATAGATCCTTCGTATTAAGTAATCGATTAGCTACTAGATCACCTTATTAAAAGCTTTATAGTCTTCGTCTTTCGGTTCTTAATGCTAAGCAGTCATCGATAAAGCGCAAGATGCTTTTAAGTAGTAAATAATAGCTAAATACGCCTTTCGAGCACGTTGCTCCAAGTACTCTTTAGCCCGTGTAGCTGAATCGAGCTTGATTACGGCAAGCCTTTTACCTTGCCCCTTTTGCTTAACTAACAGCTCGAACCCGTTTTTATTTAAAGATAACTTGCATCTATTAAAAATCATCGGTTCGGCGTATGTAAAAGTCTTTATTTCCTTGCTCTTCAGCTTGGATTTGACCAACTCTTTCTCTTCCTTTGCTCTTATAGCTTAATTAATAACCATAAAAATATCGTTCGTTTATAAGGCAGCTATTCTTAGCTAGTCTTTATTAATTGATACAAAGAAGCAAGAGTTAAAGCTCGATTGCTTTATATCGAAGTTGTTTATAAAGTGCTCGGAAAAACGCTTATACTAATGCGTCTTTGCTTCGAGGATGCCGTATAAAAAGCTAGTTATAAAAAACAAAGTGCCGAAAAGGAATCGATAAGTGATCTTTTTAAGTGGTCGCACGACAATTATTCGGATAAGCTTCGTACTTAATTAAATGTAAGCTTGCGTAATATCTTTATTATAAACTTGACACTCGTAATCTTTTATTAACGAAAGAGCTAAAGCATAACAAAGTCTTTGGCTCGCTCGCTATACCGTAAAGGATTCGGTGAATACCTTCGTTTTGCTTTTATTTTAAAAAGCTTAAACTATTATACGAGACTTCTCGTATAACGTAAGTGTTCCTTTGCTTTTGATCTTATTAACAAACTTAAATCCGAAGATCTTAGCGCTTTTAGCGCGTAAGTCGGTGCTCGAGATCACTTAAAAGATGCTTTAAGCTATTAATCCAGCCAATTCCTTTGCTTTAAACTCTTGAAATAATGCTTTAAAGCTCTTGATAATCCTTTCGGCGCGCAGCTTAGCTAAGAGCTTATAATTCCGGCGTTCTTTATCGGTAATCAACACTTTAGCGTCTTTAGTAAATAAAACGTAAGAATCGTTCTTTTCTTTATCGAGCACGGTCGAAATACTAAGATCGTACTTCTAATAAAGTATCTAGACTATTAGTATTATTAATCTTTAAGAATTGATAAATTGAAGATTGGAAGGAGGGCTATTTGCTAGTCTTAGCGGACTTATCGGATTACGCGGCCTCGATAGAAGATTAAGCGAATATTAAAGTTTAAGCGAATTCCTCGATTCTAGCTCTTTTTCGCTTTTACTCTGATCTTCTTCCACTTTTACTTTAAGTACTTGCAACTCTTCTAGCAGCTTTTTAACTTCAGAGTAGTAAGGTTTTATTAAAGTTGACTTGAATTCCGTAGGTCTCGGATATGCTATTGTGCACGTATGCCTTTGCCTGCTAAGCAGCTGAAAGGGGCCCTTCTACCCTTAGTTTTTTCGCTATACGAGTACTTGTAAGCTAATAAAGAGGTCTAGGGTATGCTCCGTAACTAGCCTATTCCTCTTCTTAAGCGCGTCCTTAACTTGCTTCGCTGCGTAGCATTTTCGTACTTCCTTTATAGCTTTGTTGATAGCAGCAGCACGCTCTTAGATAGACGCGGCAAATCGATCTTATTCCGTTAGCTTTAATAAGGTCTTAAAAACGAAAAGTGTAAAAACTAAGCTATTAAGTCCAGCTATATCGTTAATAGCTTTAATAGCCATTTAAAGCCGGTCTTTTCTTAAGGCCTTTAAGAGCTCTTTTATAACGATCTTAAAAGCGCGTCGCATAAAGACGTAATAGCGTTTTACTAGCTCGACGCTATGATAAGCTTTTATAAGCATCTGCTTTAAAATGCTGTCAATCCTTTTAAAGTAGCTTCGAAACGTTGCCGAATTAAAGTTGATTCCGAAATCGTACACGACGTTTATAAAAGGTCCGACGTAAGTATTAACTTAACATCGATTAAATCTTTTAAGTAAGTGCTATACGGATATGCTTTTAAAAAAAGTAACAGCTTGAAAATTAATAGAATCGCAAACGACGTGCAATACGTTCTTGCCGTTAAAGTGCATTACGTCTACGTATACCGTATTATTAAAATCAATATCATCTTTAAGCTTGATATTAAACCTTTTTAAAGAGCGTCCGAATACCTAGCAATAATAGCAAAACTTTTAGATGTTGTAAAGCAAATCCCGTTTAAATTCGTGCCCGGCCCTTTTAAGAACAGCAGCAAATCGACTTGCTAAAAGGTAGCTAAAACGCTTATGAATAGTTCTTAATTGCTCTTCCGTAAAGTAGCAATAGACGGTCTCGCCTTCGGTATTATAATAAATAGCAGCGTGCTCTTTACTTAATAGTATTTACACGTGCTTAAACATCTTTATCATTAGTATTTCCTTTTTCCCTTGGATTAATACGTTCCGCAAGTTATTTAAGATCACTTTGTGTTTATTTATATCAGCTAATAAGAACAAAAAAGGTACGTCGCTTTCTATAACGTAAAACTCTATTTGACTTAAAAGAATATCTAAGGTAACTGCTTTAATAAAAGTAGCAAAGCCGATACCGTATTTAACGGACTTTTCCTTTGCTCGAGATGTATTTAATTAAACTTCGAGGTACTTCTTTTAAAGTGCTCGTAGCTAAAGCAAGCTAGCGGTAAAGAAATTAGCTGCTCTGCTATCAATTATAAAGCTTATAAACACGTTCTTAAAGTACTTAGAAGTTATATAAGTCTTTGCTTTACTCGTAAGCACGTTTTAAGTCTCGATTTAGCTAGTAAAAGCGTAGAATGCCGTCTGAATCTTTAATTGCTTATATACTTCGTTAGCGTTAAAAGTGCCGTAAGTAATTATAAAACCTTTCGATATATTAGCGTAGCTGCTCGATTCGAGCGGCTCGTTTAATAAGCTTGCGATAAACTGATCGAATTCTTCCGTAGATACAAGTAGCAAACCTTCGATCGACGCTACGTATTAAGAGAATTTGCTTTTCGTTATCCTTTTTGCGTCCTTAAAGCTCTAGAACTTAGCGACGGATGCTTTCTTCTTATCGAAGGTGTAGTTAGTGCTTTAGCAACCTAGCTTTTTACAAACAAAACACTTTTTTTCACCTTTAATAGCCTTGACAGCTTTCTTACTTCCGAAGTATTAGCGGTCTTAAATAAAGCATTCGTATTCTTCGTCCAAATCGGAGTCAGCCTTTAAGGTGTTATGTTAAGAGCAAGTGTGATCGTGTGGCTCGCTAGAGCTCGCGTAAGCTCTACTCGCCTTAGCGAGAGGTCGAGAGGTCTTTGTTGCAAAAGCAATTGCTCGACGAATATTAGCAACTGCCGCGGTAAAAGTAAAAGCAAGATTCATTCGTGCAATCGTAGTCTTTAACACGTTTTTACAAGCTGAATACAGCTTATTAGCAAGACTTCGATCATCTCTTAAACTTAGTCGTAAAGAGCCTTGAATGCCTTTAAGCTCTTTAACGAGCTTTTTAAAGCACTCGCTAAGCGAGGTCCTTAGATTCTCCTTTTTAATTAAATCTAGCGAAATTTCTTTTTAACGGTCGTACTTTGCTTGCCGCCGGTAATCAATTTCGAAGTAATCTTTTATAATAATAGCGTTCGCTTTAAACGTAAAAAGCTTGACCTTAATAACGTGATTATAATAAAATGTAATAGCTTCTTTCGTAAGTATAATAAAGAACGCCGTTAAATAATCGTCGGAAGTCAAGCCGTATCGACTTACTTAGTCAGCGAAAATACTTAATTAAGTCTTAAAATCATCGTCGGGTCTCGAATACTTCAGCTCTTTAAGAAAGCTTCGCGCGAATAAAGCCAATTCCTTCGCTTTTAAGTAAGGGTCTATTGCTCTTAGCTCTAGGAAATCGTCTCTATCATCGTCAAGGGCGCTTGGAGTGCCGTACGCAAGCGTGCTTTGCTTAGCTAATAGTCTGATCGGTAAAAGGTTATCGATATAATTGCCGGTTATAAGTCTTACCTTTTTAAAGTCCTTAAAAAGCTTATTTCCGGATCCGGGGTCCTTTAAAGGTCCGTTTCCGAATCCCTTTAGTGGTCCAAAAGGCTTATTTCTACTTCTTCCGTACCCGTAGCTTCGATCACCTTGCCAATCTCTTCCGTTTCCTTTTCGTCGGTTATCGTCAAGATCGCTAAAGCTATTCGGGTCACCGGCTAAGGCTCTAGCTTAATAATACTCGTACCCTTAAGCGCGCTCTTAACGATTCTCATACCTTTAGTATCTTTCTTATCGAAACGTAACTTGTTAAGAGATCTAAAGAGCTTATCGGTACGTTCGAAAGTGCTAGATCCTCTTTTCGGGTTGCTAAGGTTAAGCACGGAAATCTGCACGCTGTCCTTAATAAAAGCTGATTTTGTCCGGAATGCTTTTAAGTTTTGGCGGGTCCTCTTTTAGCGTATAGCTGCTATTGCCTCGCGTATTATCAAGCTCGATTATGTTTTCGAGGCCGTTATTATTGCTATTCGGTCTTGGCTTTTAAGAAACCCGGTTATAGCTTTTGAAAAAGAGGTTTAAAGGCCGCTAAAGTGATTTTAGCTCTTGTATGATTAGCGTATTGCGTAGCGATTAATAAATTGAAAGCGTCGAATACGCTAAAGTGCTTCGTCGTAGCTCTTCGTTAGATTGTATAGCGTAAGTTCGTAATTCCGCTATTTGCTTTGCTATAACTTCTATATTTCGTTTTATATTTCTCTTCTCCTTTAAAAACTTTTTCCGTAACCTTCGGATCTCTTCCCCTTCTTCCTTCTCTTTCCTTTTTGGACTTCGTAAGGGTGGTGAAAGTGGTTAAGGCGTATTATCTTCGTCGTCCGTAAGGTTTTCGGCGGTCTACCTTAAATCGAGGCCTAAAGGTGTTGCTTGTTGCTCTTTTATTTCCTAGAAGATCTATTAGTATTGCTGCTCGTCGTTCAAAAGCTTGACCATCTTATTAGCGTAGCCCCTTTGCTTTAAAGGGCATTATACGCCTTTAGACAGCAAGTGTTCTTTAAGGCTAATAAAAGTAGCAAACTTAAGGCTTCGTCCCGTATTGTTCTCCGTTATCGTAAAACTCGTCTAATTTTAGCGTAAGAAAGCGTGCCGGAATAAGCTTTATAAGTCGTAATCCCTTAGCTCTTTACACTTCGCATCTAAGAAGTCTTTTACTATTGCTCGGGCCGTAATCTTATTATCGAGCCTTGCGTATAAGAGCTCGTTTAAGTCAAATGAGATGCCCGACATCTCATCGTCTAGTCCTTCCGAAAGGCTTAAGAGCCTTAAGTATAGTGTTTCTTTTGGCTAAATAGCTAAAGGTTCCGTAGGTAGTGATGAAATTCGAAGGGTATAATACTCTTTTGCTCTTTGTCGGCTGGACTCTTTACTTAAAGGTCTAATTGCTCGATCGGCCATAGTTGCTGTCTGCTCGTACGTAGATCGATCTTGTTGGTTGGGTTTGCTATATATAGCAGGCGCGGCTCTTATAGCGTTAAAAGTTGTTGTTTTTGAAAGTAACTTGGTTCGGAATCACTCTTCCGTAAGAATAAGGAAAAATCGATAGTATAAGCAAGCGACTTGGTACGAAATCGCTCTTCCGTTGTAAAAAGAAGGAGGTATCGTAATAAAAGGTATCTTCGCTATAAAGTCTTAGCTTCTTTGTGATTGATCACTTAATAGTAAATCAACTATTGATCAGTGTTAGATTGCTTTTAAGCGATTAAAAATATATATTCGTAAGGTCGTAACGGTCGTTAAAGTACTTGCAATTGCAAAACACTCGGTTGATAAGGTATCTGAATTCTAATTGCTCTTTAATGCTCAAGGGAGCTGATTCCTTTTATATGATTAAAAGGAATCACGTGCACTAGCTAACTAATAAGCTTACTTGTCAAGTTAAGGGTCCCTTGACTGCTGACATGCTAAGCGAGGCATGCCAAGTGGCCCGTGAACCATGGTTCACGGGTGAGCTCCCTCAACTATTACTACTAGCTAGCTAAGGTCGATATAGAGATACCGACAATATACATAAAGCTTTCGACTTTAATTAACGACGTTACGCTTACTTCTCTTAGCTAGCTTCGACTTTCGATACTTTAAATCCTTTTTAATAACGATCTTAATATCGAGCTTTAGCCGCTTTTTCTATTAAAGAAGCTTAAGCTGTTTAGCATAAGCGTTTTAAACATCTCGGATAAGAAAACTTATTAAAAATGCAAAAACTATTAAAAGATATAGACTTATATACACTTTTTTTTTTATGCGCTTACGAAAGCTGCCTCGACGGTCGAATGATTAAAAGAGTATATAAAAGATATATTAATTTAAAATAGTATCTCGACGAGCTTATTTATATAAATACTATTAGACCTTTTCGCAAAAGGTACGACGGCTTTATTTATTTTATCTATTTCTATTGCGATAAGATAAAAGAGGTCGAATGCTATAGCATAAAGTATAAGTTTAAAGTATTAGATAAATTCAAACTCTTTTAAGCTTTTCGTCGAAAAAAGATTATGCGTTTTCGTATCGATAACGAAAGCGAATACGTTTCTCGGCGTTTTTAAAAATACTTAGCCGAAATAAGCGTTCGATTTAAACTTGCCGTTCCGCATAATTTATAAATGAATAAAGCTATCGAAAAGATCGAACGAACACTTTAAAATATTATAAAAACGCTTTTATAAAGTTTTAAGTTCGATGCGAAATAATAACCGGAACTGCTTCGTATTACCGTTTATCTTTACTTTCGTCGTTCTTATAGCTTTATTAATATAACTCTTTTTAAAGCTACGAACTTGTGCAAACCGTTCGTTTCGCACTTACGCATTATCGGCTTTAAAGCTTAATTTTTCGAAAGCAAAATTAAAAAGATAAAACCGTATATTAAACGAGTCTTTTACGGAAAGTTAATTAAATACGAAAGTGATTATATTTATTGTATTTTAACGATCGACGGCTTTATTAAAAAGGCATATAGCGCGCATATAATTAAGCAGCTTTTAGCTTTTACCGCTATCGAATAAATAGATTTTATAAAAAGATCATTTACTTTTCCGTACTTTAACTCTGCTTTTTACTTTTCTAGTTTTTACTTTTTAACGCTTTTAAAGCGCAAGACCGAAGGCTTACTTAATATAAAGCTAAAATGCTTACGCTTTTCGCTTACCGCTAAGAACGAAGACTATTCGGCTCGAAAGCTTATCGCTTAAAATCTCCGACCTTCACTTTTTTAAAAGAACTTTTATTATCTTTCGACTTTTCTTTTTTTTTTTCGTCTTTCGAAAGTACGTTCGATTTTATTCTTTAAATTTCTTTTTTTTCGTTAACTCTTTTTAAACTTTATTTTAAGCTTTATCGAGACTTTGACTTACTTGACTTAATCGCTCTTATAGCACTTTTAGTAAAGCAAACTTTAAAACCGAAAAAGAAACTTAAAGTTAAGCACGCCGAAAATAAAAATAACTCTTATATTTAAGTTTTATTCGATTTTATAATAAAAATCACTTTCTTTAAAGCCAACTCTTTTGAACTTTTTAAACCGAAGACTTATAAACAAGCTATAGCCGATAGTAATCGAACGGCTTAGCTAAAAGCTATAGCCGAAAAATAGAAATCACTTTACGAGAATAATACTTAAGATTTTATCGATTTACTTACGATTTAACGCGTCTTTTTCGATCGATAAGTATATAAATATAAGCGAGGACTTAACGGCTTTATAATCCGTTAAAAAGTACGCTAAGTCGTTAAAAGAGATCAATAAAAAGAAAGCATTAATTATACCGAGACTTTTGCTATAATCGTTAAGCTTATAAGTTATAAAATGATTTTCGCTATCGCCGCTGCTTTAAATTAAGAAATCGATTAAATAAACGTTAAGATTGCGTTCTTATATAAAAAGGTTGCCGAATCCGTTTACGTAAAACAACTTACCGGGCTCGAAGACGAGATTAAAAAGGTTTGCAAATTAAACCGCCTTTTTTACGAACTTAAATAAGCTTTTCGCGTTTAATATAATACTTTATTCGAATTTTTTATCGAAATAAGATTTAAATTTTTCGGCACCGACGCAAGCGTTTTTTATAAAAAAGGAATCATTATCGCTATTTACGTCGATGATTTACTTGTCTTCGGCCGTGATCGCGCCGAAGTTAATAGACTTAAAGTTGCTTTGTTTAAACGTTTTTAAATAATTGATCTCGGATTAATAGCTTATTATTTAAGTATAATAATTATTCGAGATCGCGCTAATCGAACGCTTAGTCTCGGACAATAAGCTTATATCGAAAAGATCATTTAAGACTTCGAGATAAAAGATTGCAATACTTATAATATACTAATAAAAGTTTCTTTTAAAGTCTTAGTTTTACTTTTATTAAAGTATTAAGCTTTTTTCGAGCTTCGTTACGAATACTAGCGACTTATCGGTTCGCTTATATACGTTATGCTAAGTTCTAGGCTCGATATTGCTTTTTTAGTTTTTATAATTAATCGTTTTGCTTTAAATCTAATTATAGAATATATAAAAGCAGCGAAACGCATCGTTCGCTATTTAAAAGAAACTATTCGTTACGAATTCGTTTACTAAAAAGACTTAAGCGATTTGACCGGCTTTTTTAACGCAGATTAAAGTAGTTGTTAATTAATACGCAAATCTATAAAAAGCTTTGTTTTTAACGTCGGAAGCGAAGCAATCAGCTGATCTTCGAAACGGCAACTTACTATTGTTTTATTTTCGTACGAATCCGAACTAATAGCCGAGACGGAAGCCGTTAAAAAAGCAATTTAACTTTAGCGCTTTTTAATCGAAATACTTTCGCAAGAAAAGACGGTTTTAGTCTTGATTTATTACGATAATTAAAAAGCGATCGCATTAGCTAAGAATACTTAATTTTATTATCGAATTAAGCATATTTACTTTCGTTATATATTTATTTAAAAGGCCGTACGAAATAGCTTAATAAATTTAAAATAAATCGCTATTGCAAATCAAGTCGCCGACGGTCTAACTAAGCTATTAGATAAGCAATAGTTTAAAGAATTTAAAAAAGCGATTAAAGTGCTAAAAGTTTGATATCACGTAATTAAAGCACTTTTATTACCGACTTATTCAACTTAGCCTTTTTTAATTAAAAGTAGTTTTAAACGATAAAGATCGATTCTTTTTAATCACTTTATTCAATCATTAAAGTTTTAAAGGATTTGATCGTAGCGGCGCAAACCTAGACTAATATTTTTATAGACTTATAAAATCCTTTTTCTTTTAAGATCTTTACGACTGATAAGATATAAAAGATTAATTATAATTTACTTTTTTTTTTAATCATATACTTTATCACTTTATTCTTTTCAAATTATGCTTCGAACAAAAAAGATCGTTAAGCGAACTGCACGTCTTAACGATTTAAACTCTTTTAAATCCGACCGCGATAATCTTTTTTTTTCCGAAATTAAAACCGATAAAGAGCTTCGCATTCGCGCTAAAGCTTATACGAGAATAATTAAAGCTAATAGCTTAGCACTTATTAAAGAAGCTCGAAAAGACGCTTGCTTTTGAAAACACGATTTATAATAAAGAAAACGAAGACTTTAATTCTTGCTATACGATTTCTTTTTATAAAGCTTTTTTATTAGTGCCGACGAAGTCGGCAACGCTATTAAGCTAGATTAGCAAATGATCTCGGACTTAAGAGAATTATAATTAAATGCTATTACCGACGAGATAGCGGGTTACTTAACTTTGCTAACGATGAATTTCGAATATTATTAATTATATTATTTAATAGATAAAACTAGCACTTTATATTAGATTTTTTTCTTTCGACTATTCTCTTATATCGATTGCAAAGAGCAAGCTAATAGTTATATTAAGATTAAAAATAATTATACCTTTTCTTAATTCGTTAAATTGCTTACGAGACGTAATAATAAACCGGCTACTTTTCGTTTCGGTTAGTTTATTATAAAAACGGAAAGATAAGTTAATAACTAACCGAAAAAGGAAAGCTTATAACCGAACGATTACGCTTAAGCAGCTTAGCAATAGAAAAACGGCAAGAAGTTCAATCTCGCGATTTATAATTGCAATTACTTTAATATCGATCTTAACGAAGTCTATAAGTCCGCGCTTCTTTTTTTACAAAGAGAATTTATTAAAATATGTTTTAGTTAATAGAAGGGCCTTAATAAAAAAGATCTTTAGATTTTCGGCTTAATTAACGGCAATTTAAATAACTAATGCGTGACTTATACCGCTACTTAGCTACGTGATACGTTAAGTAATAAAAATTAGAAAAACTAGCTATTATCGGAAAACGAGCTTAAATAAAAAGAAGCAAAGAAAATCAATTAATCTGATTCAAGACGGAAAATATAAATAAAAGCTGCTTTAATCTTACGTTAAAAATCTTTGTCGGAAGTCAAGACTCGATCCTTTTAAGCTTTATTATGCAAATCATTTATTTCTCGAATAAAAAACAATATTAAAAACTCGATAAGTATTACGCAGCACTTTTCTTTATTAATTAATAATGCTGCTAATCACTTTTCGGATTAATTAGCAAAAGAAAAAGATAGCTCACTTAAAAAGAGAAAGCTCTTTTAAGTGCAGTTAAATGAAAAGACGAGAATTGAAGATTGAGATGATCTTCTTTTCTTAAAAAACAAGCGAGCAATTAAATTAATCTTTTAGTTTTTCTTTTGTAATTAAGTTTTTCGGCTTTTGCTGTTTTTTTTTTATAAAATACTCTTATGTTCTCTTTTGTTTTTCTTTTCGGATTTACTTTTAATAAGAGCTTTATTTATAAACTTTAATAAGAGTCTTTTTCATTTGAATAAGTCTTGAGTAAAAGTGTCGGATGTGATTAAGTGATAGACACATTACGTGTCAAGACCTTTCTAAATATATAAGTAGAAGGCTACTCTTTAAGTTCATCAAACAATCAATTAAGAATCTTTCTATTCATCTTCTTCCCCGTGTTACCGTTTAACACGCGCTACTTTATTCTTTTCTCTCTTCGATATACTTTCTTTAAAGCCTTTGAATTCTAAAGCAAGTAGTAAACGCTCTATTTCGCTAAGTTCTTAATTATCTACCGAAAAGATTTCGTTATCATTACTTAAAGCGTCGTAAAAGTTAGCGGTAACAAATAAAAGATCTTCCGCTACTTTAAAAGCAGTATATTTAACTAAGTATCGAGTACGCTTCGAAAAGCACGACCTTAATAATGCTAATGATATTCAGCTGCTAACTAAGTTTATTTAAAAAGAAAGATCAATGTGATCTACGTATACGAGCATAACGCTAGCATTAGCATCGTCGTAATCGATATAACGTATGCTTTTAATAGCGAAAGACATCTTATTAGCCTTTTTAAAGAACTTCGAAAAGATATATAATTTATTCTACACTTTAGCTTTAATTAAAAGTATATTATTAGACTTGCCTATGAAAATCATCTTTTAATTATCGAATTGTCTTATAATACTAGAATTAACGAGCTTTTTTGCCGACACTAACGTGCACTTTAAACCAAAGACATGCAATATATCTTTTAAATAAATAATCCTTCCGCTTTGCAATAATATCTTAGCAGTTTTAACACTATCCGAATAAAGCTTTCTTCTTTTAACTTAAATACCTTTTCGATATAAAATCAATAGTTTGCTAAATAAAGATAAAAAATCAATTATATAGCTAGTGCATCTAATATCGGCAGCTGCTAATATAAATAAAAGCTTATTACGCTTTTCTTAAAATAAGCCAACGAACTTTTCGATATCGAAAGCTTCGCTTAAAAAGTTAGATCTTATATTAGCAGCGAATCTTTTCTTATCCTTGCGAAAGCTATTAAATCTACTTCAAGCACGCTAATTAAACTTTGTCTCGTAAAGTAGTAAAGAATTAGTTTTATACGAAAAGCTAAAAGATATCGGTCGTCTTTTAAGCAATAATAGTTAGTATATCCGCGAAGCTTTATTAAATTCCTCTTCTTCTTTAAAAATGCGAGCAGCTTTAGCAACTTTAAAACCAATCTCAGCGAATTAGCATATAAGATTAGTATGCTTGCTAAAACCGCATTTAAAGCATTCCGCTTTAAAATTAAAAGATTAAGATTAGCGGCGATTACGTAATTACCGGCTTAAAAAAGTTCGTTTGTAAAATGTTTATCGGCTAGCTATATAAGCTCTTTCGTCACTTAAATAATAAGCTATAAATGCCTTCCTTTAAAGCTTTAGATTAGTAATAGACTTTCATTTTTCATCCAAACGTTCGAGCTTCTGATTTATTATTATAAAAGAAGTAAAGCCATTATACAACGGCGTGTATGTCTTTAAAAAGACGAGTTTAATACAAAAGATCAACTAGCAGTAATTATCGTCGAATTAGTCCTTCTTTAAACCTTTATAAGCCTCTCGACGGCATATCAAAACGCGTTCTTAGTTATTACTAAAGGAAATCTTAAGATCCATACGAAAATTAATAAAAGCTTAAAGCTTAATTTATATAAATCAGAATATAATAGCGGTATAAATAGTCTTTAGCTTTTATATTATAAATTTAATATCGAAAAGGTCCTTAATCTTTTAACGATCGAACTCGCTAAGCTTTCGAAAAAAGTTGAGTTTGAATTTCGTTATTTCAATTCGAAATGTTTTCAAAAGACCTTTATTCTCGTATATTAATTTATCGTATTCGTTTTTATCGAGTCCTTTTAAGACCTTTTAAGTGCCGTCACCGATATCGTATCTTTGCAAAAGTGCTTTAGTAATTATTATATAGCAATATTCGGATTTCGAGTAGTTTAATAAATACGCGACATCTTCGCTTTATACGACCGTCTCGATAGTCTCGAACTATTCGTTTAAATTCGATTTAATAAAAGTCTTTACGCTTTTCTATTATCTTATTCTAGCGAATTTTTCTCGAGTAATAGCTATGCTAATGAATTGATAAAGGATTAATGCAAAGCGACGATCGATAGTTTAATTGTCACCTACGGTGACCCAAGATAAATTCCAGTAGTTGTGGTAGTGGTTAGTCATCCAGTCACGTGAGACTATTCTATACGGATCTGGCAAGATTTCTGAGCGTGCCAAGACTTTTATTCCATATCAATCCATTGAACTTTTTTCGGAACGAGTCGGCCCGTTTAATTCATGTACAACAGCTAAGCCTAATTCAGCCATCGCCATTAATTCTGCCATACGTAACGCACGTAAGGCTGCCACACGTAAGGCAGCTAGGCTGCCACCAATAACCTACGTAAAGCTGCCACACGTAACCTACGTAAGGCTGCTATACGTAAAGCACGTCGTTGCCTTAAATATAAGTAATTCGCAAAAGAGTATAGGATTTCCTTAATAAAAAGAGGGGTTTAAGGGGGTCTCCCCCTTATATTGAATTATTAAATACAAGTAATTTGTAAAAAGGTATAAGATTTCCTTAGTAAAATGGGGGTTTAAGGGGGTCTCCCCCTTATAATAAATTATTAAATATAAGTAATTCGCAAAAGGGTATAAGATTTCCTTAATAAAAAGGGGGGTTTAAGGGGGTCTCCCCCTTATATTAAATTATCAAATATAAGTAATTTAAAAAAGGGTATAAGGTCTTCCCGGTAATTTTGTTTAAAGGTTTCTTCCTTTTAAAAAATTATTCAATAAATTATTTCTTATATTAACTACCTTTATATTTATTTAGATTCTATTATTATTTATTTTATAATTTACTTAAATATATAAAGATTTTTATAATCGAGTAATTAGCCCGTTGGTGACAATTACAAAGAACTTGGTCCTTTGCCCTGGTAAAAGAAGGAAAGAAGGAAAAAGGATTGGTTTCTTACTATTACTAAGGAGCACTTTCGCACAAGGCGAGGACTCAAGTCAATTAACGAGTTTGCGGGTTGCGTATTGCGAGTTGCGTATTCCGTCACCTTTTAAGCATCAAAAGCTTATAACTTATAAGAAAATAATTCTTTTTTATAATTAAAAAAAGCAAAAAGTAGTTATAAGTATATTATTTCGGTTATCTAAAAGAAAGAAGATCTCTTCCGAAGAAGAGAACTGTATACAGTTCTCTTTCTACGCTAGCCAGCTATTTATTCTTTCAATTAGCAATTACTATCCATCTTTTCCAAAGTTGCTTAACAGCAATAGCACAGACCTTATAAAGTAAGAATTTCTTACTCCAACACTTTAACTAAAACTACTTTAACTAAAACTACGGACTTATAAAAGAAACCACGATTTATAAATCAGATAAATGCAAGAAAAAAAAACAAAAGAACTCTAACTCGGCTCACCTTCTTTAATAGACTTAAAAAAGAAATATAAAAAAAACGTCTATCACTTTTAACCTTCACTACTTATACTTTTATTAAGAAAAAAGAGTTCACTTTTAATAGCTTCGATACTTTCTACTTTAAAATAATAAGCATAGCATAAGCTAATTATTGACTTTTTTTTACGAACATATTTATAATTAGCAAGATTAATAACCTTATTATTTTAACTTTAAATATTAAGACCTAATTATTACTTTCTAACTTTTAAGACTAACTAAGTATAAGGTTCGTATTTAAGATCGATATAAAAACTTACGATATAAATGCTTTTATAAAGATCGAGCAATAATAAGATACTTAAGCAATTAAACGATTGCAAAAGTATTGTTTTATCCCTTTTCTTATTGCTATTATACTATTACTTAAAGCAATAGATAAGATATCGAACTCAAAGATGCCGAGGTTCGATCGGTATAAAGATTATAATAAGAAGATGCCGGCTAAGCTATAGCTAGATAAGCTAGATTATAATTTCGAAGTCGATAGCTTCGATAACCTTTCCGCTTTAACGTATTTTAAAGTAATCTTAATCTTATTAATAAAAGAAGCTAATAAAAAGTTTAAATTTAACATAAGAATGAAATACATTATGACTAACCGTATTATAATAATAGAAAAAAAGAAAGCTGAAATGATAGAATAGCTAAAGACGCAGTTTTTTAATAACAAAGAATTGATAAAGGAATAAAACGTAATTGCCGAAGTCTTTAATTTATAATAAAGATTATAAAAAAGTCTCGCATCTTATTATTTAAGAACGGTTGCGCTATTAAAAAAGATTAGAAAAAGAGATTTAGAAAAAAACGAAGCATTATTAATAATAACGAATTAATTCTTTTCGGACAAATATATACTTAAGTTTATTACGTCGGCCTTTATTAAAAGAGTTACAAACGATAAGCTTCGGATATTAGCTTTAATTAATAATGCTTTGCTTTTGCTTTATTTATAAAAAGCATACGAGACTTTCGTTTTCTTTTAAAGTGCATTTAAAGCATAAAAAAAAATTAAGTCGAATATAAAAAAGATTAAGATATACGAAAGAATGCAAAAGTATATCGAGCATTATGCCGAAGTCTTAATACAAATAGTCTTAATATTTTTTTAAAACGCTTTATACGTCGTCGCTTTAATAAGCTTCAACTTAAGATTGCTCGCCCAACTTATAAGATTAATCTAACGCATTTTAAAACCAAAGCAAAATAAAAACTTAATAACTTTATAATAAAATACCCTTTTCCTTTTAGTATAAAAATAAAGTAGATATTAAAAGAATAATTAAAGACCGAATTATTAAAGCGGGTATATAAACTCTTAGACTTAAAGCAATTTAACTATTATTAAATAAATTAAATAGCAATTGCTTCCGCGCTTATTACTTTTAAACGACTCGCTTTTTATATTATTTCGATTAACATTTAAATCTAAAAACTAGTTTATTAATAAGTCGAAGATTTATAATAAATCGAAAGATAAACCTTTATGCATAAGCTATAAATAAATAAGCTACTTGAAGATAGCTTGCTTTAATGCTTAATTTTAAAACTAAGAAAAGGCTTATCTTAAAAGAATCTGCTACTTAAAAAAGACGGTTATAGCATATTATCTTAAGATTATTAACGAAAGGCTATTTTTATTTAGCTTAAGCTTTAATGCTTTTACTTTAAAGATAAATATACTAATAAGCATTATAAGCATGTCTTTTTAATAGTATACGGATAGCTATAAGATAGCTTCGGTAAAAGAGATACTCGACGAGATTATTAAAATTAATATCGAATGCAAGATAAAAAGCGTCGAAGATATTAAATATAAAGTAGCTATTTTAAATAAAAAGGACGCTACGAATATTAATATAAAGATAGCAGATAATGAATCGAAAAAAAGATAAAGAATAATAAAAGCATTAAATGATATTAATATTATCGAGGTCGTTAAGCAAAACGCTAAGAAGCTAGCTTCGAAAAAAGATTTTACGAAAAACAAAGTAAAAACAAAAAGCAAGAAATTAAAATAATTAAAAGAGATCGTAAGCCGCGAAAGGAAAGGACTAATAGATTACGGCGATTTAATAGCAAAATTCGAGATGACTATCAACTTTTTAAAGCTCTTTTAACTTTTATTAAAAGTATTTCAATAATTTCGAAATTTATTTATAAAAAAAAATATAAAAAAAAAGAAATCGCAAACGATATTAGCGGCCGAAAGCTAAGCAAACCTTAAATCGATATTATCTTAAATCTGCTTTTATATATACTTTAATAAAAAGGCTTTAAGAATAATATTATGCATACGCACGAAGATAAAGAAAAAGATAATCGAGATAGAATTGCTTATAAAAATAATTATAATAGATTAAAGGTTTAATATCGTATTAATATCTTTTAGCTTTGCGAAGAAGCTGAACTTAAAGTCTAAATTACTAGCATTAGCAAATTACGAAGGAGTTAGCTTTAATATAACAGACAGAAAGGTCTACGACTTAATAAAATCTATTACGATCGAGATAAAAATAAAAAGAATATAAAAACAAATCAATTTTTTCGTTAAAAAAGACGCGAAGGTAAAAGATATTAAATTAAGCTTGCTATTAAGTTTAACGTAGATGCATATAATAGACGCTAAGTTAGAGATTCGAGCTAAAAAGCTTATAATCGATGGCAACGTATTAAAAAAGAAATAAGTAGTGATTTAATATTTTTTCTTCGGATTATTAAAGAAGATCAACTTAGTCTTACAGCTTAGAAAGGAATTCAAAAAGTCTTTCGACAACTTAATAATGAAGTTCGAACTATTAAAGTTAGATTTTTTTATTATAAATATAAAATATAAATTATACCTTAAATAACATAAATAACTTAAAAGACTTAAAAAACTAGGTCACTTGACCCGCTTTAGCGATAGCGTAAAACTTATTTAACGAAAAAGAGTTTACTTTTAAACTAAGAGAACCTTTATTAAGCAACCTTTTTAGCTTGAACAATGCAATACTAATCTTATAATATAAAGAACTATATAATGCTATTAAACACTACTCGAGGAATTCGCTTTTATATTAATCGATGAAAAAGACTTACGAATACTACTCTTAGAAACCAAAGCTTTAAGACTTATTAAAATTACGAAGAAGATTATATTAAAGATCCAGTCGAAACTATGCGAAGTCTACTTAACAACAAAAAGCTTTTTTATAAAGAAAAGAGTTATTAGACTATTACGTAAAGACTCAAGATCCTTCGAATTAAAAGAGTAAGCAATAAAATGCGGACTTATTTTTAAAAATAAAATCTTATTAGATAAGCTAAAAGATATTCAAGTTTTAATATATATATATCGAAAAGTAAATAGCGCAAGACTCGATAATTTCTTTTATATAAACCTTATTATTTATCGATATAAGGTTCTTAAAAAAGCTATTTTAATTGCAAATAACGTTTCGAGACGATACTTATTTATAAAATTAATATAATTACACAAGACGATTAAGAAAAGAATAAAGAAGAGTATATTTAAGAACATATTGCTTGCAAATAGCAAGTTAAGTGATTAGAATAGCTATTCGAATTTGATTTAAAAGTTGAAAGAATTAAAACTCGAGAAAAGTGAGTTTCGAGTTACGTTCGATTACTTAAAAGTAAAAGAGAAGATCTTAAGATGCATATTAATTAAGCTAAAAGAATATTACGAATACTTAAACTATTTTTAATATAAAATGTTTTTTTAAATAGATCTTAAATATAAATATTAATTGATGTTTATTTATTTCGACGACCGCTATATCTACGCTTTTTTTATATTAAGTCACTTTTAATTGCAATTAACTCGAATAACTTAAAAAAAAGGAAGCTCGGCTTTTATATTAAATAAATTAATAAAGATTATATTCGAAAAGATATTAAAGTCTTAAAAAGCAATAAACGAAGGATTTAATTGTCACCAACGGTGACCCAAGATAAATTCCAAGGGTTGTGGTGGTGATTAGTTATTCAATCACGTAAGATTATTTATACGGATCTGACAGGATTTCTGAGCAATGCCAAGAGAAATGTCGGCAGATAATTCTAGATTTCGGAAAGGGTCGGCCCGAATTAAATATGTCCTACAGCTAAGCCTAATCAGTCACCGCTATTAATTCTGCCATACGTAACGCACGTCGCTGCTACACGTAACGTACGTAAAGCTGCTATACGTAACTTACGTAAAGCTGCTATACGTAATCTACGTAAGGCTGCCATACGTAACTTACGTAAGGCTGCCACACGTAACGCACGTCGCTGCCTTACGTAACGCACGTCGCTGCTACACGTAACTTACGTAAGGCTGCTATACGTAACGTACGTAAGGCTGCTACACGTAACTTACGTAAGGCTGCTATACGTAACTTACGTAAGGCTGCTATACGTAACTTACGTAAGGCTGCTATATATAACTTACGTAAAGCTGCCACACGTAACTTACGTAAGGCTGCTACACGTAACTTACGTAAGGCTGCTATACGTAACTTACGTAAGGCTGCTATACGTAACGTACGTAAGGCTGCTACACGTAACTTACGTAAGGCTGCTACACGTAACTTACGTAAGGCTGCCACACGTAACTTACGTAAGGCTGCTACACGTAACTTACGTAAGGCTGCTATACGTAACTTACGTAAGGCTGCTATACGTAACGTACGTAAAGCTGCCACACGTAAATTACGTAAGGCTGCTACATATAACTTACGTAAAGCTGCCACACGTAACTTACGTAAGGCTGCTACACGTAACTTACGTAAGGCTGCTATACGTAACTTACGTAAGGCTGCTATACGTAACTTACGTAAGGCTGCCACACGTAACGCACGTCGCTGCCTTACGTCGCTGCTTTACGTAATACGTAACGCACGTCGCTGCTATACGTAACGTACGTAAAGCTGCTATACGTAACTTACGTAAGGCTGCTACACGTAACGCACGTCGCTGCTTTACGTAACGCACGTCGCTGCTACACGTAACTTACGTAAGGCTGCTACAAGTAACTTACGTAAGGCTGCTATACGTAACTTACGTAAGGCTGCCACACGTAACGCACGTCGCTGCTTTACGTCGCTGCCTTACGTCGCTGCCTTACGTAATACGTAAAGCAGCTAGGCTGCTACACGTACTCTACGTAAGGCTGCCACACTTAAAGCACGCTGCTGCCTTAAATATAAGTGATTCGCAAAAAAGTTTAGGATTTCCTTATTAAAAAAGGGGGTTTAAAAGGGTCTCCCCTTTATATTGAAATATTAAATATTAGCAATTCGCAAAGAGGTCTAGAGTTTCTTTAATCAAAAGGGGGATTCAAAAAGAGCCCTTTTTTATAATCATTTATTAAAATATAAGTGATTCGCAAAAGGTTTTAGGATTTCTTTATTAAAAAGGAGGGTCTAAGGGGGTCTCCTTCTTATAATAAATTATTAAATATAAGTAATTCGCAAAATGATGTAGTATTTCCTTAATATAAATAGGGGTTTAAGGGGGTCTCCTTCTTATAATAAATTATTGAATATAAGTAATGCGTGGAAGGGTATGAGATTTCCTTAGTAAAAAAAGGGTTTAAGGGGGTCCCTTCTTTTTATTGAATTATTGAATGTAAGCAATTCGCAAAGGGGTCTAGAGTACCTTTAGTAAAAAGAAGACTTTGTAAGGATTCGCTTTTTATAATAAATTATTAAAATATAAGTAATTCGTAAAGGGGTTCAGGTCTCCTCGATAAAAAGAAGGTTTTAAAAAGATTTCTTTTTTATAACTAATTATTAAATAAATTATTCCTTGCGTTAATTACTTTTATATTTATTTAGTTTCTATTATTTTTTATTTTTTAATTTAATTAAATATATAAAGATATTAATAAATCGAGTAATTAGCCTGTTGGTGACACTACAAAGAACTTGGTCCTTTGCCCTGGTAACTTTAAACTTTTACTTTTCTTTTTTATACTCGACGATAACGAAGCATCTTTACTAAAGCTAAAGTATTATATAAACGACGTTTTTTAAAAAGTAAGAAACTTTAAGGAAGCATTTACTTTTCTAAAACAATATTAATTGCCGCGCTTATTATAGTCGCAGTTAAAGCTTACTTTTAAAAAATATTTTTTATTTATAATTAAGTTTATAATACTAAAAGTAATATACAAATCAAATAAAAAAGCAATGATAAAAAAAAAGAGAGCATAAAGTATTAAAGATTAGCTTACTTTTCGCAATGCTTAAAAGACAAGACGCTTTTTAAGATCGATTTAAATTATTAAAAATTAAGTTAAAAACTTCGTAAAGATTGCTCGCTTTTTTAATCAGCTTATAAGCGGAATAGATTAAACGTAAGAAAAAGCAAAATGCATATCTTTCAATATCTTAAAAGACTTTTGCAATAAAGCTTTAAAACGATTCGGCTTTATACTTAATAAACCGGTGCTAATATATACAAATGCGAATGCTTATATTAAAGGATACTATATTACTTAAATATAAAATAACAAAGACGAAGCACTTTTGCTATTTGATAGCTTTATTTTAATAAAAACATAACGCTAATATAAGATATATAAAAAAGAGCTGCTAATAATAATCGAATTCTGCCGTAAATACAATTATATATTAAAATGTGATAAAGCAAGCATAATATATACCGACTATAAACTATTAATATACTTTTTAAATTTTAAGTTAATATAAAAAAGGATTTACGCAAGATAAGCTTGCGAGCTAAAGAACTTTAATATAACGATATAATATATCGAAAGCTATAGAAATCAAATCGCCGACGCTTTATTTAAAACGATCTTTTTAAAAGATGATTATCGAGATTTAAAATTCGAAAAGTTTAAAACGATTTCGGAAATAAATAAAAATAAAGTTTAAATCTAGAAAAAAAAAAGGTATAAGTAGCTGTTAAAAGAAGTAAAAAACTTATTAAAAGACTTAGAATTAAAGAAGGTTAACGTAATAAAACATATGTTAAAACTTAAGTTTATTTTACAATTATTCGGAAAAGCTTAAAAAGACGTTAAGTTCGTATCAACTTTATATCGAGCAAAAGGATCGAAATATATTGTTAAGTTAAAACCGATATTAAAAAAAGGAATCTCGATATTAAATTACTTGCAATCTAAACTTATTTAGATTAATACGATGCTTACTTATCCTTTAAAGATATTAAATATAATTTTTTTTTTTAAAAAGCTTATCGATAATGCTTTTAATATATAAATATCTTTAACTTAATTGCTTACGGCATTTTCTTTATAAACTTGGATAAAGTTAAGCAAAAGAGATTGCAAACGAAAGCGAGCTTTTATAAGTGAAAAGAAAAAACATTATAATATTATTAAAAAAAAGTATAAAAAACATATTTAACGCTCGGAAATATTAAAAAAGCGCTTCGGACAGCTTACGACCAAAAAGGTTATTTCGCTATTATTATCATTATAAAGAAATTGAGAAACGTATAATAGCTTATTATAATTAAAAAAGTATATTTATATATTTTAAGATGCTTAGATTATGCGAAGCACGGCACCGTTATAAGATCTTAATTATTATTTAATATAATAGTTTCGAGATCAATAAAACTTTTTAAAGCAGACTTTTATAAACCTTTCTTAAGAGTATTAAAAACATTTCAGTTCTTTTTAATTATTATAAACTACTTTTCGAGATTCATTTAAGCGTTCTTTTATATCGCATTCGATTTAAAAAACGTTATACGCTATTTTATAAAACTATTCAATTAAAATGGAACGCTAATCGGATTTTATATCGACTTCGATAGCTACTTTAGCGATATAGTTCGGAATTTCGTAAGCAAAAGAAAAGTTTTATAGATTAATTCTTTATTAACGTTAAAGAAATCAATAAGCATAAGAAAGAAAGCGGTCGATATAATGCAAAAAGCGATAGCGAAAATTAAAAGAGCATTTAAAAATAAATTTAAAGAAATGATATTCGAAACGAACGCGAAAAAAATCATTTACTTAAAGTACTTATTATTTAAGATCTATCGAAGATATACTCTTAAAGCAGTAATAAACTTAGCTTTTTTAGCGTATTATACGAAGATCATTTACGAAACACTTTAAAATAAAAAGTTTTTAAACGAATCATAAAAAGCAGATTTTATAAAAACGGAAGATTAAGGAAACGTTATTTTAAAATATATCGCGAAGCACGAGATCATTACCGAAAACGTTCGAGAGAGCTTTAAAAAAAAAGAATTATTTTCTTAAAAAGTCCGGAGCTTGTTATTAAAATCTCTCGTAATACTATATAATTAAAAAGCAATTGGACAGAAACTCCGACTATCTTAAAGAAGCTTTTTTAAAGTATTAAGCTTAAGAGATGAATATAAAAGATCTTATACTTTAAAGCAGATTAATAAAAAACCGATATTACGATACTTTTATATGAACCAACTTAAGCTATTTTACTTGCGGACTTTTTATTTAATAATAAAAGAGGAAAAGAGACTGTTAACGTATTAGAATTTAAAGGCTAGAACTTCGGAACACTCGCTGCTATCGAAGCTTAAAAAGAAAAAGAAAAAGAAAAAAAAGTTGATTAAAACGATCGCAAGATATTAAAAAGAATAAAAAGATAAAAGAAAGATAAAGTTTAGAGATTTTAATAAAAGTTATCAAAGAATATTAATATTAGCGCAAAAGAAATAAAAAAGCAAATGAAAAAAAGAATTATAAGAGTTAAGCAACGATACTTTAGCGGAGTTTATAATTCTTTTAAAAAGAATAATAAGCATTAAGCACTTAGTTAAAAGGGAAGGTTCTCGAAGCGAAAACCTCGTAGGATAAGGTCATATGATAGCTTAAGGCTGATAAAGCTGTTAAGAGCACGTGCACGCTAAAAGAGGTATATAAACTTCTTTTACTAAAGAGAACTTAAAAATATCATTCTTTCCACACAACACGTCTCCCCCCCCCCCACCACTGAAGTGTCACCGTAAATGACAATTAGTATTTGTTATGCGGAACAAGCATATTTAAGGTTCTACCCAAGCTATATGTGATATGTCATGTGACCTCGCTTAATAGCGCCCTTAGCATATTGGAGCTTTTAAGTATATGTATATAGATCTTGACGAGCTTTTTAAATAGAATATGTTAAGCTTTATTTAATCCGCAGAATCTCTTTTTGATTTTAGTGCTAGTAAGTATTATAGTTAAAAGCTATATTCATACTTACGAGCTATTCAGTTAGTCTTTAACAACTTTCGAATCAATCGGGAGCGGATTTTGCAAATCACTTTTACGCTATTTCGCTATAATTTTCTTTTTTGCAATCTGTCTTTTTCGATTATATTTATTCTTTATAACTAACACTTACTACTCTTAAGAACTCTAACTAATTTTCAAAAGCTTTAATCATAAAGTTAATTATTATAATAATAGACGACAAAGTAAAAGAAGTTCTTATAATTAATAAAACGAACTTTATAAGTCGTAGCGATTATTTAAAATAGATTACGAATTATAAATACTTTATTAAGTGCTTTAATATAAAACAATACGCAGCTCTTCGTATTAATATAAAAGAACTTGCTTTTTTTATCGAGCAAATCAAATTAAAAACGAAGTTTGCTATAAAGATAATAACGGAGCTTAATAACGACTTTTATTAAAATTAGAAACGCGAGCGCAAGACTTAAAATAAATGATACTTAAGAGCTCTTGCAGACGATCTTAATAGACTTCGACGATTACGCGATGCTAAGTTCGAAGACGTTCGAAAAGCGTATAACGATAATATAAGAAAATACAATTTCGAAATCGTTAATTAAAATATCTTAAATAGCAAGAGCAATTAAATCATAAATTAAATTAAATAAACTATTAAAAGCTCTATCCTCGAAGAAGGAATTTTAGCGGCTATAAAAGCGAATAACACTTTTATTTAATTTTTAATAAAAAAGCTTTAAGAAATATGTCGTTTATTCGACTCGAGCTTTAAGCTATCGATAGCACGAGATTATAATAAATCCTTGCAAGTAGCTAAACAAAAGAGCGTTTCTTTTGCGGTTTAAATTAAAGAACACCGAGCTATTTATAAGTTAGCGAAGATAAACGACCTTTACGAGACGACGAGTATACTCGCGATAAAAGTATTCTTAAAAGCTATTAGCGAAAAATAGTTATTAACTTAAGCGTCGTTAAAACTCGTCAAAGTTATTCGAAACGACGAGCTATTAAAGCTTTAAAAGCGAACTTTTTACGATTATTTTAATTAATACGAAAGCTAAGTTAACGAGAAAACTAGCAATCCGAGCTTTAACTTCTTTAATATATTCGCTATTTTCGAAGATCAAATTACTCGCAGCACTTTCGAAAGTAATAAAGCTAACGATATTGCTTTTAAGCAGTCCGGTAAACGCTCCGATAGCTTTAAAACACTTGTTAAAGGTTTTAAATGCTTGTGCTTTAAAAAAAAAAATTATTAAAATGCAATTAAATGCAAGGTCCTTCGCTATTGCTTTAACGGTCTTGACGAAAGTGGCTTTTTAAAGCTAATACGAGATAAGATCGTCGTTATAAGGAAAAGGCTTTAAAAGCTTAAGTTTAAGGCGCTTCGAAAAAAGATTATTAAAAAAAGTTAAATATAAATTTAAATCGATAAAATCGTTTTTAAAAGTAAAAAAAAGCAATCGAATGATAGCGATAAATTAGAATACTTTAAAAAAGTATTAATAATTATCATCGATCTTAAGCTTTTTAATACGCTCGACAATCTTGTCCTTAACGGTCTTTATAATACGGCTGATAATAAGCATTAGCTATTTAATAGCACTTTTTTCGATAATTGCGGCGCTATTTATTTTATTAACGATAAAAATCTCTTTATGCTAAAGTTAATTTAACGCTTTCGCTTAATCGACTTTATCGAAGCTAAAACGAATAGTCTTTTAATCGTCGAGCGAAAGACTAAAGTCTTTAAGAAAGCTTTAAACGGATTAAATGAAGTTAAAACGGAAGATTTAAAATTAAAAAACGTCGCTATCGTTAAAAGATTTAATATTAATATTATTTCGAAAGCTTTTTTAAATAAGACTAGCGTATAGTATTCGAGATATAACGCAATTCTCCGCTACGGAAAAGTTAAAGAAAGCGTCGTATTAAGAAAGTTAAAAAGGAAGTTTAATTTTACGTTTTTTAAATATAAGTTATTCAATTATTTTCTGCTTTAATTAATTCGTAGCTCCTTTTGCTTAATAATATTTTTTATAACTTAAAAGCGCTTGCAAATACGCTATAAATTTCAAAAAAGCAATGTCTTTCGAGCTTTAAGAAAAGATTTATCGATACTTTAGCATTTACGAATAAATTATCTTAATAAAAAAGCGCTCGAAGCGCTAGCTTATAATGCTAAAAGAATAAGATTTAAAGGAATTATTAAAGTTAAATATAAAGCATATGCTTTTACGCACGCTTAATAAATCATATCTCGCCGCACGTTAAATAATAAAGCAGTTAAGTTATTTTATAAGATCGCTTAAGATCTATTCGACTTTTTTAACGGTTTTAACGAAAGCAAATGATTATTAATAATTAAAAATAAATATAATAGAAAGCTATTCGGCTTTATATTAAAAGACAAGTTGCAATTGACGGTTATAAAAGTGCTAAAAAAATTTAAAGCATAAACGAAACGCAAATACGGTCTTTTAATAACTATTATGCGCTATGATAACGATTCTTTAATAATCGCAATCAACGTTATCGGCTTTATCGAATATTAAAAATAAGCGAAAGAAATTAAGATCGAATTAAAGCTTTTGTTATCTTTTAATTACGAATCTAATAAAAGAGTTAAAAGGGCTAAAAAAGAAGTAATAAAACGGTTTATTAAAATAAAAGCAAAAGCAAAGCTTTTAAAAGCTTTAGCTTAAGACTATACTAGCCGCTATTTACTTTTATAATATAACACCGAAAGCGAAGAGCTTTATAAAAAGTCCGAATAAAGTGCTACAGCTTTTGTCGGTATATCTGTTGAACGGTAACACGGGGAAGAAGATAAGTAAAAAGATTCTTAATTGATTGTCTAATGAACTTAAAGAGTAGCCCTTTACTTATACATCTAGAAAGGTCTTAATACGTAATAAGTCTATCATTTGATCATATCCGACACTTTTACTTAAGACTTATTTAAATGAAAAAGACTCTTACTGAAGTTTATAAATAAGGCTTTTATTGAAAGTAGATCCGAAAAGAAAAATAAAAGAGAATATAAGAGTATTTTATAAAGAAAAAACAGCAAAGGCCGAAAAACTTAACTATAAAAGAAAAATTAAAAGACTAATCTAATTGCTCGCTTGTTTTTTAAGAAAAAAAGATTATTTTAATCTTTAGTTTTTATCTTTTTACTTAATTGCACTTAAAAAAGCTTTCTTTTTTCAAGTGAGCTATCCTCTTCTTTTGCTAACTGATTCGAAAAGTGATTAGCAGCATTATTAGCTAATAAAGAAAAGTACTGCGTAATGCTTGTCGAGTTTTCGGCATTATTTTTTATTCGAGAAATAAATAATCTGCGTAATAAAGCTTAAAAGGATCGAGTCTTGACTTCCGATAAAGATTCTTAGCGTAAGATTAAAGCAGCTTTTGTTTATATTTTCCGTTTTAAGTCAAACTAATTGATTTTTTTTACTTTTTTTTATTTGAGCTCGTTTTCCGATAATAGTTAGTTTTTTTAATTCTTATTGCTTAACGTATTACGTAGCTAAGTAGCGGTATAAGTCACGCATTAGTTGTTTAGATTGCCGTTAGTTAAGCCGAAAATCTAGAGATCTTTTTTATTAAGGCCCTTTTATTAATTAAGATATATTTTAATAAATTTTTTTTATAAAAAGAAAAGCGCGGATTTATAAACTTCGTTAAAATCAATATTAAGATAATTGCAATTATAAATCGCAAGACTAAACTTCTTGCTGTTTTTCTATTGCTAAGCTGCTTAAGCGTAATCGTTCAGCTATAAGCTTTTTTTTTTCAATTAATTATTAACTTATCTTTCCGTTTTTATAATAAACTAACCGAAACGAAAAGTAGCCGGTTTATTATCACGTCTCGTAAGCAGTTTAACGAATTAAGAAAAGATATAGTTATCTTTAATTTTAATATAGCTATTAGCTTGCTCTTTGCAATCGATATAAAAGAATGGTCGGAAGAAAAGAATCTAATATAAAGTGCTAGTTTTATCTATTAAGTAATATAATTAATAATACTCGAAATTTATCGTTAGCAAAGTTAAGTAACCCGTTATTTCGTCGGTAATAGCATTTGATTATAATTCTTTTAAGTCCGAGATCATCTGCTAATCTAATTTAATAGCGTTGCCGACTTCGTCGGCATCGATAAAAAGGCTTTGTAAAAAGAAGTCGTATAATAAAAACTAAAGTCCTCGTTTTTTTTATTATAAATCGTGTTTTTAAGAGTAAGCGTCTTTTCGAACTTCTTTAACGAGTGTTAAGCTATTAGCTTTAATTATTCTCGTACGAGCTTTAACGCGAATGCGAAGCTTTTTATCGGTCTTGATTTCGGAAAAAGAAAGATTATCGCGGTCGGATTTAAAAGAGTCTAAGTCGTTAAGACGTACAATTCGCTTAGCGATCTTTTTTATTCGAAGTATAATTTAAAGAAAATAAAGTGATAAAGTATATGATTAAGAAAAGAAGTAGATTATAATTAGTCTTTTATATCTTATCGGTCGTAAAGATCTTAAAAGAAAAAGGATTTTATAAGTTTGTAAAAATATTAATCTAAGTTTGCGCCGCTACGGTTAAATCCTTTAAAACTTTAATAGTTGAATAAGGTGATTAAAAGGAATCGATCTTTATCGTTTAAAACTACTTTTAGTTAAAAAAGGCTAAGTTAAATAAGTCGGTAATAAAAGTGCTTTGATTACGTAATATTAAACTTTTAACACTTCAATCGCTTCTTTGAATTCTTTAAACTATCGCTTAGCTAATAGCTTAGTTAAACCGTCGGCGATTTGATCTGCAATAACGATTTATTTCAAATCTATTAAGCTATTTCGTACAGCCTCTTAAATAAATATATAACGAAAGTAAATATGCTTAATTCGATAATAAAATTAAATGTTTTTAATTAATGCGATCGCTTTTTAATTATCGCAATAGATTAAAACTAAAACCGTCTTTTCTTACGAAAATATTTCGACCAAGAAGCGCTAGAGCTAAATTGCTTTTTTAGCGGCTTCCGTCTCGGCTATTAGTTCGGATTCGCACGAAAATAAAGCAACGATAAGTTGCCGTTTCGAAGACTAGCTAATTGCTTCGCTTTCGACGTTAAAAACAAAGCTTTTTATAGATTTGCGTATTGATTAATAACTATTCTAATTCGCGTCGGAGAAGCCGATCAAGTCGCTTAAGTCTTTTTAATAAACGAGTTCGTAGCGAATGGTTTTTTTAAGTAGCGAACGATGCGTTTCGCTGCTTTTATATATTTTATAATTAAATTTAAAGCAAAACGATTAATTATAAAGATTAAAAAAGCAATATCGAGCTTAGAATTTAACATAGCGTATATAAGCGAACCGATAAGTCGCTGATATTCGTAACGAAGTTCGAGAAAAGCTTAATACTTTAATAAAAGTAAAACTAAGACTTTAAAAGAAACCTTTATTAATATACCGTAAGTATTATAATTTTTTATCTCGAAGTTTTAAATGATCTTCTTAATATAAGCTCGTTATTCGAGATTAAGCGTTCGATTAGCGCGATTTCGAATAATTATTATACTTAAATAATAAGCTATTAATTTAAGATTAATTATTTGAAAACGTTTAAATAAAGCAGCTTTAAGTTTATTGACTTCGGCGCGATCACGGTTAAAAACAAATAAATTATCGACGTAAATAGCGATAATAACTCTTTTTTTATAAAAAACGCTTGCGTCGATACTAAAAAGTTTAAATCTTATTTCGATAAGAAATTCGGATAAAGTATTATATTAAACGCAAAAAGCTTATTTAAATCCGTAAAAAGCGCGGTTTAATTTGCAAACCTTTTTAGTTTTATCTTCGAGCTTGATAAGTTGTTTTACGTAAACGGATTCAACAACTTTTTTATATAAGAACGCGGTCTTAACGTCTATCTGATCGATCTTTTAATTTAAAGCAGCGGCGATAACGAAAATCATTTTATAATTTATAAGCTTAACGATCGTAATAAAAGTCTCGATATAATTAATGCTTTTTTTTTATTAATCTCTTTTAACGACTTAACGTGCTTTTTAACGGATTATAAAGCCGTTAAGTCTTCGCTTGTGTTTATATATTTATCGATCGAAAAAGACGCGTTAAGTCGTAAGTAAATTAATAAAGTCTTAAGTATTATTTTCGTAAAGTGATTTTTATTTTTCGGCTATAGCTTTTAACTAAGCCGTTCGATTATTATCGGCTATAGCTTATTTATAAGTCTTCGGTTCGAAAGGTTTAAAAGAGTTAGCTTCGAAGAAAGTGATTTTTGTTATAAAACCGAATAAAGCTTAAATATAAAAGTTGTCTTTATTTTCGGCGTGCTTGACCTTAAGTTTTTTCTTCGATTCTAAAGTCTGCTTTGCTAAAAGTGCTATAAAAGCGATTAAGTTAAGTGAATCAAAGTCTCGATAAAGCTTAAAATAAAGTTTGAAAAGAATTAGCGAAAGAAAAAGAGTTCGAAAAATAAAATTGAACGTACTTTCGAAAGACGAAGAGAAAAAGAAAAGAGTCGAAAAATAATAAAAGTTCTTTTAAAAAAGTAAAAGTCGAAGATCTTAAGCGATAAGCTTTCGAGCCGAATAGTTTTCGTTTTTAATGATAAGCGAAAAGCGTAAGCATTTTAACTTTGTATTAAATAAGCTTTCGGTCTTGCGTTTTAAAAGCGTTAAAAAGTAAAAACTAAAAAAGTAAAAAGCGAAGTTAAAATGCGGAAAAGTAAATGATCTTTTTATAAAATTTGTTTATTCGATAGCGGCAAAAGCTAAAAGCTGCTTAATTATATGCGCGTTATATGCTTTTTTAATAAAGCTATCGGTCGTTGAAATACGATAAATATAATTACTTTCGTATTTAATTAGCTTTCCGTAAAAGACTTATTTAATATACGGTTTTATCTTTTTAATTTTGCTTTCGAAAAACTAAGCTTTAAAGCCGATAATACGTAAGTGCGAAACGAACGGTTTGCACAAGTTCGTAGCTTTAAAAAGAGTTATATTAATAAAGCTATAAAAGCGACGAAAGTAAAGATAAACGGCAATGCGAAGCAGTTTTAATTATTATTTTATATCGAACTTAAAACTTTGCAAAAGCGTTTTTATAATATTTTAAAGTATTCGTTCGATCTTTTCGGCAGCTTTATTTATTTATAAATTATACGGAACAGCAAGTTTAAATCGAACGCTTATCTCGGCTAAGTGTTTTTAAAAACGCCGAAAGACGTATTCGCTTTCGTTATCGATGCGAAGACGCATGATCCTTTTTCGACGAAAAGCTTAAAAGAATTTGAATTTATTTAATACTTTAAACTTATACTTTATATTATAGCACTCGACCTTTTTTGTCTTATCGTAATAAAAATAAATAAAATAAATAAAGCCGTCGTACCTTTTGCGAAAAAGTCTAATAGTATTTATATAAATAAGCTCGTCGAGATACCGTTTTAAATTAATATGTCTTTTATATGCTCTTTTAATCATTCGACCGTCGAAATAGCTTTCGCAAGCGCATAAAAGAAAAGGTGTACGTAAGTTTATATCTTTTAATAGTTTTTATATTTTTAATAAGTTTTTTTGTTCGAGATATTTAAAACGCTTATATTAAACAGCTTAAGCTTTTTTAATAAAAAAAGCGGCTAGAGCTCGATATTAAGATCGTTATTAAAAAGGATCTAAAATATCGAAAATCGAAGCTAGCTAAAAGAAGTAAGCGTAGCGTCGTTAATTAAGATCGAAAGCTTTATATATATAACTTAAGCGAAGAACTCGATTTATAAGCTAGCGCAAATCGATATTAAAGCAAAATAAGTTTGAAGCGATTCGAGCGGTGAAAATTAAAGAGTTCTTGCTTAATAAAGAAAGCAAAGCACTTTTCTTATTTAAAGTTATATCTATACCTTTTCGAATAAGATTCAAACAAAAGAGAAAGTTAATATTAAAGTTCGAATAATAAATAACGTTATATAAACGAATCTAATCGAAGCTGCCGTCGTTCGTTTTAACGAGTAAAGCAATTATGCTTTTCTTTTAAAGTGAAAGCGAATGACCTTTTATTTTAAAGACGGTAATTGCTTCGCTTAAATCGAATAAAAAAATGTTTTCGAAAAACTCTTAACGGTAAAACATATGCTTAATGCAGCTACTATTAAAGATAAAAGTGTTTTCGAATATATTTAAAGACTAAAAAGCGAGAGCGTATAAGGTTTCTTAAGAGAATTAAAAAAAAGAATCCTTAAGAAAAGCTTTAATAAAAGGTGCGGTATACTAAAGTAAAAGAGAAAAGAAATAAAAGAACATTATTACGGCGGTAAGCCGTCGTGTTTTTTAAAAAGTAAAAAGAAAGAGTAAAAAATAAAATAAAAAAGTAAAGATTATAAAAAAAATAAAAATTATCTAATACTTAAAAGTAAAAGTAGTGCTCGATAATAAAGTCCGAAGCTTTCGAAGACGTTGCTTTAATTGAAAATTGCGAAAAAAGTTAAGTCGAAGAAAAAAATAATGCTTTTAAATTAATTTTAATTAAGATAATCTACTTTAAGCAAACTTTAATTGCTAATTTATATTAGAATCTCGAACGTCGAAAGCGAGTTAAAAAGTCTTATTAACGCAATTACGAATCGATAATATAAAAAAAGCAGCGGAAAAAGTCTTTTCGAAAGAGTCGGTATTTTTAACCGTCTTTAATTTAGCTTGCTTAACAGCTTTGTTTTTACGCTTTTTTTCGATTCGTTTATCGAAAGCAGCTTTTAAATAAAGATAAGTTATTACGCATTTCGATTTAAAGTAATAAAGTTTCTTATAATGATTATAAATTATAATAGACTTATCTCTTTTTACAAGTTTGCTAAGTTTTTTATATACGAAGAATGCTTTGCTCGAAGAGTGCTGCATCAATTGCTTTTCTTTACGAGTAAAAGCTATAAAGTCGGCGAAAGCAATTTTAAATTTATCGCTATCAATATAATCGTTATTTAAGACTTAATTAGATTTAAAGTTTTCGTACGAAAACGATAATTAATTAAAATAAACTTTAACTATTTATAAAGCGGAAAGTTGAGTATTATTATCGAAAAGCTTAAATTATTTATTTAAGCGCATAAATTCGTTATTAAAAAAAGTAACGTCGTCGAACTCGTTAATACGAAAAGCGAGCAACGCGGATTAAAGATAATAAAACGTCGCGACGCTTTTAAGTCGAAAACGTTTTTTTAAATCTATTAATAATAGCTTTTTAAGATCGTGCTTTTTAAAGTCTCCGACGATCGTAAAGCTTATTCTTTTTCTTTTAGCGAAGTCTGCGGCGGTTAGCTCGAGTTTATTACGAATAAAAAAGCAGCTTTAAGTCTAAAGTTCGTCTTACGCGTCGAGTCTTTTCTTAAACGCAAACTCCGTTTCGCTTAAAAAGCGAATTAGTCGGACTCTTATACTTTTAAAGATTTTTTCGTAAAAGTAGTTTTTATTAATAAAAGCGAAGTCGATACGTCGAAAGAACTCGACTTAGTTTTCTTCGTCGAAGAACGGAACGGCGGAGAAAGCGAAAGAAAAAGTAGATTAAGTGTTCGTAATTATTTTTAAAAATCGAAGTCTTAATAAGCTTGATAGAATCTTTAACGTTAGCTAATAATGCCGAAGTAATATTTATCGAGATATTCTTATAAGTAATAAAAAGGTTCTTTAACTCGAAAGCCGAAGAATAAAGTAAATAAAAAGAAGCAAAAAAGCTTTTCGTTCGAAGTCGATAAAAGAGAAGTATTTAAGTCTGATTCGGTATTAAAAAGTTAAAAATCAAAATCAAAGTCACGATCTTTAATAAAGTCGAAGGATTAAAAAAAGGTATTGATAAGTGTTTATATATAGTTTATAAAAAGATCAAAGCGGTAAAAAAGAATAAAGATAAAAGGTTAAAAGATCTTGCGAATTTTCGTTTTCTTTAATAATACGAAAGTATCGTTCGTAAGAAAAGCTTTTTTTAAAGTCTCTCGAAGTTTTTAATTAATTAAGCTATCCGCAGCGTTTTGATTTATAATTAGTTTGCGATAAGACAAATGAAGTTAAAAATAAAATAAAGAATCTATTAAGGTTATCCGAGTTTTATTTTATCGTAAAAGCTTAAGCATGCTAACGTAATGCGGTTAAGTCGTTTGAAATATAATAGTTTCGATAAAAGAGTTTTCGATTAATGCTAAATATAAGTAAAGTATATATGCAAAATAAATCTATAAAAAGTTAAATCTCGAAAGATTAAAGTTCATTTCGGCGTATTCCGTCGAAAAGTCTACAAATATATATATATATATATAGACTTTAAAAAAACACTATTATTTAAGATAAGTTATTATTAAAGTGTTTTTAAAAACAAAAGGTCGTATATTTTTAAAAAGAGATATAAAAAGTTAGCGATAAACGCAAGCAATAAAAAAAGAGAGTTGTGTATATCGTTAAAAAATAGTTTTAAAAAAAAATATCGTATTCCGTTCCGTTTTAATTTGATTTTGTTTTTACGAAAGGTTCGATGCTAAAGAAGTCGTAAAAAGTATTAGTTATAGTATTTCGGCGCTAAAGAAGTCGTAACGGAGCTCATAACTTATTAAACGGTAACACGAGGAAAAAGATAAGTAGAAAGATTCTTGATTAATTGTTTAATAAACTTAAAGAATAGCCTTTTACTTATATATCTAAAGAAGTCTTGACACGTGATAGGTCTATCACTTGATCACATCCGATAGCGCGCAAGATTAAGAAAGTCGCTATTTAATAAAGCGAAATTCGTTTAAAAGCCGCTTTTTTTATATTAAAAGAACGTCGCTTATAACGAAAGCTATCTCGGTTCGTTGCTTATTATAAACGCTTTAACTATTATAGCATCGAAGCGCTTTTATTATTGCATATAATAACCGATATTAAAAAAATTGTTATCTTTTTAATTATTCTTTTATATAAGTCTTGCGCTCGATAAAAGATATTTAAAAAAAAGCTTAAAAAGCTTGTTAAGCATAGCACTACTATACTTAAGAAGCTTAATTTCGATATAGCTAGTCTGTTCCCGCTATTTATAAAAGGCTACCGATACTTTAGCGAGCTTATAAATAGCTAGACTCGCAAGACTTAGACCTTTTTGTTCCGAAATCGAAAGGAAATTAATAAAGCGTTAACTACCTTAGCGGAGCAAGCCGGGATTCTAGAACCGTGGAGCAGACCGTGTAGCAAGTCTACACGGTTGGCCACTATCCTTCAAAACAGCTCGGTTGATAGATTTTATACCGTGTAGAAGTTTTAAACCGTGTAGATATTTTTAGACCGTGTAGAAGGAGTTAAGCGAGGGCTGCGCCCGAGAGAATAATCCGGGCGGGGTCACTGGTGTGGCTGTGCGCCAAGCTATTATAAAATATTTAAATAGAGGCAAGTTTGAATTCAATTGGTAAAGGCTATTTACTACTACCTCTACCTCTGCCAGACTGCCACTTTCTCCACCTCCACCTCTGCCAGACTGCCACCTCCTCCACCTCCACTTCTGCCAGACTGCCACTTCCTCTACCTCCACCTTTATTAGACTGCTACTTCCACTTTAGCGCTCTCTTTTAGACCTTTTGTAATCTTCCAGCTTATAAAATGATATTGGTGATATCGGACCGTAAAGTTGGAAAGAGAAGGAGCCTAAAGACTTAGAGATTAGCTTATTAGAAAAAAAAAGAAAAGGAAAAGAAAAGGGAAAGGAAAAAGGAGAAAAAGAAAGAGAAAAGGAAGGAGCTTGGAAGCTAGCGCGTCTATCACTATAAACAATTGATTAGTATGCGTAGCAAATAAAAGGAATAAAAAGAAGGGGGAGGGGGGAGGGAGTGGCTGGTTTGCCTTATTATTCGGCCAATCCACATTTGAGGGAATGGTCCTTGCAAGTGAGCAGACCGAAGGACGAACCGAAAGAAAAAGGACCGAAGAAGGGATCACTTGCTTTTTCGATACTAGCACGTTATTAGTATTCGTAGCAGATAAGGGTGAAAGAGGATAAAGTGATTAAGGGTTAAAAGGTGACGCGCTTAATAGTTGTAATAGTTATAATAGTTGAAGTTTTATTAAGACGAAGTTTAAATATATTCAGCTGTGCGCGGCAGAATTAAATTAGTCTATCGGAGTTAAGGGTTATTAAAGGGCGGTCTATGCGGTCGCTTTCGCTAACGGTCTTTACACGGTTTAAAATTTCTACACGATCACTGCACGGCCTAAGGCTGCTACATGGCCCGCTACACGGCCTAAGGCTGCTACACGGTCAGCTACACGGTTCTAGAATCCCGGCTTGCTCCGCTAAGGTAAAAAGAAGAAAGAGCTCGAGCGATAATCGGGCTAGCTTTTCTTAGTAATAAGGACCGATAATGCGCCGGAAATCCTTAAAACTATTACCGCATAAGTTAAAGCAAAAAGAATAGTTATTTATAATACGGAACTTTATTCGTCTTATTAAAATAGCGCTGCCGAGCGCTTTATTAAGACTATCGAGCATTGCATTAAAATAGCGCTTGATAATGCTAAGCTGCTTATAAAGTTTTGATGCGAGGCTGTTAAAGCGCAAGCGTATACTCGTGCTAAGCTACGCCGTAGCTTTAAAGTAATAAAAGATGTTATAAATAAAGTGACGGGATAACTTTTCCGTATAAAATATAAGATATCTTTTTAAAAAGCTTGAATAAGAAGAGTGCTTAAAGTAAAAGATTATATTAAAGCATAAAGCTGTAAGGTTATTACTTACGTTTCTCGGGAATCTCTTTTAACTAAGATTAAGAAAAACAAGCTTATGCTTTCGAGCAGAAAAAGGATTTTTATAAGCTACGACGAAAATACTACTTCTTATTATAAAGTATATATTCTCGAAATGCATAGTACTATTATATCATTTAACGTTAAATTCTTTAAAGATATTTCTAGCAAAGCTATCGAAGACTTTAAGTTTTAAATTGAATTGTCCGACGGCACGTTTTAAGTATTAGAAGGCACGTATAACTAATATGTTATTCGTGCACGTAAAAAGCGACTTAAGTTTGCCGATTTACTTATAATAGACTCGGTTCGCAAAAAGCAAATCAAATATCTTTTAAACTTTATTACGAGAGTTGGAAAAAGATTAGCTTTTAAAATTAAAAATAGCTTACTTGATAAGAAGGTTGATTATACCTTCGGAACGCCGTCTAGATTATTAATAATACTTTTTCGCGTTATACGATCTTAAACGAGAAATGCTATTCTTCGGAATAAAAAACTTAAAAGAGCCGAAGCGATTTCGCTTTCGAAATTAATATCGCTTGTTTTTAAGACGAGATTAAGCGAAGACTTTGACGATAAAACGATTAACTTAACTCTTTTTCGGCAAGATTATTAATTTGTATAAATTACTTTTCAAAAGATCACCGGAATCAAAAGGAAAGCCGATAAAAAGCTCTTTAATGCTTTTAAGACATCGGTATAGCTTTGATAAAGCTAGAGTCTACTCGGTATTAAGCTAGATAAATATGCAAGTAATACCGATTACGGTAAACGATATGCTAAGACTTTTACGTTTTAAACTTTATTTATTATAAAGAAGAGAAAAAGCGTTTTGTTAATAGAAAACGAAAGAGCAATAATAGCTATTTTTAATTAGTTTAATAAGGTTGACGATATGTCGGATATCGAAGAAATAATAATAGTAGCGCACGCGGTTAAGCACGACATTTTTATTTTTATTATTTATAAAAAGGCTGTAGAGCATCTTATATATAGCAAGAAATGGAAAGAAGCTATTGATGCCGAGTTTGCTGCACTTATTATTAACTATATATAAGAAGAACGCATCCTTTCACTTAAAGCTAATTTTATTAGCTGTAAATAAGTATTCACACTTAAGTTTAAGGCAGATAAGACTTTCGAACGCTTTAAAGCTAAATTAATAGCGAAAGGCTTTTCTTAAATGTATAGCGTTGATTACGACGAGACATTTGCGCTTATAGTTAAAATAGCGACCTTTAAAGCATTCTTTGCAGTAGTTGCTTGTAAAGATATAAAGATACGTTAATTCGATATTAAAAACGCTTTTATTGAGTTTATACTTAAAAAAGAGCTATAAATAAAGATCTCGAAAAGCTTAGAACGCACGAAGCGAAGATCCGCGCTCCGGCTTTTATAATCTTTATACGGCTTTAAACAATTTGCACGCGATTAAAACCTTTTGATAAAGAAAAAGCTTTTTAATTAAAGATTCTTATAAAGCAAAGCAAACCTTTGCTTATTCGTGCACTTCGAAAAAGAAATCAGACTTTTAATATACGTAAACGACTTAGCTATAGCTGCTTCGGATATTAAAGACTTTAATTAGTTTAAAGACCGCTTATATTCGCGATTTGTTATTAAGCTAATAAGCGAGATATTAATGATCTTCGAAATTAAAGTTATTAAAGATAAAGAAAAGAAGACTATTAAGCTTGATCAAGAGATATACTTAAATAAAGTCTTAAGCAAGTTTAAGATTTCGAACCTCGTTTTTAACGCGAAGAATGTATTTATATTTATAAATAAATATAACGATCTCCGCTTAGCTTCGGACTATAATAAAAAGGTTAATGCTATTTGATATCGTAAAGTTATTAGTTTATTAATATATGCAATAATATACACTCGCTCGGATATCGCTTTCGCATTTAATCGCTTGAGCTAATATATGTAAGACCCGGCAAAGCATTACGCTTTAGCGCTAAAGCGCTTGATGCGCTACTTACGGTTTATTATTTCTTTCGCTATTTTTTTCGGCTTGTTAAAACGCTTAATTGTGTACTTTAATACGGACTACGGTAGCGATAAAGACGGTAAGAAAAGCATTTCCGTTGTAATAAGTTTTATAAAAAGAAAGCTAGTATTCTTCGGCAATCGCAAGCAAGCTTTTGTAACTACGGCTATTACGGAAGCTGAATACGCGGCTATATGCTATACCGCAAAGCAAAGCTAATAAGTTGCTTAGATCTTTCGTGATATAAGATTCGGTGATTATATAACTAAAAATCATTAGATTATAAAGATGAAAAGCGATAATTAAAGCGCTATCGCATTCGTTAAAAACTTTTATCTTACGGAACGATCGAAGCATATTAATATCGCTTATTATTACGTTCGCGATTTAATAAACTAAAAAAAGTCTTTCGTATCTTATATACTTATAGCAAAGATGGTTGCCGACGGCTTTTTTAAACTATTATCGAAGGTTTTGTTTTAAAAGTTTATTAAGATAATAAGTATGATTGATCGATCAAAGCTAATATTAAACTTTTAAATACGCGAAGAACTTTACTTAGCTTTTTCGTATATCGAAAAGGAAAGTTTATTTTCTTAATAAGACGACGAAGCAGTGAGAGCTGTTAGCAGCATTAAAATAAGAGTGTTAGAATAAGAAATTCTTACTTTATAAGGTCTATGCTATTGCTGTTAAGCAACTTTAGAAAAGATAGATAGTGATTGCTAGTTAAAAGAATGAATAACTGGCTAGCGTAGAAAAAGAACTGTATACAGTTCTTTTCCTCGGAAGAGATCTTCTTTCTTTTAGATAACCGAAATAATACACTTGTAACTACCTTCTGCTTCCTTTAATTATAAGGAAGAATTATCTTTTTACATAAAGTAATAATAAAGCGGTGATTTATCGATAAACTCTTTAAAAAAGGTTATTAAAGCTGAAGTTGTTTCTTTAATAGTTGTATTCTTAGTGTATTGTTTAAGCTCTTTATCTGCGAATTAAAGGATTGTCAGGTCGGTCGCTGCGTAGGTCACTACTTTAGTAGTGGAAAGGAAGAAACGTATTGTGTAAAGAAAATGATATTTCTAAGTTCTCTTTAAAAGGAGAAGTCTATGTACTTCCTTTAGCGTGCACGTGCTCTTAACAGCCTTGTTAGCTTCAGGCCATCATAGTGACCTAAGGTAAATTCCAGTAGTTATGGTGGTAATTAGTCATTTAATCACGTGAGACTATTCTTTACCGGTCTGGCAAGATTTCTGAGCATGGCAAGACTTTTATTCTATGTTAATCTATTGAAATTTTTCCGGAAGAATTAAAGAAAGAAGGGGGATTAAAGTAATTCCGGCTGCCGGCACCGGAATTTTTTTTTCGTAATACGTATCGCGGCGTATCGACGCGTCGACGCGTTATATGAATACGCGTGCACGGACCACCTTATTTTATTTTTTTATAAGGACGCGTCATTTGTATAAAAGTGCACGGGCCACTTTTTTTTTTTTAATTGATCCATTATTAAAGCTAATAAAGCCGTATAAAAAAAATTGCGAGATATAACAAAACTAAAAAATCGAGCTTATACGTATCGCGGCGCGTCGACGCGTTGACGCGTTATATAAATACGCGAATTTTTTTTAATCAAGATGCGTCATTTGTGTAAAAGTGCACGGGCCACTTTTTTTTCTTTTAATTAAGCTATTATTAAAGCTAATAAAAGCGTATATCAAAAATTGCGATATATAATAAAACCAAAAAAAAATCGAGCTTATCGAAAAAATCAAACTTAATAAATATATACTAATATTATTAGCATGTTATCCTATAATAAAATAAACAAAACCTTGGTAGTCTAATGATAATAGTCTAATAAGTATAAAAGATACTTTTTTAGAAATATACGTATACTTTTTTAGAAAAAAAATTTAAAAAATTATAACGATACGCTAGGTCTTTTGAGCCTATTCTTACGTACGCCAAGCTATTTCTTTCATTTCCTTTTTATATTCTTTCATATTTTCTTACTTTTCTCGTTCTTCTTTTTTTACTTATAAACCTTATTTATAAGCCTTTAGCGCTCTTTATTATTAATAATAATAATAATAATAGTAATAATAATAATAATAATAATAATAATAATATGGTTCGCGAAAAGGTCCCGAGCCTTTTTAGTTGAAAGAGGGGTTTAATAGGGTCTCCTCCTTATAATAAATTATTCAATATAAGTAATTCGCAAAAAGGTTTGAGGTTTCCTTAGTAAAAAGGGGGGTTTAAGGGGGTCCCCCCCTTATATTAAATTATTAAGTAAAAGTAATTCGCAAAAGGGTCCGAAGTTTCCTTAATAAAAAGGGGGGTTTAAGGGGGTCCCCCCCTTATATTAAATTATTAAGTATAAGTAATTCGCAAAAGTGTCTAAGGTCTTTACGATAAAAAAAAAAGGTTTCAAAAGGTCTCTTTTTATAATAAAATATTAAATCATTTCTCGTATAATAATACTTTTATATTTATTCTATCTTTATTATTTTTAATTTTTTAATTTTTATTTAAATATATTAAGATTCTTATAAATCGACTAACTAGCCCGTTGGTGACACTACAAAGAACTTGGTCCTTTGCCCTGGTAATAATAATAATAATAATAATAATAATGATAATGATAATAATAATAATAATAAAAGTAATAATTAAGTAATTCGCAAAAGGCTCTGAGTTTTCCTTAATAAAAAGGGTGGTTTAAGGGGGTCCCCCCCTTATATTAAATCATTAAATTTACGTAATTTGCAAAGGGGTCTGACGTTTCCTTAGTAAAAAGAGGGGTTTAAGGGGGTCCCCCCCTTATATTAAATTATTGTGTATAAGTAATTCGCAAAAAGGTCTGAAGTTTCCTTAGTAAAAAGGGGGGTTTAAGGGGGTCCCCCCCTTATATTAAATTATTAAGTATAAGTAATTTGCAAAGGGGTCTGAGATTTCCTTAGTAAAGAGGAGGGTTTTGAGGGATACCTCTTTTAAAATAAATTATCGAAATATAAATAATTCGCAATAAGATCTTGAGTCTTTACGGAAAAAAAAAAGGTTTCAAAAGGTTTCTTTTTATAATAATATATTAAATCATTTCTCGTATAATAATACTTTTATATTTATTTTATTTTTATTATTATTCATTTTATAATTTTGATTTAAATATATTAAGATTCTTATAAATCGAGTAATTAGCTCGTTAGTGACACTACAAAGAACTTAGTCCTTTACCTTAGTAAATCAGTCATACGTCATACGTCATACCGAGTTTATTATACTTTTTGAATTCTTGATTTTGGTATTAAAAGAAGGAAGGGGAGGGGAGAGAAGGGAATAAACCAGCCTTTAACCTCTAGCCTCTACCCTCTAGCTTCTAGCCTCTAACCTCTTACCTCTTGGCTCCTGGCTTTTAGCTATTCCCTTACAATAAGAACACCTGTAATAAGTAAGTATACTTATCTTTTATCTCTTAGCTTTTAGCTCTTAGCTCGCAGTACTTTTATACGTCATACGTCATACGTAACCGAATTTATTATTCTTTTTGAGCTTTTGATTTTAGTATTAAAAGAAGGGAAGGGAAAGGAGGGGAAGCAGGGAAGGGAGGGAATAAACCAGCCTCTAGCCTCTTGCCTCTTAGCTCTTGCCTTTAGCCTTTTAGCTTTTAGCTTTTACCTCTTAGCTATTCCTTTACAATAGTAACACTGGTAGTAAGTAAGTATACTTATCTCTTAGCTCTTAGCTCTTAGCTCTTAGCTCGCAATACTCAGTACTCTTATAAGTCAGTTATACGTCATACGTTATACCGAATTTATTATACTTTTTGAGCTTTTGATTTTAGTATTAAAAGAAGGAAAGGGAGGAAGGGGAAGGGAGGGGGGGGGGAAGGAATAAACCAGCCTCTAGCCTCTAGCCTCTTACCTCTAGCCTTTTACCTCCTAGCTATTCCTTTATAATAAGAACACCTATAGTGTGGTGGAGTTGCGGCTCTGTATTTGTTTTGTCTATGTATATAGTACTGATGCTAAGCACTTTTGTTACGTGGGTGCGCTGCATGCTCTAGCCTTGCTAAGCACGTGGTTAAGTCACGTGCAAGCTTTTATATAAACGAGTAGTTAGTTTCTCCTTGAACCAGCATTATATTACTACATAATATAATACACGTATTTATAATATATATTCGAGTGTCCTTCGATCGTCTTCTTTTTCTTTTTTATTTACTTACGATTTTATTATAACTATATTCATATATATTTTTTGATTTGACGTTAAGTATATATCGGAGCTCTTTTTTTTTATATATATTTAATAACTTACGTAAGGAATCGAACTAAAGGTTGGTTTTTATACCTCTTTTAGACTTGCTTTTTTTGCGAGAAGCTATATATTCGAAGTTCACGTTATACGCTAAGCTATTAGCTATATGCTTTTGCGGTGCTTTTTCGAAAAGTATTCGATATACGCTAAATTAATAGTCAAGTGCTTTTGCATATAAGCTTCGAGGCTATTGCTTTAAAAGCGATCTTTTTTCGATTTATATCCGTCGAGTATGCTATTTAATATACTCGATAGATACTACTTAAAAAGTCGTTACTTTAATTCGAAGATCGAGTTAATTAAAGTTCAATTCGATATTTATAAAGTACTATTCATTTAAACCATTTTGTATAGCGATACGCCCGAAGTATTATTCGTTTAATATACTTTACTCTTTCGATTTAATATCGCTTTTAATACGAGTCTATTGCTTTTTCTTTTAAAGAAAAGTAAGTAATAGCTAAGTATCGGAAATACTACGTTAAGCTTAAAAAGTTAAAAATTTAATATTTACTTCGCAACGAAAATTACGTATAAAAACTTCGAACTACTTTCGAACATCTTTCGCTTTAATAAATAAAAGATACGATAAGCGGAAATAAGTGTTATGCAATTCGGAACCGTTTCGATATCGTATTATACTAAAAGCAAGTTATATGCTTGCATAAAAGCTCGGCTATTACTCGACTTCGTTTTTATTTCGATATACTTAATCTCGGCAATTACTTTTCCGCTTATTACGGATCTTGCGTTATAAAATTAAACGTATTATAAATATTATTTATTATATCGATTTAATTTCGATTATTTAGCTCGAAGCGATCAACACTCGACTTTTTAATAAATTACTTTCGACGCATCGGAATCTTATATTTTTATAAACATTTCTTTATATATTTAATATTTATTATAAATTGTATTTATTTCATTTTTATTATTCATTTATATTTATATTATTCTCGTTTTTTTTTCGCATCCGTTTCGAAACACTTTTACACTTTAATCGACATCTATTAACTCAACTTAGCGAGCTTACGTTAAAGCTTTCGGAAATTAAAAAGAGCTATGACTTCTTCGACTTAAAAAGATTTCGAACTTAATAAAGATATTATTCGTAAGCTAATTAAGGACGAAGTAAAAAGGATTTAAGCCTTTTTATCTTTCGTAAATGCTTTAAATTACGTAAGTATCCGTAGACTTTTCTTTAGACTTAAAGCTTTTAAATACTTGCTTTCGATAAAGCTAATATTACGGATTATATTCGCTAGCTCGAACGAGCGTTTAAAAACTACGATATCGTTAGCGATTCGGAAAAGAAATAATGCTTTACTAAATATAATATTTTTAATCTTTTCGATTATAATATACGTTGCAATATCGAAAGCTTCGGCGGCTTTTCGGATTCGAAAATAACTTAAAACGATTTTAAATCGGTAGTTAAAAAAGAGTATAAGGCTTTCGACTTAATTAAGTGAAAGGATAGTATTAGCTTTTTAAACGACTTAAGTAATAAATAAATAATAAAAGAAAGAGCTTTTAAAACGGAACTTTTATAATTCATTCGATAATTTAATCTTACGAGCTTTGCTTGTTTAATTAATAAAGATATTATCGATAAGCAGTTAAAGTAGAAGTTCTTCGGTTGTTTATTATTATCGATGCAAAATCGGATTTAAAAGAACGTTAAACTTAAAAAAGATCACTTGCAGTTTTATAATATAATATATATTATAATAAGCGACTTAATCAAGCAAAAACAGATCACTGCGGAATAGATTAAGAAATATAGTTACGTTAAGATCTTTAAAGCTTTTTTTTATTATAATCTTTATTAAAACGAAAACTCTCGTTTTTAAGTACCGTTTATCATTCTCGAAAGCAAGCGAAACTTATACGTTTCACTTTTTTATAACACTTATTTCGATAGTATTTATGCTTTTCTCTTTTATCGCGTAAGCATTACCGCTACGAGTTCGATTACTTCGTTCGTCGATCTTAACTTAAAGATCGAAGCTTTTATAAAATAGCTAGCGAAGATTAATATTTACTTAAGACTTATCGATAGCTTCGCTTTCGTATCGAAAGAAGCTTATATAAACTTATTAAAAGCAGCTTAATATAAAGAAACTTAAAAGATCGCTTTGCATCGGGTTTACGAGATCAATACGGCCGATACTTATTCGAATTAAAGCTACGCTATATCGAAAAGAAAACGGTCGTTAAACGATTCTACGTATATTTTTTATTAATACTAATAGACTTTTAATTTATTTGGTTATTAATAAAAGCTTTATAAATATTAAAATCAATACTATTTGTTTATGCTTTAATACGAACTAGCTTTTCATTTTAACGAAGCGGACTTAATATATATAAGATTATATTAAAAAGAAATACTATCGATCTCGTTTTAATTTTAAAACGATACTTTTAAATACGAGTAAGTTTTAAAAAGAGTTTGTAAAACGATAAATAATCTTAATTTAAAGCGACGTTATAAAGCTTTAAAAGCATAACGAAAATCTATTAAAAAGGCTGCATAAGAACGCGTTAAAGCGTTTATTCGAGCAATTAACGGCGGCAATGCGAAAGCTTTTCGTATCGACGACTTTAATACTTCGGATATAATTCGCTAGCGATGTATTATATTAACGAATTTATATGCTTACGTGCTTAATACGAAAGCTATTATTGCATTGATAAAGACTCGAACGCGCAACGCAGCTTTTCGAGTTACGCTATACCCGTTAAAAGACGCTCTTTTAACAAAAGCAAAAGTTTAATCTACTTATAGCTAGCTTAAAATTATTTTCGCTGAGCTAATAGAAATAAATAAACTTAAGCTCGCTTATACCGCGATTTTAAACCGAAACGCTTTACGATCGAAAGACTTACGAAATCTGCTCGTTACGTTATTAAAAGCTTTTAAAGCTGCACTTAAGCTTAAAGCTAAGCTTTTTAAAACTATTAAATCATACGAAAAACTTAATAAAGTGATCTTTTTCTTAAGAATAAATTACGAAGCGATTCGTATTAAGCTTTTAAAAAAGCGCGATTTGCTTAAGAACTTAACTTTTAATAAGACTATTGCGTTCTTCGTTGCTTTTTTTACTTTTAAACGATCTTTTTCCGAAAGTATAATCGATAAGATAATTTAGTAAACCTTTATTAGCGAGAGCGCTATTAATTGCTTTTAAGCTACGATTAGCGTTGCAAAAGCTTCGGAAAACTGCTTGATTATAAATAGCAAGTTTATATCGAAAGCGACGAATAATACGATAAAAGACGGATTTGTTTCGAAGCTTTAGCGATTTATTTAAAAAGAAAGTAATATCTTTTTATTTAATAACGATCTATTTTGCAAAGTTACGAGTCGCTTTATTAATAAAACGCTTTATCGCAAGAATTTACTTTTTCTTTTTTCTTTTACTACTTCGACTTACGGCCGACTTATTAATAAAGCAGACTTTATATAAATCTTTGCTCGATTAAAACGGATCTTATATTAAGATATCGTTACTTAACGGTCTTAGCTTAAACGCTTATTCGAATTCTTTTAAATAACTAAGCTTTAATTGCAAAAGAACGTTCGTAATAGCTAGATTAAGCACCGTCGACGTTCCGCGCTTTTAATATTCGAAGCGCTTTCGATTTAAAAACGGTTTTACTTTATTCTTATTATCGGCTTTATTCCGACTTTCTTTATAACCGTATTTTACGATGTTTTTTAGTTTTAATATCTTTTTTTTAATTGATTTACTCGTAAAGATCGGCGTACTTTACGGACCGCAATCGAAAATAATACGGAACTTCTTTTAACGGAAATCGGCTTTGCTTCGACGTTTAATTAGCTACTTTTTAAATACTTTTATTATTATTCGCTAACTCTTAAAGTTATCGTTAATATATTCGAATAGTTTTTAATTATTAATACGTAAGCTACACTCGATACAAGTACGAAGGTTAGCGTTATTACTTATAACGCCGCGATTAAATTCGAAGTCTTTATAACTTACGATTAAAAGATAAGCTTTTTAATAATCACCGGTTTATTTTCGCGCTTTATCGAATACGCTAATAATATGTTTATTAATATCGAAGGTGCTACGATCCGTACTCGATTCTACGTTATAAATTCGCTAAAGTTTCGATTTATACTCGATTACTTTTTTATACGTAAAGCGAAAATCGGTTTTCGATATTTTTCGGATTATAAAAGTAGCTTTATTATTATTATAGTTATTAATCTGTTTACGAGCTAAGTTACTTAAGTTAAAATAAGCGATAAAACGAATTAATACGACGAAATCGTCGATCGCTTAAAAGAATAAAGTATAAGCTTTATTTATTACGATAAATTTTCGAATAATAGCGGCAGCGATTCAGAAAACTAATAATCAGCTTCGTTAAAAGCGCTAAAATCGGTATATTAAAAGCTTTTTGCTTTTCGATTAGTTTCGAAAGCGAAACGTTATAATATTAAAAAGAAAACGACTTTATTACTTAAAAGCAGTTTATTAATGTTTTTGCTTTTACGAAATGCGATCTTTTAATAACTTGTTAAATAACTGCCGTTAGCACCGATAACTTTATGACTTGCTATTACGATTATATCGATTATTAAAATTCAATACTTTATCGGACTCGAAAAAAAATCTTTTCGAATTCGGTTAAAGTATTCGATATATATAAGATTAAAGATAAAAAGATTAAGCTAATTAACGAAGCAAACGGCGTAAAAGCAGCATTAAATAGCAAAGTTAATTAATATAAGCTATCGAAGGCTAAAAATACGCTATAAAAGCAAATAAAAGAATATAAGCAATACTTTTTTCCGCGTATTATTAATATACCGAAAGGCTTTCGAATCACATTCGAACGTATAGCGAACTTAAATATCGATAATACTTTATAGCTTAAAGAAAAGGATTTATTTAAAGAAATGATATTAAATAAAAAAAAATTAATCGCATTCGCTTAGCAAGAGTGCGATAAGTTCTACGACGACGTTTCACCGCTAATTAAGCTTAAAACTATCTTATATACGGCTTAGCAAGCTTTTAACTACTCGTATTCAAAAGCTTTATAACTTATTATTATTAAAATGCTTTAAAATAAGCTTAATAAAAGAATTTTAAAGTATTGCGAAAGACCGTACCGGAATCAATAATTCTTAATAGTTAAAAAGCAGCCGAGCTAATACAAACTTATTAACTTAGCAACTTTACTTAATGCAATTATACGAAAGGACGCTAATCTACTTTTAACTATAAATAAGTTTGTTAAAAAGTTTTTTAATTGCTAAATAACTAACTTAATCGACTTTTATTCGAGCTATAATTAATAAACACTTTATTAATCGAATAAAAACTTTACCGCTTTCTTTATACCGCTAAGTCTCTTTCGATGCACTACTTTTCCGCAAAGTATTATAAACTCGATAGCTTAATTCGTTTAAATAATTAATCTTATCTTAAAGCTTTTACAATTTAAAGTCTTTATATTATTTATCGACGATATTAAAATAAAAAGATTATAAACGGATTATTCCGACGAAAAAGCACTTTCGGATATACGTTAATTCGTGTTCGAATATATTTAAAACATCGATAAGATTTTAAAACGGATTAAGCGCTTTAATATTATAATCAAAGAAAAATTATAGTTCTATCGAGATAAGATAAATATAATAAAATTCGTATGCAATTTGAAAAGTCGAGAACTCGTTGCGAATAAAATTATTAAAATTAATAATTAAAAAACTTTCGAAAACGTTATTAAAATTAAAAGATTTTTAAGCTTTTGCTTTTACTTTCGTATTTAAATCAAAAGATTCGTATACATTGCTAACCTTTTTTATAACTTTATAAAAAAAGATATAAATTAATAATAGATCGAAGCGCATTCGAAAGCTATACGAATGTTATAAAACGCTTTAACGACGGCTCCGGTTTTAATTAAGATCGATTATAAAAACTAAAACAAAAAAATAAAAATAAAAACGAACGCTAACTTAAAAAAATAAAAAAGATATATTAATTAACGCGAGATTATTTTTAGCAAAATGCAACCGGCTCGATACGAATCTAAAGCTTAAACGAAAGTAAAACGGAACTACGACGCTATTAAACGAAAATGCCGCGAAATACTTAAAGTCTTTAAGAAAGTTAAGTTATAAATTATCGAAGTGCACTTTATCTTCGAAACTAACGTTAAAGTGCTCGTTGCTTAGCTTCGAAAAGAAGCTATCGATATACTTTTAGCTTTAATTATACGTTAATTAATTTAAATTAATCTTTTTGATTTTAAAGTCCGATATATCTTTAATAAAAATTATACCGCTGCTAATACATTATTAAAACAGCTATAGCATTTTGATAATTTAAACGAAAAGGACGAAAATAAGTTTAATAACAGCTTATTAGCCGACTTAAGACTTATTAAAGCTTAAAACGGCTTCGAAGAATTTTCGACGGACCTTTTAATAAATATTCGCTAGTTTATTTTTAAAAACATATTTTAACGTTCGAAAGAAGCGAAAAATGCAAACTTAAACGAATCTAACGACGATTACGATTATAAAAGCTTTTTAAACTTAATCGAATACTTTTCGAAATTAATTTAAATAATTACTTTTTTAACGACTTTACGAAGATTTAAAAACTTAAACAAGATAGAATGCTATAAGTTTAAAAAAGAAGCTATTAAATACGAAGTAAACGATAAAAAGCTTTAAAAACTCTCGACGAAAAGTCTTTTTTTCCGATTAATAATCGATAAGCTTTCGATTAAAACGAATATTATTACGATTTATTACGATAAAAATAATTATAAAAGCCGTAAATCAATTTATTATCGTGTTTCTTAGCGCTACTTTTAGAATAGATGTTACATAAACGTTAAACGATTCGTTAAAACTTATAAAAAATGCTAGTATTAAATAGCTAATAAGCTCGAAGAATTATTATACTTTACCCGATTTAATAGCTTAATAAAACGTTAAGCTATCGATATTACTTATTTACTTGCACGTAATAATAAAAGCTATTTAATTATTGCTAAAGATAATATAAATAAATAAGTCGAAACGAAAGCGATTCGGACTCGAGACTCGTTTTCGATAGCTAACTTTATTTAAAAAGATATCATTTGCCGTTATAAGATTTTCTTTTAATTAATAATCGACGGAAGTTCGGAGTTTAAAAAAGAAGTAATCGACTTGCTTAATAATTAAAAAATCAATCGAGTCGTAGTCTTAGCATATTACTCTTAAGCAAATAAAATAATAAAACGCGGCTACAAACTAATTAAAAACGCATTAAGTAAGCTTAAAAGCACCGATTAAATTGCGCAATTGCTAGCCGTCTTATTAGCCGACCGCATTTCGGTATATACTTTTATCGGATTCACTTTTTTTTATATAGTATACGGCAAAAAAGCAATGCTTCCGATTAAAACCCGAATCTAATCTTAAGCTACGTTATTTCAAGAACTAATAACTAATCGTATTAAGCTTATCGAATTAAAAGCACGTTAGTTTCGGATGCGAGACGAAGATATTACGAAGGTTATACTTAAGAAAACCCGCTGCCGCTAAAAAAGAAAAGATGCTTTTGATAATAAAAAGAACCTTCGAATTAAACTTTTAAAAGTAAGTGACTTAATTTTTAAGCACGACTTAATACGTAAAATAAATATATCTAACGTTAAGAAACTAGATTTTCGATAGCTTAGCTTTTATTAAATTTCGTCGATAAATACAAAAAGATATTACAAGTTAAAAGAACTAAGAAAAGACAAAGCTTTGCTAAATAAAACATTTGCTAGCAATCGATTAAAAAAGTTTTACGTGCGATATACTTTCGAAGCGTTATCACTTCGCTTTAAGCTTTAAATAAAAAGATCTTTAAAACAGCTTTTATCACATAAAGTAGCCCAGTCCGGCCTTTAAATTAAGCGCTTAAATAGATTTGTTATTCGATTACTTGGCTTTACGAAAGAACAACGGAGCTAATACGCAAAAGTCTTTGTGAGCAGTGATAAAGAAGCAATAAAGAGTGATTAAGTTATAAAGGCATGATTATACGTAAAGAAAAGACGAGTTTAAATTTGATTTTTAATTTTTTTTTTCTTTGTTTAAGTTTGGTTTTCTTTGTTTTCTTTCTTTTTATACTCTTTTTATTTCCTTTTTTATATTAAAAAGCTTTACGTTATCACACTTATATGCTTTCGATCTATTATATACGAGCATATTATATATATAAAGCGGACTTTATTCGAAGGCTAATCAAGAAGAGCATACGAAAAATCTATTGTATTAATTACTTAGCAAACTGCCGATACGCAATAAAAAACTTTTCCGACTTTATAACTTAAAGCTAAATAGAATAATACGAAAGCCCTCCGCAATACTTTAAGCATTGCTTTTACTTTTCGAAGACTTACCGATATTGCTACGACTCGAACTTTTCGTAAAATTACGAGTATTGCTACGGCTAAAACCTCGCGAAAAAGAACTATCGGTATTACCGCGATTAAAAGCTTAACGAATACTTCGGCGGAGCCTTTTCGCAAAAAGAGCAAAAAGAGCTAGCGATTGCGAAGATAAAGATAAGCGAGACGAAGACTTCTCGGCAACTTATCGTAATTAAATCGAAAAGGAATTATTAAAAGCTCGCGATATATACTTACGCAGTTAAAAAAGTTATTTAGCAAAATATTATTTCGATCTATTATAGCTAAGATTTAACGTAATAAGTCTAGCGAAGCTAAATCAGCGGTAATAACGGCGGCAAGTAAGCGCAACGCCGAAACGAGACTTAAGCTAACTAAAAGACTTTTAATATTAGCGGCGGCAAAAGAAGCAGCGGCGATACGAGCTCGAAAAAAAGAAAAAGCATTATTAACTCGAAAAGCAAAAGCGCGGCGGGTCTTTATAAAAAAGTTATTTGCAATTATGCTTTTACGAAAAATCTTATCGGCCGACTTAATTTTATTATTTATAATTATTATTACATTTATTAAAGCTATATTAGCATCGACGACTTTTGCGAAAAGCTATCGAATCGAAGTTAAAACGAATGTAAGACGGAGAGTAAGATAACTTATAAAGATGCAAGTTGACTTGATAGCACGGCAACGCTCGCATTTAATAAAAGTATCGAAAAAGAAGATGCACCGGTTCGCGGTATTATCGATAGTTCTACTTGCGTAGCTTACGTATTAAAAACAAATCGAAAATATAATAATTAAAAAAAGTTAATAAATGATAAGTGTTAAAAAAAAGATAAAAAGGTATAAGGTTAATATAAAAAGAAGGTTAATTATTTATAGCAAGACTTCGAGTATATACTACCGCTTTTGTTTTCTTTATTACGTTATCGCTTTAAGCTTTGCGCTATTACCGATTCGATAGTGCGTTATTACTTGACCGCTTAAATCGGCGCACGCTTATCTTAACGATAATACTAACGCTCGAGTTAATATTATTCTTATAATTGAATAAGAATGCTATAAAAAATATAAAAAAAAGTTAAACTCGAAAGATTATCTTGCATTTTCGTTGTTATTCTTATCTTCTTTATTATATCATATACGCTTTATATTAACACCGATCCAGCGATGCATTATTAAGTAGTACTTTAAGATTATATTGCAACCGTGCAATTCAAGCATATGCTCGTTTTGCAAATACAATTTTATTACTTTAATAAAAAGTGACTCGAAAGCGAGTTTGATTCGAAAGAGAGACGTATATAATAGAATTACGGCTTTATATTTGTTTTGTCTATGTATATAATACTAATGCTAAGCACTTTTATTACGTAGGTGCGCTATATGCTTTAACTTTATTAAGCACGTAATTAAGTTACGTGCAAGCTCTTATATAAACGAATAGTTGGTTCTTCTTTAAACTAGCATCATATTATTATACAATACAATATACGTACTTATAGCACACATTCGAGTGTCTTTCGATCGTCTTCCTTTTCTTCTTTTATTTACTTACGATTCTATTATAGCTATATTTATATATATCTCTTGATTTAACGTCAAGTATATGTCGGAGCTCTTCCCTTCCATAATAGTAAGTAAGTAAGTATACTTATCTTTTAGCTTTTAGCTCGCAGTACTCTTATAAATCAATCATACATCATACGTTATACGTAACCGAATTTATTATATCTTTTAAACTCTTGATTTAAGTATTAAAAGAAGGGAAGGAGGGGAGGGGAAGGAGGAGGAGGGAGGGAATAAACCAGCCTCTAGCCTCTAGCCTCTTGCCTCTAGCTCTTGCCTCTTAGCTATTCCTTTACAATAAGAACACTTATAGTAAGTAAGTAAGTATACTTATCTCTTAGCTCTTATCTCTTATCTCTTATCTTTTAGTATTTTTATAAGTTAGTCATACGTCATACGTAAACGAATTTATTATACTTTTTGAGCTTTTCATTTTGGTATTAAAAAAAGGGAAGGGGGGGAAGGGGAAGGAGGGAAGGGAGGGAAGGGAATAAACCAGCGTTTAGCCTTTACCTTCTACCTTTTTAGCTATCAGCTTTTGCCTCTTAGCTCTTAGCTATTCCCTTATAGTAGGAACACCTATAGTAAGTAAGTATCGTGACAGCCTGCTTTATTACTTGCAGTCAGCTGATCACCCATCCAGGCCTAGCGCCGTGGCCATGTATATAGACCTTCCTGAGCTCTCCGAGCTTCTTGTTTCCTTTCCTTACTTTGTATTTTAAGGTCAAAATTCATCAATTCGTTATATTATACAAAGTCTTTCGATTAAGTCGTCGTATTACAGCTTATTGTTATTAATTATTATTATAGCTTATAGATTACGGCTTATTAATTATTGTCAAGAACGGAGTGAGTTACTTATTAAGTGCTTTACGGTCTTTTTATTGCTTATAGATTATTATTCCTTTTTACGACCTTACCTTTTCCTTAGCTCTTTCGATTTAAAAGAGCTCTTTTCAATTTTTGCACTTCGGTTGCAAGACGAACTCTCTTCCTTACTCTTTTTCTTGGCGTTTCCGATATTCAAACGCCCTTTTTTTTCCTTATTCTATTATATCCTCTTACGAAGACGACGGCCCTTCTCTTTTTACGAGAATCGCTTAATTAAAGTCTTTCGTAAAGCAATTACGAATGGCCTTTCGCTAGCGCAAATGCGTCCTTCCGGATCCCGATAAATTTAACGGTACGGTTTAACGATAAAATACTTAGCTCCTTTTAATTAAAGCTAAGCTTCTCGTCGACGATAATGCTTTTAGCGGACTTATTGCGCAATTCTATTACGTTTACTTTAATATAAAACCCGGTCCTTAAGCAATAGTTTTAACTCAATTAGCTTCCGCTTAAAACTTTAGCAATTAAAATTATAATACTCTTTTAGATTAGCTCGCTTTCGCTTACGATAATCTAAATAAAATCTTAAAGGCTAAAGATAAGCTGCTTGCTTGCAAGCAGAGTACGGACGCTTTTTATATTTACGTTTTACGCTTCGAACGATTTTTGCACGCTGCTCGCTATTAAACTTGGCTCGACGCTAATAAGATTATTGCGTTCCGCAATAGTTTAAACTCAATTATACGGACCCGTTTAAATAACTAATTACCTTTTTTAATTACGTATACCGAATACGTATACGTCATTTAATAGCTTAGACGCTCTTCCGGCTCTTTCGGTCTTTCCGGCCCGTTTTACGGATTCCCTCGATCTTCGGTTCTTTTTTTTTAAAACCGCCTTCGCACGTTAACGGGCCTTTCTTCCGGCGATCTAATAGACCCTTTAATAGTCGATCGAGCTTAATAACTCGAGCAATTGCAATACGCTAACGAGCTCGGCGCTATAAAGCTTATCGATGCTTACGAAGCTAATAAAACTTAGCTATTAAAAGACCGATACTTTACTCTTTAGTATGTTCTTTATAGCACTTTCGATTAGCGCGAAGCTTAACGCAAATCAAATCGCTATACTCGTTACGGTGTAATCGACTATTAAATAGCTAGCTATACTCTTTTCTTAGCTAAGCTCTTAATAAAGAAGCGAGTTCTTTAAGAACTTTTCTCGGACCGACTCGTTAAGGAAAATAAAGGTTTAAATAAATTTGATTCGAACGAAAAAGAAGAAATTTTAGCGGAATAGAACGCTTTTAAAAGCTACGACGTTAACCTTAACAATTATCGCGAGCTATAGCTTCAGCGTATTTTTTGGTTTTTTTTTAGCAATTCTACTCGTGAACTATAGTTCACGATTAAATTTTTTTTTCCTTTTTTTTATTAAATACTTTTAAGAGAGCTAGGACAGCTCTTTAAAAAGGTAGTGTGACAGCCTGCTTTATTACTTGCAGTCAGCTGATCACCCATCCAGGCCTAGCGCCGTAGCTATATATATAAACCTTCTTGAGCTTCCCGAGCTTCTTGTTTCCTTTCTTCACTTTGTATTCTAAGGTCAGAATTCATCAGTTCGTCATAAGTATACTTATCTCTTAGCTCTTAGCTCGCAGTACTCAATACTCTTATAAGTCATACGTCATACGTCATACGTCATACCGAATTTATTATACTTTTGAGCTTTTGAGTTTAGTGTTAAAAGAAAGAAGAGAAAGGAAGGAGGGGGGAGGGAATAAACCAGCCTCTAGCCTTTAGCCTCTTGCCTTTTAGCTTTTACCTCTTGCCTCTTGCCTCTTAGCTATTCCCTTATAATAAGAACACCTATAGTAAGTAAGTAAGTATACTTATCTCTTATCTCTTACCTTTTAGCTCGCAGTACTCTTATACGTCATAAGTCATACGTCATACGTCATACGTCATACCGAGTTTATTATACTTTTTGAACTTTTGATTTTGGTATTAAAAGAAGAGAAGGAGGGGAGTGGAGGGGGGGGAAGGAGGGGAGGGAATAAACCAGCCTCTAACCTCTAGCCTCTTGCTTTTTACCTTTTAGCTTTTATCTTTTACCTTTTAGCTTTTACCTTTTATCTCTTGCCTCTTGCCTCTTAGCTCTTCCTTTACAATAAAAACACTTATAATAAGTAAGTAAGTATACTTATCTCTTATCTCTTAGCTCTTAGCTCGCAGTACTCTTGTAAGTCAGTCATACGTCATACCGAATTTATTATATCTTTTGAATTCTTGATTTTGGTATTAAAAGAAGGAGAGGAAAGAAGGGAGGGAAAGAGTGAAAGGAAAGATTAAGCTTTTTTTTTTTTTTTTATATATATATAAGAGAGAAAGGAAAAGAAAAAGGAAGGAAGGAAGTGGCGATTTTAGTATGTGATTAAAGAAAGAAAAGTGATAGATAGATAAGTAGATAAATAAGGTTTTAAAAATTAGACTTCGATGATAATAAGTATAGGTATAGTTATTATTAGAATATTAGACCGCTGCTTAAGTAGTATATTTATTCCCTTGCATAGATTAGCTTTTCGGCTTTTGGCTTTTGGCTTTTGGCTTTTAGCTATTCCCTTACAATAGGAACACCTATAGTAAGTATACTTATCTCTTAGCTCGTAGTACTCTTGTAAGTCATACGTAACCGAATTTATTATACTTTTTGAGCTTTTGATTTTATTATTAAAGGAAAGGAGGGGAAGGAAAGGAAGGGGGGGGAGGGGATTAATTTTTTTTTTTTTTTTTTTATAAGAGAAAGAAAAGAAGGAGGGAAGTAAAGAAGTAGTGATTTTGGTATATGATTAAAAAGGAAGGATAAAGGAATAAGTGGGTAGGTGGGTAGGTAGGGTTTTAAGAATTGGACCTCGGTGATAGTGGGTGTGGGTGTGGTTACTATTAGAATAGAATATTAGATTGCTGCTTATATAGTATATTTATTCTATTGAATAAACTAGTCTTTTGGCTTTTGGCTTTTAGCTTTTAGCTCTTAGCTGTTCTTTTAAGAATATTTGTAGTTAGTATACTTAGCTCTCAGTACTCTTATAAGTCATACGTCAGACTCATACCGAATTTATTATACTTTTTAACCTTTTTAGTTTCGTATTAAAAAAGGAAGGGAAGGAGGGGGAGGAAGGAGGGAGGGAAGGGGGAGGAGGGGATTAAGTTTTTTTGTTTTTTTTTTTTTTTTTATATATAAGAGAAAGGAAGGGAGGAAGGAAAGAAGGAAGGAGAGTGGCGATTTTGGTATATAATTAAAAAGAAAAGAGGGATGGATAAGTAGGTTTTTGAGAATTAATAATAGTGATAGTGGGTAGGTGTGGTTGTTATTAAAATCTTAGATTGCCGCTTAAGTATATTCCATTGCATAGACTAGCCTTTTGGCTTTTGGCTTTTAGCTTTTGGCTTTTGGCTGTTCTTTTAAGAATATTTGTAGTTAGTATACCTAGCTCTTAACTCTTAGTACTCTTATAAGTCATACGTCATACCGAATCTATTATACTTTTTGAATTTTTAATTTTATTATTAAAAGAAGGAAAGGAAAGGAAAGGAGAGGATTAAGTTTTTTTTTTTTTTTTTTAATATAAAGAAAGAAAAGAAAGAAGTAGCAATTTTAGTATATAATTAAGAAAGAAGAAAGGATAAGTAAGTAAGTGGGGTTTTAAGAATCGGTGATAGTCATATTGATAATAAGTGTGGTTACTATTAGAATCTTAGACTGCCGCTTAAATAGTATATTCCCTTGCATATACTAGCCTTTTGGCTTTTGGCTTTTGGCTTTTGGCTGTTCTTTTAGGAATACTTATAATAACTTAATAAGTATACTTAGCTCGCAGTACTTTTATAAGTTATACGTAACCGAATCTATTATACTTTTTGAACTTTTGATTTTATTATTAAAAGAAGGGAAGGGAAGGGAAAAGAAGGAAGGGATTACGTTTTTTTTTTTTTTTTTTTTTTAATAAGAGAAAGAGAGAAAGGAAGGAAGGAAGTGGCGATTTTGGTTCGTGATTAAAGAGGGATAAGTGGGTAGGTAGGTGAGTGGGCGGGGTTTTAAGAATTAGTGATGGTGGGTGGGTGTAGTTATTATTAGAATGTTAGACTGCCGCTTAAGTAGTATATTCTTTTGCATCGTCTACCTTTTTGCTTCTTGGCTCTTGGCTTTTGGCTTTTAGCTGTTTTTTTAAGAATACTTGTAGTATACTTACTTAGCTCTTAGCTCTTAGTACTTTTATAAGTCATACGTAACCGAATCTATTATACTTTTTGAACTTTTAAATTTATTATTAAAGGAAAGGAAGGGATGGAGAGGAGGGAAGGAGGGGAAGGGATTAAGGTTTTTTTTTTTTTTTTATATACATAAGAAAGAAAAGAAGAAAATAGCGATTTTGATATATAAATTATAATAATATAATTAAAAAGAAGGAGGGATGGATGGGTAGATAAGTAAGTAAATAGGGTTTTAAGAATTGGTAATGGTGATAGTGGGTAAGTGTGGTTACTATTAGAATCTTAGACTGCCGCTTGGGTAATATATTCTTTTGCATAGACTAGCCTTTTGGCTTTTGGCTTTTGGCTATGGGCTGTTCTTTTAGGAATACTTATAATAAGTATACTTAGCTTTTAGTACTCTTAGTACTCTTATTGTGACGACACGCCAGGTCTCCTGGACGCACCTCACATGCGCCAAGCTACTTCCCTCCTTTTTTCCTTCGTATTCTTCGTATTCTCTCATTCCCCGCTTTTGACCCATGAACCATGGTTCACGAGTCCTTGGCGTTCTTACCTTCGTGTATATAGACCTCAGCTACCTTCGACCTTTACACTCGGTAGTTGTTGATTTTAAGTCATTACTTTGAGATTCTCTTGAGCTCCCATGTGAACCCCCGCGCTCCCGTGAGTTCCTTCAGGTAATCGCTTAAGGTCGTCACACTTATAAGTCATACGTCATACCGAATTTATTATATCTTTTGAACTTTTGATTTTGGTATTAAAAGAAGGAAGAGAGGGGAGGGAGAGGGGTTGTTGTTGTTGTTGTATTTATTTACGTCGAGCGGGTAGCAAGCGAAGCCTGCCGCTTAAGGACCTCTTATAAGGTACGGCGACGTGCTAAGCTAAGGAGTTACATATAAAAAGGCTTTAAAAAGCAATTTAAAGTGCTATAGCGAAAGCTACTATCGTATGCGCCTTTTTTTTATAAATAAAATAGATCATATAAAAAAAGACCTTTTATTAAAGGAAAACTATAAAAAGAAAGTCGAGCAAGTATTGATTGCTATAACTAATGTAGTGGAGTTAGGGGTCTGTATTCGTTTTGTCTATGTATATAGTACTAATGCTAAGCACCTTTATCACGTGGGTGCGCTGTATGCTTTGGCCTTGTTAAGCACGTGGTTAAGTTACGTGCAAGCTCTTATATAAACGAGTAATTAGTTCCTCTTTTAACTAGCATTACATTATTATATAATACAATACGCGTATACATAAAACACATTCGAATGTCTTTCGATCGTTCTCCTTCTTTTTTTTTATTTACTTACGATTTTATTATAGCTATATACATATATATTTCTTAATTTGACGTTGAGTATATATCGGAGCTTTTCTTTTCTATATATATTTAATAACTTACGTAAAGAATCGAATTAAAAGTTAGTCTTTATACTTTTTTTAAACTTGCTTTTTTTGCGAAAAGCTATATATTCGGAGTTTACGTTATACGTTAAGCTATTGACTATATGCTTTTGCGATGCACTTTCAAAGAGTATTCGATATACGTTAAGCTAATAGTTAAGTGCTTTTGCATATAAGCTTTAAAACATTGCTTTAAAAGCGATATTTTTTCGATTTATATCCGTCGAGCATGCTATTCGGTATACTCGATAAATAATACTTAGAAAGTCGTTATTTTAGTTCGAAGATTGTCGGTATATCCATATCGACCTTAGCTAATAATAGTAGTAGTAGTAGTAGTTAGGGAGTTCACCCGTGAACCAGGGTTCACGGGCCACTTAGCATGCCTCGCTTAACATATCAGCAGTCAAAGGACCCTCAACTTGACAAGTAAACCTATTAGCTAGCTAGTGCACGTGATTCCTTTTTATTATATAAAAGGAATCAGCTCTTTTGAGCATTAAAGAGAAAACAGAATTCAAATACTTTATCAACCGAGTGTTTTGCAATTGCAAGTACTTTAACGAACGTTACGACCTTACGAATATAAATTCTTAATCGCTTAAAAGCAATCTAATACTAATCAATAGTTGATTTACTACTAAATGATCAATCATAAAGAAGCTAAGACTTTATAGCGAGGATACCTTTCATTACGATACTTTTTTTTTATAACGGAAGAGCGATTCCGTACTAAGTCGCTTGCTTATACTACCGATTTTTCCTTATTCTTACGGAAGAGTAATTCCGAACCAAGTCACTTTCAAAACAACAACTTTTAACGCTATAAAAGCCGCGCTTATTATATATAGCAACTTAACTAATTTAAATCGACTTACGTATAAGTAGATAGCAATTATAGCCGATCGAGCAACTAAACCTTCGAGTAAAGAGTTTAGCCGACAAAGAGCGGGGTATTATACTCTTCGAATCTTATTACTATTTACGGAACCTTTAACTGTTCAGCCGAAAGAATCATTATACTTAAGACTCTTAAGCCTTTCGAAAAGACTAGACGACGAGATGTCGAGCATCTTATTTGACTTAAACGAGCTATTATACGCAAAGCCCGATAATAAGATTACAGCTCGAGTAATAATAAAAAACTTCTTAAATGCGAAGTATAAAAAGCTAAAGGATTACGACTTGTAAAGTTTTTTCCGGCACGCTTTCTTACGTTAAGATTAGACGAGCTTTACGATAACAAAAGACAATACAAAACGAAGCTTTAAGTTTATTACTTTTATTGACCTTAAAGAACACTTGCTATTTAAAAGAGTATGGTGCTCCTTAAAGCAAAAAGGTTACGCTAATAGAATAGTTAAGCTCTTGAACGACGAGCAGCAGCACTAATAGACTCTTAAAGAAATAAAAGAGCAATAAGCAACACTTTTAAGTCTCGAATTAAGGTAGACCGCCGAAAACCTTACGGACGACGAAAATATTACACCTCTACTTTTACCTTCGCGAAGTCCAAAAAGGAAGGAAAAGGAGGTATTAAGCAAAGAGAAAAAGGAGGAAGAGATTCAAAAGTTGCGCGAAGAGTTTTTGAAAAAGAAAAGAAATATAAAACGAAATATAAAAGCTATAGCAAGACAAATAGCGGAATTACGGACTTACGCTATACAATCCAACGAAAGACTACGACGAAGCGCTTCAGCGTACTCGACGTTTTTAATTTATCAATCTTATTAATCGCTACGCAATACGCTAATCATATAACAAAAGCTAAAATCACTTTAGCGGCTTTTAAACCCTTTTCTTAAGAGCTATACCTAGTTTTCTAAGAAGCCTGGGCTTAATAGCAATAACAATAATAGTCTTGAAATCATTATCGAACTAGACAACACTTGAAGCTATAAAAGTTATACGCTAAAAAAAGACCCGCTAAAACTTAAAAGCATTCCGAACAAAATCAGCTCTTATTAAAAACAGCGTGCAGATTTCCGTGCTTAACTTTAACAACTCGAAAAGAGAATCTAGCACTTTCGAACGTATCAACAAGCTTCTTAGATCTTTTAATAAGCTACGTATCGATAAAAAAGATATTAAGAATATAAGAATCGCTAAAAGCGCGCTTAAAAGTACGGATATTATTAAGCTAAAGCTTTAGCCGATGATTCGAATAGCTTTAACGATCTTAACGATAATCGACGAAAAAAGAACGAAAGAGATTAGCAAAAAAATCGAGGGCACGGATACGAAAAAAGTAAGAACGGCCTTTTTAAACTATTAAAAGGATTCGGAAACGGATCTTTTAAAGACTTCGGATCCGGAAATAAGCTTTTTAAAGACCTTAAAAAAGTAAGACTTATAACCGGCAATTATATCGATAACCTTTTACCGATTCGACTATTAGCTAAGCATAATACACTTGCGTACGGCAATCTAAGCGCTTTTAACGATAATAAAGATGATTTCCTTGAGCTAAAAGCAGCAGACCTTTATTCGAGAGCGAAGAAATTAGCTTTGTTCGCGCGAAGCTTTCTTAAAAAGCTAAAGTACTCGAAATCCGACGATGACTTTAAAACCTAATTAAAGATTTTTGCTAATTAAGCAAGTCGATACGGTTTAACTTTAAACGATTATTTAACGGCGTTCTTTATCATGCTTACGAAAGAAGCTATTACCTTTTATTATAATTACGTAATCAAGGCTCGGCTTTTTACGTTTAAAGCGAACGCTATTGCGGTAAAAGACCACTTCGAAATTGACTACCGGCGGCAAACAAAATACGACCGCTAAAAAGAAATTTCGTTAGATTTAATCAAAAAAGAGAATCTAAAAACCTCGCTTAACTAGTGCTTTGAAAAGCTCGTTAAAAAGCTTAAAAGCATTCAAAGCTCTTTACGATTAAGTTTAAAAGATAATCGGAGCTTTGCCGACAAGCTGTATTCAGCTTATAAAAACGTATTAAAGACGATTATTACGCAAATGAATCTTGCTTTTACTTTTACCGCGGTAATTGTTAACATTCGTCGAGCAATTGCGTTTGCAATTAAGACCTTTCGATCCGTTAAAGCTAAAGCTTACGCGAGCTTTAGCGAGCTACACGATCACACTTGCTCTTAGCACAACACCTTAAAAGCTGACTCCGATTTAAAAAAAAATACGAATGCTTTATTTAAGACCGCTAATACTTCGGAAATAAGAAAGCTGCTAAAGCTATTAAAAGTGAAAAAAGGCGTTTTGTTTATAAAAAGCCAAGTTGTTAAAGCACTAATTATACCTTCGACGAGCGCAAAGCTTTCGTAACCAAGTTCTAAAGTTCTAAAGACGCAAAAAAAGTAACGAAAAGCAAATTTTCTTAATACGTAGCATCGATCGAAAGTTTATTACTTGTATTTACGGAAGAATTCGATTAGTTTATCGCAAGCTTATTAAACGAGCCGCTCGAATCGAGCAGCTACGCTAATATATCGAAAGGTTTTATAACTACTTATAGCACTTTTAACGCTAACGATGTATATAAACAACTAAAAATTTAAACGGCATTCTACGCTCTTACTAGTTAAATAGAAACTTAAAAGATGCTTAAGCAAGATCCGCGTATACTCGCGAGCAAAGCAAAAACTTATATAGCTTTTAAATACTCGGAAAACGTATTTATAAGCTTTATAATTGATAACGAAGCAGCTAATTTCTTTACCGCTAGCTTGCTTTAACTATAAGCACTTTAAAAGAAGTATCTCGAAGTCTAATTAAATACATCTCGAGCAAAAAAGAAATCCGTCAAGTACGAGATCGGCTTTACTACTTTTATTAAAGCAGTTATCCTAGACATTCTCTTAAGTTAAATAGAGGTCTACGTCGTAAAAAGTAATATTTCTTTTTTATTTTTATTAGCTAATATAAATAAGCATAAAGTGATCTTAAATAACTTGCGGAACTTGTTAATTTAAAAAAAAAAGGAAATATTAATAATAAGGATATTTAAGCACGTATAGATGCTATTAAGTAAAGAGCACGCTGCTGCTTATTATAATATCGAAAGCGAGACCGTCTATTGCTACTTTACGGAGAAACAATTAAAGATTATTTATAAGCGTTTTAACCACTTTTTAGCAAGTCGATTTGCTGTTGTTTTTAAAAAGGCCGAGCACGAATTCAAGCGGGATTTGCTTTATAATATTTAAAAGTTTTGCTATTACTATTAAGTATTCGAACGCTCTTCGAAAAAGTTTAGTATCAAGCTTAAAAATAATATTGACTTTAATAATATAATATACGTAAACGTAATACACTTTAACGGCAAGAACGTATTGCACGTCGTTTGCGACTTTATTAATTTTCAAGCCGCTACTTTCTTTAAAAGCATATTCGTATAGCACTTATTTAAAAGATTCAATCGTTATTAACTTAATATTTACGTCGAGCTTTTTATAAACGTCGTGCACGACCTCGGAACTAACTTTAATTCGGCAACGTTCCGAAGCTACTTTAAAAGTATTAGCAGCACTTTAAAGCAAATGCTTATAAAAGCCTATCATAACGTCGGGCTAATAGAACGCTATTACGTCTTTGTGCGAAGCGCTTTTAAGATCGTTATAAAAAAGCTTCTTAAAGCTTTAAAAAAAGATTAGCTTTAAATAGCTATTAAAGCTATCAATAATACGGCGAGACTTAATAGCTTAGTCTTTACGCTTCTCGTTTTTAGCACTTTACTAAAGCTAACGGAGCAAGATCGACTTGCCGCGTCTACTTAAAAGCGTGCTGCTGCTACTAACAAAGCTATAAGAAAAGTACGAAAATGCCACGCCGCGAAGCAAGTTAAAGACGCGCTTAAGAAGAAGAATAAGCTAATTACGAAGCGTACCTTAAACCTCTTTATTAGTTCATAAGTACTCGTGTAACGAAAAAACTAAAGGTAGAAAAGCTCTTTTCAGCTGCTTAGCAAGCAAAGGCACACGTGTATAATAGCATATCCGAGACTTACGGAATTCAAGTCTATTTCTATAAAACTATACTACTTTAAAGTTGAAAAGCTGCTAGAAGAGTTGCAAGTACCAAAGGTAAAAGTAGAAGAAGATCAAAACGAAAGCGAAAAAAAGCTAAAATTAAAAAATTCGCTTAAACTTCAAAATTCGCCAAAACCTTAACATTCGCCTAATCTACCGAATTCGCTTAATCCGAGAAGCTCGCCAAGATCAGCAAACAGCTTTCTTAACCCTTAACTTACTAATCCCTAGAAATCAATAATACTAATAATTTAAATACTTTATTAAAAGTACGATCTTAGTATTTCGACCGTGCTCGACGAAAAAAAAGATGATTCGTATGCTTTATTTACTAAAGACTTCGAAGTATTCGTTACCGATAAAAAACGCCGGAATTATAAGCTTTTAGCTAAGCTACGAGCTGAAAGAATTATTAAAAGCTTTAAAGCACCGTTTTAAAAGTTTAAAATAAAAGAATTAACAAGATTAATAGCTTAAAGCATCTTTTAAGTGATCTCGAGCACTGATTTACGCGCTAAAAGCGCTAAGATCTTCGAATCTAAGTTTGTTAACGAGATTAAAAGCAAAAGAACATTTACGCTATACGAGAAGTCTCGTATAATAGTTTAAGCTTTTTAAGATAAAAGCAAAACGAAAGTACTTATCGAATCGCTTACGGTATAACGAGCGAGCTAAAGACTTTATTATGCTTTAGCTTTTTCGCTAATAAAAGATTACGAGTGTTAAGTGTATAATAAAAATATTATTCAAGCTTATATTTAGTTAAGCACGAAGCTTATTCGAATAATCGTCGTGCGATTATTTAAAAAGATCATTTATCGATTCCTTTCCGGCACTTTGTTCTTTATAACTAGCTTTTTATACGAGATCTTCGAAGCAAGAACGCATTAATATAAGCGTTTTTTAAAGCATTTCACGGATAACTTCGAAATAAAGCAATCGAGCTTTAATTCTTACTTCTTTATATCAATTAACAAAGATCAGTTAAGAATAGCTGCTTTATAAACGGACGACGTTTTTATAGTTAATTAATCGAGCTATAAAAGCAAAAGAAGAAAAGAAGTTAGTTAAATCTAAGCTAAAAAGTAAAAAAATAAAGACCTTTATATACGCCGAACCGATGATTTTTAATAAATGCAAGCTATCCTTAAATAAAGACGAGTTCGGACTATTAGTTAAGCAAAAAAGATAAAGTGAAAGGCTAGCCGTAATTAAGCTCGATTTAGTTATATAAGCTAAAGAATACTTAAAGCAACGTGCTTAAAAAGCGTATTTAGCTATCATTTGCTACTTAAAAGCATCTTATGCTTTATCGATAGCTGCTTAGCATCAAGAACCGAAGAACGAAGACTATAAAGCTCTTAATAAAATGATTTAATAGCTAATCGATCACTTAACTCGAAAGATCTATTACGTGCTTTCAGATTTAAAAACAGCGAAGCTTTTTGTGTTCGTAGACGAAGCGTTTGCTAACAACGCTAACTTCAACTCTTAAATCGGTTTCGTAGCTATCTTTAATAATAAAGCTTACGTAAATAAGAACGAGTTTACTTTAACGAGTAATATCTTTTATTAAGTGTTATAAAAGTGTAAGAAAGTGATAAAAGCAGTATTAGCTTTCGAGCTATACGCTATGTCTTTAAGTATCGATATAGCTATTATTATATCGACCACTTTTGCTTAAATCATAGCTTAGCTAAAAATCTTTAATTTCTTCGTAATTGTGTGCATTGATTCTAATTCGTTATACGAGTGCATAATAAAGCTAAGAACTATTAAAGAAAAGCGCCTTATAATCGATATTATAGCTATTTAAAAATTATACGAAAGGCGAGAGCTTTCTAAGGTACGCTAGATCGGAGGCAAATCCAACCTTACTAACGCTGTAACTAAATCCAAGGCTAATACTTCTTTGCAAGAGCTAATTTTAACTAATACCTTGAAGGTGCAAGTGGATAGATAAGTGAAAAGGCCGCTATAAGAAAAGGAAAGATAAGATTGTTTTTCTTTTATTTGATTACCTTTTTTTTTTTTCGGTTGATATAATAGTTAGCAAGGCACTGCTTGCTAAAAAGAGAGTTGCCGGTATCGATATATCTATATCGACCTTAGCTAGTAGTAGTAATAGTAATAGTAGTTAAAGAGTTCACTCGTGAACTAAGGTTCACGGGCCACTTAGCATGCTTCGCTTAGCATATCAGCAGTCAAAGGACCCTTAACTTGACAAGTAAACTTATTAGCTAGCTAGTGCACGTGATTCCTTCTTATCATATAAAAAGAATCAGCTCCTTTAAGCATTAAGGAAAAGACAGAATTCAAATACCTTATCAACCGAGTGTTTTGCAATTGCAAGTACTTTGACGAACGTTACGACCTTACGAATATATATTCCTAATCGCTTAGAAGCAATCTAACAAAGATCGAGCTAGCTAAAGTTTAATTCGATATTTATTAAGTATTATTTACTTGAACTATTTTGCACGTCGATACGTCCGAAGTATTATTCGTTTAATATACTTTATTTTTTCGATTCGATAATAGATATTACTTTTAATATTAGTTTATTGCTTTTTTTTAAAAAAAATATAAGCAGTAATTAAATACTAAAAATACTACGCTAAGCTTAAAAGGTTAAAAATTCAATACTTATTTCGCAACGGAAATTACGAATAAAGACTTCGAACTGCTTTCGAATATCTTTCGTTTTAGCAAATGAAAAATACGATAAGCGGAAATAAATATTATGCAATTCAAATCCGTTTCGATATTATATTATACTTAAAGCAAGCTATATGCTTGCCGGAAGTTCGGCTATTACTCGATTTCGTTTTTATTTCGATATACTTAATTTCGGTAATTACTTTTCCGTTTTTTACGGATCTTACGTTACGGAATTTCAACGTATTATTAAAATCATTTATTATATTAATTTAGTTTCGATTATTTCGTTCGAAGCGATCGACACTCGACTTTTTAATAAATTATTCTCGATGCATTAAGATTTTATATTTTTATAATATTTTTTTATATATTTATTATTTATTACAAATTGTATTATTTTATTTTTATTATTCTTTTATATTTATATTATTCTTATCTTTTTTTTATATCTATTTCGAAATACTTTTACATTTTAATCGACGTCTATTAACTTAACTTAACGGGCTTACGTTAGAACTCTTAGAAATCGAAAAAAGCTATGATTTCTTAGACTTGAAAGGATTTCGGACTTAACGACGATATTATTCGTAAGCTAATCGAAAACGAAATAAAAAAGATTTAAACTTTTTTACTTTTTATAAATGCTTCGAATTACGTAAGTATCCGTAAACCTTTTCTCGGACTTAAAGCTTTTAAAATGCTTGCTTTCGATAAAACTAATATTACGGATTATATTCGCTAGCTCGAACGAGCGTTTAAAGATTACGGTATCGTTAGCGATTCGGAAAAGAAACAATGCTTTGCCGAATATAATATTTCTAGCTTTTTCGGATATAATATATAATATAATATCGAAAGCTTTAAAAGCTTTTCGGATTCGAAAGTGACTTAAAACGAATTTAAATCGATAATTAAAAAAGAGTATAAGACATTCGACTTAATTAAATAGAAAAATAATATTAAATTTTTAAACGACTTAAGCAATAAATAGATAATAAAAAAAAGAGCTTTTAAAGCGAAGCTTTTATAATTCACTCGATAATTCAACTTTACGAGGTTTGCTTGCTTAGCTAATAAAGATATTACCGATAAGCAATTAAAGTAATAGTTCTTCGAATGCTTATTGCTATCGATATAAAATCAGATTTAAAAAAACGTTAAACTTAAAAAAGATTATTTGCAGTTTTATAATATAATATATATTATAATAAGCGACTTAATTAAGTAAAAACAAATTATTACAAAACGGATTAAAGAATACGGCTACGCCGAGATTTTTAAAGCATTTTCTCGTTATAATTTTCATTAAAACGAAAACTTTCGTTTTTAAATACCGTTTATTATTTTCGAAAGCAAACGAAACTTATACGTTTTACTTTTTTATAGCATTTATTCCGATAATACTTATGTTTTTTTTTTTATGAAGCAAATATTACCGCTACGAATTCGATTATTTTATTCGTCGATCTTAACTTAAAGATCGAAGCTCTTATAAAACAATTAGCGAAAATTAATATTCATTTAAGAGTTATTAATAACTTCGCACTCGTTTCGAACAAAGCTTATATAAATCTATTAAAAGCAGCTTAATACGAAAAAGCTTAAAAGATCGCTTTGCACCGGGTTTACGAAATTAATACGGCCGATACTTATTCGAACCGAAGCTACGTTATATCGAAAAGGAAACGATCGGCAAACGATTTTACGTGCATTTTCTATTAATACTAGTATATTATTAATTTATTTAGCTATTAGCAAAAGCTTTATAAATATTAAAACTAATGCTATTTGTTTATGCTTTAATACGAGCTAGCTTTTCACTTTAATAAAGCTGACTTGATATATATCGAGATATATCGAAAAGAAATACTTTCGATTCCGTTTTAGTTTCGAAACGATACTTTTAAATACGAGAAAGTTTTAAAAAAGGTTTATAAAACGATAAACGATCTTAATTTAAAACGATATTAAAAAGCTTTAAAAGCATAACGAAAATCTATTAAAGAAGCTGCACGAGAACGCGTTAAAGCGCTTATTCGAATAGCTAACGGCGGCAATGCGAAGGCTTTTCGTATTAACGATTTTAATACTTTAAATATAATTCGCTAGCGATATATTATATTAGCGGATTTATATGCTTACGTATTTAATATAAAAGTTATTATTATACCGATAAAAACTCGAGCGCGTTTAGCGGCTTCGCGAGTTACGCTATATCCGCTAAAAGACGCTTTTTCGGCAAAAGCAAAGGTTTAATTTACTTATAGCTAGCTTAAAGTTATTTTTATTAAGTTAATAAAAATAAATAAAACCGAGCTCGCTTATACCGCGATTTTAAATCGAAACGCTTTACGACCGGAAGACTTACGCAATCTGCTTGTTACGCTGCTAAAAGCTTTTAAATTTGCACTTAAATTAAAAGCTAAGCCTTTTAAAATTATTAAATTATACGAAGGTTTTAGCAAAATGATCTTTTCTTTAAAAATAAATTACGAAGCGATTCTAATTACGCTTTTAAAAAAGCGTAATTTACTTAAAAATTTAACTTTTAATAAGATTATTACGTTCTTCGCTGCTTTTTTTACTTTTAAACGATCTTCTTTCGAAGGTATAATCGATAAGATGATTTAATAAACTTTTATAAACGAAAGCGCTATTAACTACTTTTAAATTACGGTTAACGTTACGAAAGCTTCGAAAGATTACTTGATTATAAATAGCAAGCTTATATTAAAAGTAATAGATAATACGAAAAGAGACGGACTTGCTTTAAAGCTTTCGCGATCCGTTTAAAAAAAAGATAATATCTTTTTATTTAATAGCGATCTATTTTGCAAAGTTACGAGTCGCTTTATCGGTAAAGCGCTATATCGCAAGCATTTCCTTTTTTTTTTTTTTACTTTTATTTATAACCGAATTACCGATAAAGCAAATCTTATATAAGTTTTTGCTCGATTGAAACGAGCTTTACATCGAAATGCTATCGCTTAACGCTTTTAGCTCGAACGCTTATTCGAGTTCTTTTAAATATTTAAGCTTTAATTGCAAAAAAATATTCGTAATAATTAAATTAAAAACCGTCGACGCTTTGCGCTTTTATTACTCGAAGCGCTTTCGATTTAAAAACGGTTTTATTTTATTTTTATTATCGGCTTTATTCCGACTTTCTTTACGGCTGTATTTTATAATGTTTTTTCAGTTTTAGCACTTTTTACTCGATTAATTTGCTCGTAAAGATCGACGTACTTTACGAAACGTAATCGAAAGTAATACGGAACTTTTTTTAACGAAAACCAATTTTATTTCAACGTTTAACTAATTATTTTTTAAATATTTTTATTATTATTCGCTAACTCTTAAGGTCATCGTTAGCATCTTCGGATATTTTTTAATTATTAATACGCGAGCTACGCTCGATACAAATGCAAAGGTTAGCGTTATTACTTATAACGCCGCGGTTAAGTTCGAGATTCTTATAACTTACGATTAAAAGATAAGCTTTTAAATAATTATTAATTCTTTATCGCGCTTTATCGGATACGCTAATAATATATTTATTAATATCGAAGGTGCTACGATTCGTATTCGATTTTACGTTATAGATTCGTTAAAATTTCGATTTATATTCGATTATTTTTTTATATATAAAGCGAAAATCGATCTTCGATACTTTTTAAATTATAAAAATAGCTTTATTATTGCTATAATAACTGATCCGTTTCCGAGTCAAGTTATATAAGCTAAAATAAGCGATAAAACGAATTAATACGACGAAGCTATCGATCGTTTAAAAAAGCAAAGTATAAGCTTTATTTATTACGATAAGTCTTCGAGCAATAGCGATAGCGATTCGAAAAACTAATAACCGGCTTCGTTAAAAGCGCTAAAGTCGGTATATTAAAAGCTTTTTGCTTTTCGCTTAATTTCGAAAGCAAAACGTTGCGGTATCGAAAAAAAGACGACTTTATTATTTAAAAGCAATTCATCGATATTCTTGCTTTTATAAAATGCAATCTTTTAATAACTTGCTAAATAAATACCGTTAGTATTAATAATTATATAATTTGCTATTACGATTATATCGACTATTAGAATTCGATACTTTATCGAATTCGAAAAGAAATCTTTTTGAACTCGGCTAAAATATTCGGTATATATAAAACTAAAAATAAAAATATCAAGTTAATAAACGAAGCAAACGGCGTAAAAGCAGTATTAAATAATAAGATTAATTAGTATAAGCTATTAAAAGCTAAAGATACTTTATAAAAGCAAGTAAAAGAATATAAGCAATACTTTTTTCTGCGCATTGCTAACATACCGAAAGGCTTTCGAATTGCACTTAAACGTATATCGAACTTAAATATCGATAATACTTTATAGCTTAAAAAAAAGATTTATTTAAAAAGATAATACGAAGTAAAAAAAAATCAATCGCATTCGCTTAGCAAAAGTGCGGTAAGTTTTACGACGACGTTTTACTTTCGATTAAGCTTAAAACTATCTTATATACGGCTTAGCAAGCTTTTAATCATTCGTATCCGAAGGCTTTATAGCTTATTATTATTAAGATGCTTTAAAACAAGCTTAATGAAAGAATTTTAAAATATTACGAAAGACTACACCGGAATCAATAGTTTTTAATAGCTAAAAAGCAGCCGGGTTAATATAAACTTATTAACTTAGCAACTTTACTAAATACAATTATATAAAAGGACGTTAATCTACTTTTAATTATAAATGAGTTTATCGAAAAGTTTTTTAATCATTAAATAATTAGCTTAATCGACTTTTATTCGAGCTATAATTAATAGACACTTTATTAATCGAATAAGAACTTTACCGCTGTTTTTATACCTTTAAATCTTTTCCGATGTATTACGCTTTCCTAAAGTGCTACGAACTCGGTCGTTTAATTCGTCCGAATAATTAATCTTATTTTAAAGCTTTTATAACTTAAAGTCTTTATACTATTTATCGACGATATTAAAGTAAAAAGATTATAAATTAATTATTTCGACGAAGAAGAATTTTCGAATATACGTCGATTCGTGTTCGAATATATTTAAAACATCGATAAGATTTTAAAACGAATTAAGCGCGTTAAAGTTACGATCGAAGAAAAGTTATAATTTTATTAAGATAAGATAAATGTAATAAGATTCGTATATAATTCCAAAGGTCGCGAATTCGTTGCGAATAAAGTTATTAAAATTAATAATTAAAAAACCTTCGAAAACGTTATTAAAGTTAAAAGATTTCTAAGCTTTTACTTTTATTTTCGTATATAGATTGAAAGATTCGTATATATTGCTAACTTTCTTTATAACTTTACGAAAAAAATATAAATTAGCAATAAATCAAAACGCATTCGAAAACTATACGAATGTTATAAAACGCTTTAACGACGGCTTCGATTTTAATTAAAATCGATTACGAAGATTAAAATAAAGAAATAATAATAAAAACGGACGCTAGCTTAAAAAGATAAAAAAGATATATTAGCTAACGTAAAATTACTTTTAGCAAAATGCAATCGGCTCGATACGAATCCGAAGCTTAAACGAAAGCAAAATAAAATTACGACGCTATTAAACGAAAGTGCTACGGAATGCTTAAAATCTTTAAAAAACTTAAGTTATAAATCATCGGAATATATTTTATCTTTAAAACCGACGCTAAAGTGGTCGTTGCTTAATTTAAACGAAAAGCTATCTGTCGGATGTGATCAAGTGATAGACCTATTACGTATCAAGACTTTTTTAGATATATAAGTAAAGGGCTACTCCTTAAGTTCATTAGACAAAAAATAAAAATCTTTTTACTTATTTTCTTTTCGTATTACCGTTCAATAGATTATAAGCTTCCGCTGCGACTTCTTTAGCGCTAAATACTATAACTAATACTCTTTGCGATTTCTTTAGCATCGAACCTTTCGCAGAAACAAAATCAAACGAAACGGAATACGATATTCTTTTTTAAAACTATTGTTTAACGATATATACAACTCTTTCTTTTTATTGCTTGCGTTCATCGCTAACTTTTTATATCTCTTTTTAAAAATATACGACTTTTCGTTTTTAAAAACACTTTAATAATAACTTATCTCGGATAATAGTGTTTCTTTAAGGTTTATATATATATATATATATTTGTAAACTTTTCGACGAAATACGACGAAATAAACTTTAATCTTCCGAGATTTAATTTTTTATAAATCTATTTTGCATATATACTTTATTTATATTTAGCATCAATCGAAAACTCTTTTATCGAGACTATTATGTTTTAAATAACTTAGCCGTATTACGTTAGCGCGCTTTAGCTTTTACTATAAAATAAAACTCGAATAACTTTAATAGATTTTTTATTTTATTTTTAATCTTATTTATTTTATCGTAAACTAATTATAAATTAAAACGCTGCGGATAGCTTAACTAATTAAAAACTTCGAAAGATTTTAAAAAGAGCTTTCTTTACGGACGATACTTTTATTTTATTAAAGAATACGAAAACTCGCAAGATCTTTAAATCTTTTAACTTTATTCTCTTTTATCGCTTTGATCTTTTTATAAACTATATATAAACACTTATTAATACCCTTTTTTAATTTTTCGAGTTTGCTAAAGATCGTAATTTTAATCTTGATTTTAAACTTTTTAATATCGAATTAAACTTAAATATTTCTTTTTTATTAGCCTCGGACGAAAAGCTTTTTTATGTTTTTTTATTTACTTTATTCTTTGGTTTCCGAATTAAAGAACTTTTTCGCTATTTATAAAAATATTTCGATAAATATTACTTCGATATTATTAGCTAACGTCAAGGATTCTATTAAGCTTATTAAGACCTCGATTTTTAAGAATAGCTATAAACACTTAATCCATTTCTTTTTTCGCTTTCTTCGCCGTTTCGTTTTTCGACGAAAAAAACTAAATCGAGTTCTTTCGACGTATCGACTTCGCTTTTATTAATAAAAACTATCTTTACGAAAAAATCTTTTAAAGTATAAAATTCCGACCAACTCGCTTTTTAAGCGAGACAGAGTTTGCGTTTAAAAAAAGACTTAACGCGTAAAACGAACTTTAAACTTAAAGCTGCTTTTTTATCCGTAGCAAACTCGAGCTAACCGCCGTAAACTTCGTTAAAATAAAAAGAATAAGCTTTATAATCGTCGAAAACTTTAAAAAGCACGATTTTAAAAAGCACGATTTTAAAAAGCTATTATTATTAAATTTAAAAAAACGATTTCGATTTAAAAGCGTAGCGACGTTTTATCGTTTTTAATTCGCATTGCTCGCTTTTCGTATTAACGAGTTCGACGACGTTACTTTTTTCAATAACGAATTTATACGCTTAAATAAACAACTTAAGCTTTTTAGCGGTAATATTTAATTTTCCGCTTTATAAATGATTTAAGTTTATTTTAATTAACTAACGTCTTTATACGAAAACTTTAAATTTAATTAAATCTCGAATAACGATTATATCGACGGCGATAAATTTAAAATTGCTTTCGCTAATTTTATAACTGCTATTCGCAAAAAGAAATAATTAATATAATACTTTTCGAGCAAAGCATTTTTCGTATACGGAAAACTTAATAAACTTATAAGAAAAGATAAATCTATTATAATCTATAATTAATATAAGAAACCTTATTATTTTAAGCCGAAATACGTAATAACTTATTCTTATTTAAAAGCTGCTTTCGATAAACGGATCGAAAAGAAGCGTAAAGATAAAGCTATTAAGCAAGCTAAATTAAAGACGGCTAGAAATAACGACTTTTTTAAAAAGACTCTTTCCGCTGCTCTTTTTATATTATCGATTCGTAAATGCGTTAATAAAACTTTTTAACTTGCTTTCGACGTTCGAGATTCCGATATAAATTAATAATTAAAGTTTTTTTAAAATAAATTATTTTAATTAAAATTAATTTAAAAGCATTATTTTTTTTTTCAATTTAACTTTTCGCGTAATTTTTAATCGAAGCAGCGTTTTCGAAAGCTTTGGACTTTGCTATCGAGTATTATCTTTACTTTTAAGTATTAAATAATTTTTATTTTTTTTATAATCTTTACCTTTTTACTTTACTTTTTACTTTTTTTTTTTACTTTTTAAAAAACACGACGGCTTATCGCCGTAACGGTATTCTTTTATTTTTCTTCTTTTTTACTTTAGCATGCCGCACTTTTTATTAAAGCTTTTCTTAAAGATTTTTTTTTTAATTCTTTTAAAAAACCTTGTACGCTTTCGCTTTTTAATTTCCGGATATACTCGAAAATACTTTTATTTTTAATAATAGCTATATTAAGTATATGTTTTATTATTAAAAATTTTTCGAAAATATCTTTTTACTCGATTTAAACGAAGCAATTATTATTTTTAAAATAAAAGGTTATTCACTTTTACTTTAAAAGAAAAGCATAATTGCTTTACTCGTTAAAACGAACGATAGCAGCTTCGATTAAATTCGTTTATATAACGTTATTTATTATTCGAATCTTAATATTAATCTTTTTTTTTATTTGAATCTTATTTAAAAAAGTATAAGTATAATTTTAAGCGAGAAAAATGCTTTGCTTTTTTTATTAAATAAAAATATTTTAGTTTTTACCGCTCGAATCGCTTAAGACTTATTTTGCTTTAATATCGATCTACGTTAACTTATAAATCGAGTTTTTCGCTTAAGTCATATATATAAAGCTTTCGACTTTAATTAACGACGTTATACTTACTTTTTTTAGCTAGCTTTAATTTTCGATACTTCAAATCTTTTTTAATAACGATTTTGATATCGAGCTTTAGCCGTTTTTTTTATTAAAAAAGCTTAAGCTATTTAGTATAAGCGTTTTAAATATCTCGAATAAGAAAACTTATTAAAAATGCAAAAACTATTATAAAATATAGATTTACGTATACTTTTTTTTTTATACGCTTACGAAAGCTGCTTCGATAATCGAATAACTAAAAAAGCATATAAAAGACATATCAATTTAAAACAATATCTTAATAAGCTTATTTATATAAATACTATTAAACTTTTTTGCAAAAAGTACGATAACTCGATTTATTTCATTTACTTTTATTGCAATAAAATAAAAGAAGTCGAATGTTATAGCATAAGATATAAATCTAAAGCATTAAATAAATTTAAACTTTTTTAAGCTTTTCGTCGAAAAAGGATTATGCGTTTTCGTATCGATAACGAAAGCGAATACGTTTTTCGGCGTTTTTAAAAATACTTAGCCGAAATAAGCGTTCGATTTAAACTTGCTATTTTATATAATTTATAAATAAATAAAGCTATCGAAAAGATCGGACGAATATTTTAAGATATTATAAAAACGCTTTTGCAAGGTTTTAAGTTCGATGCGAAATAATAGTCGAAATTGCTTCGTATTATCGTTTATCTTTACTTTCGTCGCTTTTATAGCTTTACTAGCATAACTTTTTTTAAAGCTACGAATTTATATAAACCGTTCGTTTTGCATTTATGTATTATCGGCTTTAAAGCTTAATTTTTCGAAAGCAAAATTAAAAAAACAAAACCGTATATTAAATAAGTCTTTTACGAAAAGCTAATTAAATACGAAAGTGATTATATTTATTATATTTTAACGAACGACGATCTTATTAGAAAAGCATATAGCGCGCATATAATTAAGCAGCTTTTAATTTTTGCCGCTATCGAATAAATAAATTTTATAAAAAAATTATTTACTTTTCCGCATTTTAACTTCGCTTTTTACTTTTTTGATTTTTACTTTTTAACGTTTTTAAAACGCAAAACCGAAGGTTCGCTTAAGATAAAGCTAAAATGCTTACGCCTTTCGCTTATCGTTAAAAACAAAGACTATTTAGCTCGAAGGCTTATTGCTTAAGATCTTCGATTTTTACTTTTTAAAAAGACTTTTATATTTTCGATATTTTTAATCGCTTTTATTATTTTTCGACTCTTTTTTTTTTTTCGTTTTTCGAAAGTATATTCGATTTTACTTTTCGAACTCTTTTTCTTTTGCTAACTCTTTTTAAACTTTACTTTAAGCTTTATCGAGACCTTGACTTATTTAACTTAATTGCTTTTATAGCACTTTTAGTAAAGCAAACTTTAAAACCGAAAAAGAAACTTAAGATTAAGCGCGCCGAAGATAAAAATCGCTTTAATATTTAAGTTTTACTCGGTTTTATAATAAAAATTACTTTTTTTAAAGCTAACTCTTTTAAACCTTTCGAATCGAAGACTTATAAACAAATTATAGTCGATAATAATCGAACGGCTTAGCTAAAAGCTATAATCGAAAAATAAAAATCACTTTACGAAAATAATACTTAAGACTTTATTAACTTACTTACCATTTAGCGCGTCCTTTTCGGTCGATAAGTATATAAATATAAACGAAAACTTAACGGCTTTATAATTCGCTAGAAAGCTCGTTTAATCGTTAAAAAAGATTAATAAAAAGAAGGTATTAATTATATCGAGACTTTTGCTACGATCGTTAAGCTTATAAGTTATAAAATGATTTTCGCTATCGCCGTTGCTTTAAATTAAAAAATCGATTAAATAAACGTTAAAATCCCGTTTTTATATAAAAAAGTTGCCGAATCCGTTTACGTCAAATAACTTATCGAGCTCGAAGACGAAACTAAAAAGGTTTGCAAATTAAACCGCGTATTCTACGAACTTAAGCAAGCTTTTCGCGTTTAATATAATACTTTATTTAAGTTTTTTATCGAAATAAGATTTAAACTTTTCGGCACCGACGCAAGCGTCTTTTATAAAAAAAGAGTTATTATCGTTATTTACGTCGATAACTTATTTATCTTTAGCCGTAATCGCGTTAAAGTTTATAAACTTAAAGCTGCTTTATTTTAACGTTTTTAAATAACTAATTTCGAATTAATAGCTTATTATATAAGCATAATGTAGAAGCACTCAAAAAGATGCGCCGTATAGAAGCTTGGCTCTGAGGCTAGACCTTATGGTCTCACAAAAGAAGTGCTAAAAAAGATAGGTAAAAAGCTCGTTGATTGTTTTAGCTAAGAAATATATGCCTTTTTATAAAAGATAAGTTTGTTTAATATAACTTTAATAGTTATAACAAGTACTTTATCAAGCAAAGTGTTTACATCCGTCCTTTTATAAAATAAATAGGCGCTCCCGCTTATCATTAAGCAAAAAGAGAAAAAAGAAGTGTAAAAGAAAGAAAAAAAAATTTAATATATAAAAAAAGAGTATCTTGTCTTTAAACTCTAAACGTTTAAACTACGCTTTAACAGCTTCTTCGTAATCTTTTTCCGTGCTTACGTCTTTAATTCTTTCGTCTTTTTTAAATTAAAAAGGTCTTCTTTTTTTAGCAAAGCTAGCATTAAATAATAACGTGCTAGCAGCAGCATCTTTAAGAATAAAAGAGCGCGTATCGTTTTTACGCTTATTGCTAGTAGCATCGTTAATAAGTATGAACTTAGCCGACGAAAAGTTAGCAAAGCTAAAATAAAGTTTAAAGCTATTAATTAAGTCGTCTTCGTCTTCGAGCAAGTCATTTAATGCTTTTATAGCTTTATCGAATACGCGATTTAAAGATTTTAGCTAAAAAGATAATGCTTTAAGATTGCCGATTTAGCTTATAAATCGTAGTTTATAAGTAGATTTCGCACTTTTTAAGTTGATCTTTATACTTAAATCAAAGTCGTTAAAAGATAACTCAATCGATCGCATATTATTTTCGAAATCGTTTAATTTATCGGCGTTTGTAAGGTCGTTAGCTCGGCGGCTCTTGCTTTTAAAAAAGGACTTAGCTTTATAAGTTTTAACTTTAGCATTTAAAATAATAGCAAATCTTTTTTTAAATATCGAAAACAATTTTTTTTTATGCTTAATAAAGTGTTTTTAAAACTAAGTCCGAGATATAATAAAGATAGCGGTCAATTCTTTTATTATTCGAAGTTCGTTTTAATTTATTTTTTTAATTAAGGCTTCCGATACGTAATTAACGTAGTTTAATTAGATTATAACGGCGAAAAGTTGACTTGATTTATTGATGACTTTTTATTAAAAGATTAGCGGTATACGTTTTAAAACGATCGTATAAGCGTGCTCCGCAAAGCTGACTTTATTTTCTAAAGTATTATCGTTTAATAAAGCGATATAATTATTAAAAAAAATCGTTTATTCGTAAAGCGAATTTTAAAAAGCGTTTATATTTAAGAAAACATTTTGTTTCGTAATAACGGATATAAAAGTAGCGAGATCATTAATTATAGCGAAAAGTTAACGTAGCGCAATGTTCTTAAAAGCATTTAAAGTCTTCGATTTAAATCTAAAAGCTTTTTATTTAATAGTCTTTTTAAGAGTTATATCGTAAGTGTAGCTTTTAAGCTAAATAACTAAGCTTTCGATTTAGCTTTTTACGCTATAAAGTATTAAGTAATAATTTAAAACTTTATTTTTTATTCGTAAATTACGATTTACGAATCGTTTAATATTAACGTCGTACTTGATTGCAATCACTCGAATATTATTATTATATTTAAAAAGTTAAAAAGGTTCCGAATAAGCAATAAGCTTATAGTTTCCGTTTTAGCTATTAAGTAAAGCGGCAAAGTATAGCTTATAATAGCTTCGGAAGACTTGCTAAGTCAAAGAGTGCATTATATTAAAGAGTATATTAATCAAGGTTCTTTTTAAATTATTAGTCCGAAATGTGACGATACGCCAAGTCTCCTGGACGCACCTTACATGCGCCAAGCTACTTCCTTCCTTTTTTCCTTCGTATTCTTCGTATTCTCTCATTCTCCGCTTTTAACTTATGAACCATGGTTTACGAGTCCTTGGCGCTTATACTTTCGTGTATATAGACCTTAGCTACCTTCGACCTTTACATTCGGTAGTTGTTGATTTTAAGTCATTACTTTAAGATTCTCTTAAGCTCTTATATGAACCCCCGCGCTCTCGTGAGTTCCTTTAAGTAATCGCTTAAAGTCGTCACATTATCAACAACTACTTCACTCCGCCGGGAACGGCTTTAATAATATTCTTTTTCTTTAGAATTCCTTAGTGGTTGAACGTTAAAAAACATTCAGACGACTTTAACGGTCACGAGAAGGTTTATTCTAAGTACAACTTGAAGGATAGCACTTACACAACATAGCAACCTTCGCCCCGCGGATAAAATCTTTCGCACACCTTTTAAAGCTGCTCTAGCAGCTCCTTCCTCTTTTTCCACGGCCTAACTAGCAGTTCCTTCTACTTAAGAAAAAGCTACTAGTGAGCAAGACGATGAAGATGATCTTTCGGCCTTTATTAACCTCGAAAAAGCTTTGGCCTAACACCAAGCTCTCTTTTAGTCTTAACGAGAAGCCGCTAAGCTTAAGAAGCTCCTCGCAAACATGAAAACCCGCAACGAAAAGCTCGATAAAAGCGCTAGCGAATAAAAAACCTTCGCCGAAAGGGCTGAAAAAGAGGCCCGTCGAGCTCGAAAAGAACTAGACCAGCTCTAAGCGGTCCTGCCAATTACGGAACGCCCGTTAAAGCCTCCTTAAGTGTCCTTCGAAGATAATTCTAAAAGCAAAGAGCTATACAAGCCCTCGGTCCTTCAAGCCACTCCCTTTACTTATAGAACCGCTAACCTTCGCCGCCTTTTCGCCGACGACGATAACGAACCACTTTCTCTTTACAAGCCAACTAACCTTCGCACTCCAGCTAGGTTCAACACCCTTAGAGCCTCTTCCTTAGCTTCCTAAGGTCGCGCTCGTATCGAGCGGATCCTTAACCTTAAACAAAAGCTCTTAAACGGTGTAAGCTATCGAGCACGTCACTAGCAAGCCCGCGTCCTCGATAACTTAAAAGCTTTCGATAAATACTTCTTCACAGAACGCTAGCGCAAGAACTACGTCCTTAACCAAACCGAAGGAACAGCCCACTTGTTCCTAGCCCTTTTAGTCATAAATCGTAGCAACCTCGTAACCGCTCCGGAACTCGTCCAGATCGCTTTCGAGTTCTTGAACGACCTCGTTAAGAAGGCTAAAGCGTTAATTGAGTTCGAAAAACTCTATATAAGGCCTAACTAGCAATTTTAAGACTTCTACTTTGTTTTCTCGGAGCTTGCCGCTACCGCCGAGATTAAAGACGAAGACCGATTACGTGAGGCCTTGCGTTCCAAGATCATTAAAACGCTGCGCGACCAGCTCTATTTAGAATTTGCTAAGACTACAACTTTCAAAGACTTTTAAACCGCCGTCCAACAATTAGCTGCTAGCTAATACGCGTCTGCAAGGCTTTACGATACTCTATAAGCCAAGTATAACGCTTAATTCGCGAAGAGCTCTTATAATAAAGCTCGTAACGAATCCCGCTCGGCTTAAGAAGCAGCGGTCAAGCAAATCACTCATTACGAGAACCGCTAAGGTAGCTCAGCTCTCGTCTCTTTCCTTACTCTTTAGCGCTAAACCTTCAATAGCTTTAGCGCTAGTACAGATCGATCTAATCGATCTAACAAATTCTTTTCTCCCGGAAACGCTTTTAAGTCAGCGATCAAGACCTTTAAATCGTCCCGCAAAGACTCGAATACGCCGAAGCTCCTCCGCTACTACTTAGTCAACGAGATAGAATACGGCGCTAGACCCGAATACAGCCCTTATTCGGATGACTCGAACGATGGGCCTTACTCCGACGCTCTTAAAGATCACTAAGAGCTCCTTCTTGCTAACTCCGACGCTCCCGACAATAAAGGAAACGTCGAAGCTTAAGCAAAGCCTTCTTTTTAAATCAGCTTCGAGATATGCGATACTTCGATCTTACGAAGCTCTTTAGTAATAAAGCCATAACTATACCCGTCACCTTTATCAAGAATGGCCTTTCGTATAAGGTATTTGCTTTGCTCGACTCAAGAGCTAATAGGTACGCGCTAATTGACTTAGCGCTACTCAAATCACTTTTTTTCTTTCTTAAACCTTTGATTCAACCTTTCTCGGCTTTATTCTTTGTCAAATCATACAATAGAGCTCGTGGAGCTATTATCTTTCATTTTGCACTTCTTAACTTTACGGTTGACAAGCGCGTCTAATCCTTTACTCCTTTTCTTATCACTAACCTTGGAAATCATAGCGTGATCTTCAGACGAGCATAGCTAGCTGAGCATTAAATTCTTTTTAATTGCTTTCGCTGCAAGCTTTATTAGCCTCGTTTTAACCTTCCGACCGCCACTTACGCTAAACCTATTAAGATCATACACTTTAATCAACGTAAAGTAAACGCTCGTCACTAACACGACGCTAATAAGCGTGATCGAGCCTTAGACTGCCTTTAGAGAGCTTACGACGCTAATTCACTCGTGAACTATAATTTACGAGCGGATCAAGCAGTAACAATAATCGCTAAATCACCTCTTTCTTTTTAAAATCGTCCTCCTTCCGCTTCCTTTTTTAAGATCGTTAAACCTCTTTCTTTTATTCACCTTTTCGTAAAGCCGTCACTCTTTCGCTCTACGAAAAACACTTTTTCTAAAGACTACGCTAAATCAATGTCTTAGATGAACCGTAAGCTTATGTTAACCGACATCGCTTTCGTAAAACCTTTTTTACTCGTTAAACGCTCTCGCTAAACATCTAAGTATAAAATCAATAGAAACCTTAAAATCAACGGCGTCTTCGGACACGCTTTCTATATGATCGCTCGTTAAAAAGACGTAGAACTGTTTTCTACGTCCTTTTACAAGCTCGATTGCTTAATCTCCGAGCGTTAAACGATTGCTTTTACTTAAGTTGATCACTAATCAGCGCTGATACGCTTTATTAACGGCTCTATCTTTACTATTGATCTTACAGCGGAATTATCAGAGCTTATTAACGACTTTTTTATCTTTCTCGAATACTCCGATTACACACACGTGTTCTTTAAGGCCGCTAGCAACGTATTAGTACTACACAAGCTTTACGACTACAAAATCGAGCTTCTCGAAAGGAGAAAGAAAGCGCTTCAGTACTCACTATTATATAAGATGTCGATCCTTAAGCTAAAGCTTATTAAAGCTTACTTTATCGACAATCTCAACAAAGGTTTTATCGAACCTTTAACAGCGCTATTTGCAGCTCTAGTCCTGTTTGCTAAGAAGCAAGACGGTTCCTTTCGCTTTTGTATTGACTTCCGCGCATTAAACAACCTTACTCGTAAAGATCGATACCCTTTCCTTTTGATCGATAAGACCTTCGCACGTCTCTTAAAAGCTAAAATCTTTACGAAACTCGACATTCGGCAAGCTTTTCATAGAATACGGATGGACCTAGCTTTAAAAGAGCTCACAACATTTAAAACGCGCTACGGTGCTTACAAGTGCAAAGTTCTTTTATTTGGACTAACTAATAGACCCGCCACTTACTAACGCTATATAAATGACCTTTTCTTCGACTTCTTAGACATCTTTTACACGGCATATTTAAACGATATCTTGATCTACTCCTCCGACCTTTTAGAGCACGCCTACTACGTCCGCTAGGTTCTTTAACGACTCGACGACGCTAGCCTTTAAGCTGATATCAAAAAATGCGAATTCAGCATTATTAAAGTAAAATACTTAAGCTTTATTATCTCTACCGAAGGCTTAAAAGTAGATCCGGACAAGACGTCGATAGTAAAGCATTAAGCGCTTCTTATAACCGTTAAAGGCGTCTAAAGCTTCTTTAGATTTTGTAACTTCTACCGCCGATTCATTCGAGACTACGGCGTGATCGTAAAACCTTTAATACACTTAATTAAAGTTAACGTTTCTTTTTCATTTAATTCTTAATGTTAAAGAAGCTTCGACCTTTTAAAGCTCGCTTTGATTATTACGCTAATCTTATAGCATTACAACTAAGACCTCTTTTATATGCTAGAGACTAACGCTTTCGACGGCGTAGTCGCCTTAGTCCTCTTTTAAAAGCATGGTTCCGACTAGCTACTAATCGCTTATTATTTCAAAACTATAGCTCCCGCTAAGCTCAACTACGTCGTCTACGACAAAGAGATATTAGCTATCATACGCTCTTTTGATAACTTCCGCGCCGAACTCGCTAGCTCTCTTTACTAAGTTCAAGTAATCACCGACCACAAAGCTTTAAAGTACTTTATAACCTCCAAGACCCTTAACGCTCGTCAAGCACGCTAAGCAGAGCTCTTCTCCGACTACAACTTTATTATTACGTACAGACCAAGTAAAAACAACCTTTTAGCTAACGCGCTGACACGTCGCACCGAAGAGCTCTTTTCTTAAAACAGCTTTAAGCGCACTTAGCGCTTGCAAACGCTGCTCCGCGCCGACAACGTTGACTTACGACTCTTGACCGAAGAGCTACGCTAACCTACGCTTTCGAAGACCGCCGTCATTATCGAAAAGATCGCGGAGCTCTTATCAACATTCCGAGTTATTGACCAAGTCTTAAAAGCTAATCGGACCGCCTCCAGTTTCATAGCACTTCGAATTCAAGCTTCTAGAGCTGAGTCCTTACCCGTAAACCACGGTTCACGAGCTAAACTTATTATAGAAAGCGACCTGCTGCTTTATAACGGCCGCTTATTAGTTTCCGACGTCTAAAACTTGCGCTCGTTATTCGTCCGAAAAGTCTACGACCAAGTATTTACGGCATACCTTAGCTCTCGCAAAACCTACAAGCTCTTTGCAGCATAGTATTATTAGCACGGTATAGCTAGATTCGTCAACCAGTACTACCGCAACTACTACGCTTGCAGACGAGCTTTAATGCTTCGCGATAAGAAACCTGGTTTGCTTTAACCTCTCCCGATCCTTTCGCGCTCTTAAGAGCACGTCACTATAGATTTTTATAGCTTTAATAAAAACAAACACAGCTACGATAACGTCCTTATAGTAATCGACCGCTTCTTTAAGCAAGCAATCTCGATCCTTTGTCACAAGTCCATCGACGCCAAAGGCCTCGCCAAGCTTTATATCTACTACATCTATAAGTATTTTAAAGCTCTTTTGACTTTGACTTTTAATAAAAGACCTTAATACTGGTCCGAGTTCTAGAAAGAATTCAATAAGATCTTCGGCATTAAATTGACCCTTAACACCGCCGCACACCTTAAGACTGACGGTCAAACCGAAATCTACAACTAGTACTTGCAAAAGCGCCTCCGTCCTTTCGTAAGCTACTACTAAGACGATTAGAATGAGTTCCTTCTTATAATAGACTTCGCCCAATTGACGCTCTTTTACGACTCTTTCGGCGATCTTTCTCCTTTTGAAGTAATTCACGGCTACGCCTTCCGGACTACTTGGAATTAGAGCTTAAAACGACCTAACGACTAAACCCTTTCTCGCAAGCTTAACCAAAACGAAGCTCGCGCTTACGCTAACCGCTACTTCAGAGCTTAGAGCCTCGCTAAAGACCACCTTTAGCGCGCTTAAGACCGCATAGCTAAACAAGCTAATAAATCAAGGCGCTCGGTTGACTTCGACGTTAATGATAAAGTTTAGTTGGACATGCGCTCGTTCTTTACTTCTCGACCGTCAAAGAAGCTCGATAACTCGACGAACGGACCGTTCGAAGTTACCGATAACGTTTACAACAGCTTCAAACTTAAGCTCTTCGAGTCAATGAAGGTTCACTTAGTCTTCTACCTCGGACGACTACGAAAAGCTCTTAATAACCTTACCTTCGAGCAAATCATTCTTAAACTTGACCCGATTAATATTATTAGCGAACTTAAGTACGAGGTAAAGAACATTTTAGCCGTACGCTAAACTAAAAAGCACTTTAAGTACCGCGCTTTTTAGCTCGGCCGCGATATTGACTTTACTTAGTACTTCGCTTTCGACTTTATATACGCTCCTTTCAAAATACGTGACTTCCACTTAAAACACAAGGAGCTCCTTGGCTCTCCCGCGAAGCTCCTCGAATGGATCAAGGCTTATTCGGACGGTGTTGATGACTACGATCACTTAAGTAATAATAAAGCAATAGATAGACGCTCGAGGACGAGCTTTTTTCGGACGGGGAAGTAGTGTAACGACACGCTAAGTCTCTTGGACGCACCTTACATGCGCTAAGCTACTTCCTTCTTTTTTTCTTTCGTATTCTTCGTATTCTCTTATTCCCCGCTTTTAACTTATGAACTATAATTCACGAATCCTTAGCGCTTATACCTTCGTATATATAGACCTCAGCTACCTTCGACCTTTACATTCGGTAGTTGTTGATTCTAAGTCATTACTTTAAGATTTTCCTGAGCTCTTATGTGAACCCCCGCGCTCTCGTGAGTTCCTTCAGGTAATCGCTTAAGGTCGTCACACGAAAGTAGTATAAATACATCTGAATCTTTGTATTTATAATAATAAAAAAAGTTTAATTGCCGTGCTTATCGTTTAAAAAAGAAGCTTTTAATATAAGCTAAACTTTCGTATAACTATTCGCATCTATAATATTGAAAAGGCTATTCTTTTAAGCGGTGCTTATTAAGCTAATGCTTTAGTTCAGCTTATTAAAAGACATCGGCTTAGCTTTAAACTTAAAAGAGCTTAAGCTAAACATTTTTTTAATTAAAGTACTGCTTTTAATCTTAATAGCGAATATCGATTAATTGCTCGAGTAAAGCATAAAGTTATTAAAAGCGTTAATTTAATAAGCTTCGATAAATCGATATAAGTTAAAACGGATTATTATTATTATAAAGCCTTTCGTAATTAGCTTAAGATACTTAGCGTATTCGAAAGTATAGACTTCGCAAAAGACTTTATTTGATAATTCGATAGCGGACGATAAGACTTTGCGGCTAAAGCAAAGCTTTATTTAAACGTTTAAGTCAAAAAGTTCTTTAAATCTATTTTTAAATTTTAATACGTTTTTCATTTTTTAAAAGATCTTTGCGCAATTGCAATC